>NW_027286170.1:0-437500 GCF_022747635.1 Hetaerina americana | reverse complement strand
GGATGAAATGAATTTCTCATCAGGAGGAGTTAAAAAAGCGTCACAAGGCTGAATGTTGAAAAAGGAAACAAAACACAAATGGAGAATACTCGCTCTTGTGATTAGAACAGGTTCCACGTGTGAGTGATGGCGGACATTTTGATCACCTATAAATATCTCTCGCTAAGCTATTCCATTCTTATCATTTTTCTTTGCTACAGATTAGAAGATGTCCACTGCATAACTTCTCTCCTCATGAGATATGCTCGGATATAACTCAGGAAGTTTAAAACGCCAATTGCGTCGGGGGCTGATGCGCAGGTATTCATTCCGTTTCGAGGAGGATCGCAAGATTGGTAAAAGTTCCGCTTTCCTTCTGACGCGTTCGCAAACCGCATGCGTGATGAAGGGTGAGGACCCTCGGGAAAAGGCTACGAGGATATTTTCATCACCTCTCAGGAGCAATAGAGTCATAGGGATATAGGGCAGAACATCATCGGTTGGAGGACCAACACAGTGAAAAATATTGATGACACTTGATTTATTGGCCCGAATGGATGGGTAATGTGCATACACGCGTGCCTGTTTCGCTGCAAAGCCACCGTTCCCTGTGCTTTCAAGGAGATAGACACCTCAAGGCCTTCATCATCATGTTGGAGATGATTGTACGTCTTACTAAGTCACTCGCCTATGACGGGCGTATGACTAATTTTCTGCCGGAGGAACTGATGTAATGTTCGCTCCATCATCCGGGAGAGACTTGTCGAGGGTTGAGGAGCTGCTGAGGTTGACTTGCTTTTAATGAGTTTTCGAGTGTCGAGGGGCGTGTATCTCCCTTTTTAATTCCTTTTTCTGACCTGGCCTGAAGAAGGAACATCACTTATAATGTTACACGGAACACAATGCTGGAAAATAAAAGTAGAAAAATTAAAAAATAAATAATTTGAAGATATGTTATTTTATGTATTGATCATCTCATTTTTTTCTCTGCTTTCTATTTCGAATTCCTAGTAGCCAGTCAGGGTCATAAGCTCGGCTCCGCGTTTTGATGCCACTGAGTACATCCAACGGGTTGCAGATGATGCGTGGTCCTCTTCACGAAGAGCTTACCTGTGAGCGTACTCGACGAATGAGCGTTTGTGGACAATGAGCGTCGGCACTTGGTTTGGCGTATGGGTCTGTCCTTGGGTAGAATATACCCAACAAATGTTACGGAAGGTTGTGGGGATGCCGTGGCATTTTGACTGGACTTTGTCATCTACTGCCACCTTCAAAATAAAACCGTGATGAGGCCGACCATCACATTTATTTCTTCACAAGGTTCTTCCCTCTACGGCCAAATAAGAACAGCATCACTAATCGATGGTAACATATTGCAGAAATTATGTCAATTGATACATTTTTCTCTGTACCTCTGCAAGGTGATATGAACGAAATTCTCTTAATCCTCTGCTCTTACAGTTTATTATTAAATACTCTATTTTGTATTACTCTTTTCCGCGCAGGATGGAATAGATTTGGCATTCATCCTCCGAAGGAGAATGAGCCACCGCTGTCGATGTCTAAATGTGGTCAAAGTGACCACATTTAGGAAGATTAAAAGACAAGATTTTTCCATTATAATGAGGCTTTTTCTTGAAAAACAAAATCAGGAAAGATTAGAGTAAGAAAATTAAAAAATATTATCGTATCATGTTTCAAGTCGTAGGCAAAAAAAACAATAATTTCATTTTATAATGAAAAAAATAAAATATTCCTATAAATTCCATTCTAGAGAATATCGTGTCAGATTTAATAAAAATAGTTCTCAGAGCATCTGCTCCTTCTCCATGTTTTTTTTGTGGAGTTACCACCGAACAACGTTGAAAAGAGGTCAAAAGACCTCCTTCCTGAGGATGGATATTGACCGAAAAGTAAAAATTTCATCTTCTCTAAATGACGAGGTAAAATACAAACCACCGTCCTGCTAAGGTTTATATTTTCTAAACTATCGTGTACAAAAGACTATTGCAAGCATACGGGCACATGGGCACATTCACACATGCGAACGTATTTCGGAAAAACGTACCCTTGTCAAAACGTGGATTTTCATTTGAGTGCCGAAGTGGATATTTGTCAAAAAAAATTTTCTTTCCCCTATACCAATCACGGAGAGAGTAAAAATAGGAAAATCGAGAGGTTTTTTATATTTATATTCCAATCAAGGTTATAGAACTCAAAATGACCATGGAAAAATAAAACATCCATGAATTAATCAGCAATTGTTCTCCTTCACGCGAGTGAAATTAGGAGGTCACACCGTCCACGGGTACAGCAACACTAATTAATCTATAGATGTGGCGACAGTTAATTTAACGGCTGCCAACCTGCAATGTTGAATGCTAAGGGAAACCACCAAATCATTGCAAAGAAGAGAAGCGAGTAATTCAGCCATTGTTATCATTTTTACTAGCAGGAAAACATCAAAGAACACAAAACCGTCCAACAAGAATATTATTGTATAAACGCGGCAAGGACGAGGATTTTGAAGAGGATTTTGATGAGGATTTTGATGAGGATTTTGATGAGGATTTTGAAGAGGATTTTTATGAGGATTTGCGGACTAACGTGAATGAACTCCATCAAAGCGGAGAGCATTATGGTAAACGTTAAAGTGGTGGTAATAATATTGAAGACATTTTAGGTTAGGAGGTTGAAGTCGTATTGTCACATCATGATTAGGGTTGAATAAAATGTTGGCAGCAGGTCATAACAATGGAGTTTGGAGGGTATAGGAAAAAGAAAGGGAGACTGGAGAGGTGGTGGGATAACTGCTTAGAGCGACGGATTATTAATGGACTAGGAACAATAATATGGACGATAAGGACTTGAATTCAGGAAATTAAATTAACAATTTTTCTTAAATGAATCTAATTGTCCCAGGCTGCGCTTGATGAAAATGCATGATCAATGAATGAACAAGCAATAGACATTTTTAGAGTAAATTAATCGCGGTGCTACCGGTGTGGTCGGATTAGGTGGCCTGATGAAGTCACCTGTGCATCGGAACCCGTGGTACAGATACGTATAAATTGGATTTGAAAATACACGCATACAGGTTACTCTTGTCAGCTGAATTGCTTTTCTCTAATCCCATTTAAGATATATGTAATCAATTTAACCATTCTGGGCGTGATTTTGAGCAAATCTTTGACAATACTTTGCATGGAGAACAGAACTGAAATTTTACCAAGCACTATGAGCACCATCTCACACAAATTTGAGTCATCCATGCATTTCCGCGTCAAATTTCCCAGGTTCAAACATGCCAGGGAAATGATAGCGATTCATTTTGAATAACGGTATTTTATTATATGTGACATCTCTTGGAACCAGAGAAGACCAAAGAAATTTCAAGACCCCGATTCTTCGACCATGCCGTGCCAGCCTTGTGGGAGTGTGACCCCCGGTAAGTCGGCGACTGGCGTCCTTCCATGACGGCTTTTGGCCGCGCAAAGGTACGGCTTCGAGTCAGGTGATTTCGGCTCTTTATGAGTTCTCACTTTCAAAACTTTCCTCGGATGACTTGTTTTAAAGCCAAAGAACAAGGGATAATGAATTTGATAAAATAAGACACCAAAGCTAACGAAAGTTCGACTCGTGATTATTTTTGCCTAATTTTCCTCAATTTTCATCTTCAATAGACAGAAATATCAGAAATTGCATAAAATAAAGTATATCTTACTCTCCACTCCGAAAAGGGAACTTTTAGGGATTGGATCCATCGATCAACGGTAGAATTAGATGAATTAACACATTAACTGTGGTTGAATATTTCCGATTTCACTTCATCTCTTCTAGGTAAGAAGGCCGAGTGATGCTCTCACTAAAATCAAAAGAGGAGATGATAATGCATTAAAATAATGATGCCAAAGAAACTGTTGAATAGGATTAATCATGGGCCCGGGGGAACCTTCCTTAAAAAAATATGGCCGACGAGGTAATAACTGAGCACCTTCGTAATATTTCCATTGAAGATACGTTCACCATCAATTTTTTTGCCTTTCTCATCCTTCATGAATCTCGTAATATCTCATTGGCGCTGATGCTTTTCCACGCTCTCGATACTTCCATGTGCATGAAGTTAATTTTCTAAGGTTAAAATTGAGGAAATAACTAATTTTTAGCATCGATATTTACTATGTACTGATGATCATGTCAATTCGGACCGGATATATTTCAATTTTGATTCATACCAGGGGCTCATGTCATATATCAGAGTCAAATGGTAAGAAGCGCTTACCACACAGCGCATGTAATACGGTGGAGGACTGCCGCCGAGGAATTATCTAAATATCTTCGTTCATCGGAGACGACATCCACCCGAAGCCCTCCTGTCCTTCTCAGTCTTTCTCCGCACTTATGGCAATCCCAAGGTTATCCGAAACCGATCATTTAAGTGACCTTTATGAAGAAGGAAGGATTTTTCCAAAGAAAATGAAGCCCTTAATCGTACCAGATAAGCACGTAACCCAACCAAAAAAAATTTCACACCAAGTTCGAGTCACCAGGGTAATTTTGAAATCCCTATTATATAGTAAAATGGATCGAGTCCTACCTGTTAAAAGGGTGCATTTTATTTTACACTATGAAACGGTGGATATATGACTAATATCCCCCCACGATCCATAATTCCGTTGACTTCCCATTTATTTTCCATAAATGTGAAGTCAATGGAATTTTCCAGAAGAATTTTCCATATTAGAATAAGGTGAGCGTTATGAATTTATGGAAGTACCAGTGGCCTGGTAGCACCAATGGCCTACAATGCACCTACTGTACAATGAACATACTAATTTCTTTATAGTACCTCGTCATATGATCAAAAAATACCTTGGGTTATGGAATTTGATCTGTGTCAATTTTTTTTCAAGGTGAAATTATTGTGCGATGAACTTTGCGTACGCCAAGACAAAAACGCAACTAACCGATAAAGGTAACGAAATTACAGATACTCGACGCATGAACAAAAGAATGAGCTGGTGAAATTATCAATTACACCTAAAATGCCTACTTTTACCAATTACTTTGATAGAAAATATCTGAAATGGCAGAGGAAAGAACATAATCACGACTTGGACATTTATAAATCTTATTTAACGCTCTCAAAATGCTATGTGTAGGCAAAAATCACTTTCGACGCCCATTTACAAAGTGCACTTGCACAAAAAGGTGACTATCATCGGCATTGAATGTCCCAGGTGGAACAGATTATGGGATTAAGGTTAATAAATTCCGACAACTTCTGCTCAAGGTTAAATGATCCTTGAGTAACAAATTTTCCTCTCACTGCCGATGGTTACGTCACAGGGCCAACCTTCCCCCTAAAGCAGCGCCCAAGGACGCTTTGCATAAGAAACGAATTCCCGGCCTTCAAGAACCATAAAACTCAATGAGGCAGGCGCAAATGTGCCTCACCAAACTGTACCCGAGCACATACAATGCCCACTGAGTGATGCGGACATTATTTTCTGAGATAATACACTAGGCATACAGCTCTTCATCGATGAACGTTGGGCTTCAAAGCACTCCTCACATGCCTGCAATGCGGGGAGTCTTTAAGACCTCAACGTGGCAGCGCGCAATGTTGACGTAACTCGCTTTTGTACGAACACTCTCAACCGGTGATGTGTGGCTTAGCGCAGGAGAACGGATGAGCACGGATGTTCGACAATATACTGGTTCCTGGGATTGGATTACAAGCGTGGAACGCTGTTGCTACATCCTATTTTTTTTAGAAATAACAATGTCCGTATAGCTATCCCGAGTCTGGCTTATTGCTCTAATTAATTTATCTTATTGCTTCAATTGAATTCACCTGATTTGATAGTAAATACATTACTGTTATGTGGCGATAGGAGCAAGTTAGTCAAGGTATGGTAGGGATGAGGGCACGTCGGTTATATATTATTTTTACTGTCTCAATCACGCGGTAAACAATTTCTTTCTGATTACTTTATTCTCTTACTATCCCTATCGTTTATCATAAGATGCGTGAATAACTGGGGATTAAAATGCATAGCAACATCCCGGCAAGTACAATTAACGTCACCTGAAAAGATCAAAAGTGCAGTGTTATCATCTATTTACTCATAAGAGTCTTCAACCAACAATACTGACATCAACAAATTCAATGTTTAACAGGCCTGCATATGTAATACTTAACAATTAACTATTGATACGTTTATAATATTATTTGGATAAGTTATTTAACTGAATAAAATTAACTATAGAAAAGAACAATGCAAACAGCGCTTAGCCCAAATAGTAAAGCAGGTAGCATACATGGGGTTGGTGTATTGATGCCGCTCCGAATATTTGGTGTATGGTAGCACTGCTACGAAGGTACCCTAGCTAAGAAAGTGCCGAAGTGAATGATAAATGAGGATATGGGAAACACTGATGGCCAAAGGGACAGAAACTTGGCGTTTTGCAAAATATTTTATTCTCATTATTAATTTCTTATAAATAAATACTGCTTGATAAAAATGTACGATGCCTCTAATTAATCAGTTACGGGATTTTGCGGGCGATTACTTAAGGGCCGATTATTTTGTAGTTAATAAACCAAGATAGGTATTTACAAGCAGTGAAAAAATAAGCACTAGCAATGGTGCACCTATTAAACTAATTTGGCTATTCGAGATGAGGGTAGATAAATTATACAAGATAAATTACTCTTTTTTGTGATGAAAGAATAAAGGAACCTTTCTCTTCTGCAAGATAACACTTCAATCGTAACGAACTTCGGAACACAGAATCATTTTTTGCATTGAACGTCCTCGATTATTCATTAAACCAGAGCGCCCGGTAAACCATGTACCTTTGCCTTCGACGCATTTAGCATATTTCACAATTCCAAGAATCCTTAATAGTGCATGCAATTGAAATTAGGTTTCATGTTGCCATCCATGATTGGGAAAATTTATTTTAAAAATTATTGTAATTTTAAGAGACCTGAAGCGAGCAGCAGCAGGAGTCAGTTATTGAGATCAACGAGAGAAAAGAGTTTCTTCAGGATTCGAGGAGGGAGGAATTCGTGAGATAATCCAAAAATGCCTGCGGTATTTCCTCCGAGGAATAGCTTCCAAAAGTAAATCGCGCTAGGAAACGAGCGCATCCGATGAGGAGCAAACCATGCCTTCACGAACTGTGATGCAGAGACGGGCGTCACCATAACACGTTCCTGATCAACGCCGGAAAGTGAGGCCATCCATAGATTCGGAGCTTTCTCCATGGAGACCACCGGTACCCATCCCGGTGCGGTCCACTCCGTAATTGAAAAAAGGGGAAGGGACCACCTGGTGCCGCTCCTTCGCCACAGCGCAAAGATATGAGAAAGGATTTGGTTTTGAAAGTCCATGCAACTGGAGATGAACGGACAGGGGTTTTTGCTGTCTCGGCACCGCCAATTCTTTAAGAGGCAAGGGAGCTCATTCCCTGTGGAAGTACGAGTTTCCCTAACCTTTCTTGCGGCGTCAAGGGTAGGGAAGGACCCACGTGGCCGGGGATCATTCATGAATAGAACCTGTGGATTCACATTCACCACATCCAGGGAGATGTCTACAGCTTTTGTGTTGGTAACCTCAAGTTAGTTTCGACAATTTAAACATTCTATCAGCCGCACCCATCATAAGAGCAATTGAGGCGTGAAAGACGGTAAATACGCTGTTAAAATTGAGATGCGCCAGTAATCTTGTTTCGGAAAATATGATAGAGCAACTCGGAAAATACGTCTTGTATCGCCATGCAGCGCAGTATAAATTATTTCATATGTTATCATAAATCATTTATTCTTACACCGTAACTTAACACCAGTGGGTGCATCAGCTCCACGCAGCTCCACCGTGACAAGAACCAGGGGTGGGGGAGTTAATCACTTGTCATACGCGAGCTGCACTTGCTTCCAATAGGGATAAGATATGCGTTCTCGGGCTGATGAAGGGGTGGCCATTGCCACTAATGCGTCCCGTCACCCTTTAGCTTTCGTTCAGGGGAACTCGAGGGATCTAACGCCACCGCATTTCATTTAAGTGTGGCATTTTGCCAAAAAAAACCTTTTATTACTTTCGATGCTTTGGAGAAAAGAAGGTAAACCGTTCCTTTCATCTCTTTTTCACTCATTTCGGAAGAAACCGCCCGTGCAACGGAGTTCTTACTAAAATTTAGTTCCATAAGTAAGCATCTAAAAGTTTTATTAGTTATGATAGGTAATGCAGTAAGTTAGGACTCTAGGACCATCCTAATTTCTCACGAACGCCCTTAATTGATACAATTATCAGAGCTGAGAATCGACCAACAGTTTACGACCCATTTCCTCGAGTCCGCAGATGCTTACTAATAAGGTGTTAAACCATACCTTGTATGCACTGATATCATAACCCATGTGTACAAAATTAGACCACAGTGAAAATATTACACGCTGAATACGGGTGGGGGCTCTCGGTGAAGCCGGAAGACTTCACGAGTACGACCTGAAAATGTGCGTGGTGATCGGGCCCGCAGCTTATCTGCCGGTGCGTTGTCACCGCTCTAAGACTTGGCGCAATGAGATCCGTCCTATATATATATATTTGCTCTCATCAAACATTGTTAAAATATTTTTCCGGGAAGTGTGTAATTATAACATTGTCAGGCGGAACTCCCTAAGAGGGAGTGTAATTGCTCGCCACCAATCTTCTCCGCCTTCCCTGCGCCCGTCATTGCTGCGAGGGACCGATCACCACTCTCCCCTTTCCTCCCCACCTCTGGCAACGCCCCTCATACCATTCGCGGCACAGGCTATGGGTAGATTTAGGTCTCCGGAAAGCAGCTAAAAAGCGCCTTCACCAGAGAGTAGACTTGCGCATTATACTCCGAAATGCGAGATGTTCGTGGAAGATGGAGTAGTCCGTCCACTCGACGTTGCTGGGGTTTTCAAACGAATTCAAACGTATGTTTTTAGTCTCTGCAAATATTTGTTTTTCTAATTCCAAAGAAACTGCGGGAGATGCCGCAACAGTAACTTTTAACGGAGTCATCCGCTAATGTGCATTTCAATGCAATAATTTCAGAGCGTAAAAATCATTCGCCTTGACTGGGACTCGAACCCAGATCCCTCAATATCCGGTCGAGTGCTTTAGCCACTTAAGCTACCGAGGCGTCCTCTTAAATTGGTTTTTCTCGTGGTGTGACTCCTAGGTTACTGGAAACGGAATCAAAAATGAACCTCGTAAGTTTTCGAAGATCTCTATGATCGAAAGCGAAACGGTGAATCCGTCCGCGCCCTGCACATCGCTTGGCTCACCATGGGACCTCCCGAGGGCACGCGGACACTCCCCGCGGATGAGCTCGGCGAGTAGTAGGAGGTACACCGGGCGCTGGGCACGGGGCGGCGGGGGATCCCAACCATTGTCGCACATACCCCGTTTCCGAACGTACGGTACATATATAAGTCAGATATAGTCGAAGTATAAGCGAGTAATTTGGCATGTATGTGGGGACAAATGTTATCGCGAAAGTGTGGATGGAGATGGTTTGATTCCATTAAAAAAAGGCAAGTGGACGGGAAACTGCGGCCAAGTCCCTTTGGGAGCCGGAGAGGGTATGGAGGCGGAGGAGGCGAAGGGTTTATAAGTCAAGTCGCCCTTCGGGGAACGCAGACTCCGTTGTAACGCCTATGGTACAAAACTTAAAAGAATCAGGATTTCATAAGAAAAATAATTCCATTCCCCTCCACCTTGGCAACTGGGTGCGCGTGGACGGTGTAATAATGTCATGCAGTTATAGAACGATTTCATGCAGAAATAAGCTCTGGGAAATTGGTATCTCTATACTTTTACCAGAAGCTAAATTGTTCTATGCATGATTCATGCTTTTTCATTGATGCGTTTTCAATTTGCGAAAATTCGAATTTGCGGGGATAATGTAAACAATTGCTCTAGCCATTTGATGATATTTTTATTACGACCCGGATTTCGTTGTGTCATGATATCTTCAGGCACTAACTTATTTTGATAGTTATCAAGCCTACTTCTTCACAGACCTTGACCATCGTTTATTCTGTGGATTATCTGTGAACTCATCAGTTATTTAAAATGCTTTCCCTAATTTCATAATTTTCATCAATAGATTTTTCCACTTTGCGTATAATAATATTAGCCTAGGAATATCACGAGGATTGAAAAAGCGCTTACCCACCCATTCGCTAAGTACCTTCTTAAAATAAACCCAAAAAGTAATATTAAATGTATGCGAACAATAAAATATATTTTCTCGCCGTAATCCTTTTGAAACTGAATTTCTTTATGAGCAAAATAATTTTTCGTTGCCTCCATAGAAACTTTCGTATGCAAGAAAGCAATAGCTTGCTTCGCTGAGTCGCGGGAATTGAGACGATTATGAGGTTGTGACGATCTACATGTGAGACATGTGAGGATGTGATCACGGGGACTTCTTCAAGGTCGAAATACGAAATGATGAAACTTGGCTAAAAAACTATGAGAATCCGGATTGCCCATCGGTGAATGACCTCTCCTATGACCTTGCAAATTAATGGGTTTATTTAAGATTCCATAAATAATACAAAACGGCTTTAGAGAGGAAACTAGAAATCTACCAATTTGATATCTTTTCTGACAAGAAATTATCAATGGGTTTCGTCATTTTTGGACAGTATATTTTATTATTATTATTGTTTTAGATAAGACTTCAGGCTAAGTAAATTGGATATATTTATTTTACGTTATTAAGAGAATAGGCGTGTACTTTATACATGAGCTACTAATCTGCAACCGGTCTAGTTCGAGACTGAACAGGGAGGGTTAGAGGGTAAGGAGTCTGAATGGGCAATGCCAGGCAGGTGGTGAGAGAGAGCCGTTATCACCCCTCTTCAATTTGTACGCGGAAGAAATGGTAGAAGAGGCTGAACCGGCTTTAAATACAAGACTAGGTGATCTGATCAAGTCAGTTGGTGGTGAGAATTGCAAGATTTGTTTGCCTGTCAATAAAGGAAATGCTATGATTTCTGAGAGCGGTACAGATCCATGATGACTGCATCTTTGGAGGATGATGACTAAAGTGAAGTTGACGCCAAGAAAAGCGAGTGAATACGTTTTAGGCGTAGTGAGGGAGGAGAATATAATTTTGGGAGAGATTGAAATAAGCTAGGAAGTGTCGATGCATAGCATATACATAAATTAACAACTTAATGATGAAACTGGAAATATTGGATGAGGCAGAGGCAGGAAAAGAATGAGCACATTGGAAGGTATTGTGGTAAACAGGAAGTATGAGGAGTATAAAAGCTGGTTGTGATATTTTTGTAATTCATGATTTTAAATTATTTGTAATCGTGTTTGGTGGGGCTTTGACGGATAGCAGACCATTAATCCCATAAAAGACGGCCTTGAACCGCAGACACACTCAGTAAATGCTAGAATAAAATACAACCCCTGCTATAACATATATTAAACATAAAATCAACTATAAAAACCACCGACCAAGATTCAAAAATAAAATGCACTGTTCCTTAGTGAATATGGCTATAAAAGGTATTGGTTTTATTATACGCCTCCAGTAAAATAAAAAAAATCGTCGAATTGAATTTCTGGGAAAAGAATCAATGCTAAATGAACTATATAAATAATTTAGGATTCCGACAAACAATGGAAAGACCCAGGAAAATTTTCTGGAGAACTTATGGGAAGTTACTTTAGAAAAGCGGGTTCATCAATTGGAGTCGGTCAAGTGGAGAGATTTTCGTGAGAAAAAATTATGGTTCGGGGTTATTTCTCTTTGATTTGACCTAATTTTGAATACACGCCGAGTATTTAGGACCATTCGCAGGAGTTCATTACAAAAATGAACCAAGCATAGAGAAAAGAAGAGATAAATCAGTATTCAATTTGCAGTCTTCTTGTAAACATACCGAGGATATTTGTAGCCAACCCCGGTTGGGGGGGCCGAGAGGCTGCATTTTTGGAGCCATGCAGAAACCCAACTACACCCTAGGCATACACAACCTAAGCTACTGGACGAATACAACTTTTATATGGTTATAGACGACAAAGTAGAAATAGTCTAGCCCCTACATCATATTGGTAGTGGAGACCACGTGGGAATTTGAATACCGAATTAATCGTTCCGACCAAAACAACAAACAAAAATAGGATTGCTGAAAGTCACGAGATACCCAAATGGCTAATACTCAATACCTGCTCCCATCCTCCCTCTCATTTAGCGGGAAAAATAGTTGTACTACTACTCAGACAGTTGAAAAAAAGTGCGCCGTAAAGAAAGTCAGAATAAATGCGTTATGAATCGAATGAATTGGAGAGGGCGTATAATACACGTAAGCAGAGCAAATTCGGGGGAATTTTTGGGAAAAGATGAAGTTAAGGAGCATAAAATTAAGGCCCAGGAAGGCAACTTCAAAACAGCGATATGTAATGTATTAGGTGTTTTTAGGCTTAACTTTGCGGAAATCCATTATCACTGAAATAAAAAACAATGAATGTTTCGACCAAATTTTTATTAGGATCGACTAGTTTCAACGCGTCGGGATCATGCTCAGTTGTCTGCTGCTGATGACATCGATGCGTTGGAAATAGTTCTACCTGATAAGGATTTAGTGGAAAGATTGTTCGTTTTTTACTTCAGCGATACGTAATTTTAAAGTGGCTGCTCAATACTTTTAAAGATAGGTGCGTGACAGATGTAGGAATATGGCAGGTGTCATGGTTGTAGCTGAAAATGTACCCCTCCCAATATGCATCGATACTGCTGTACTGGCAGCTAGGAGACCTAAAACTTTACAGGAAACCCTAAATACGAGTAGATTTTGTGAGGCAGCATAGTGCATGAAAACCAGACTGAAAGACATTAGTCATGTATTATTTGACAAATGATTTCATGGGAGGAGTGATTATACAGTGGGGGTGAACGGCAAAGTAATTGATCATCTGGGCAGCTTTTTTTATCAATGTAGAATGTTTACCAGATTGTAGAATTGTTGAATAAATTGAAATAAGTGTGAATAAGGAAAAACGTTGCTGCCATTTACATGCATACGTGTGTGGGAAATCGAATTCTTGGTTAAAAGTGGAATAACTTGGTATTTCAATTGAAAAAGCACGTCCTGATAGACGCCATTGATACAGTACTGAAGATTGAGACACAATAATATTTACATAAAGCCCTGTATAGCCTTTATTCCGTCCTATAACACAAGAATGGATGGCGTAATCAAATGGTAATGTTTTCCGAAGCTATAATGAATTGTACGCACGTAACTCATGACCTCCATCAGTTACTGTGGCCTGTACAAATAATACAGCCTCGATCTCCCAGTTCTTTCCTCTCTAGCACCTTCCCCTCCATATTTTTTTGGTGGAATTATTGTCTAAACATTGAACACAGAAACTTAATTTTCCATTTACTAAATGTTTTAATGAGGTTACTCTTTCGATTTATTTCCTTTTGAACTTCCTTATTTGAATTCCAGTCTACACAGTTTATCTGTATTATCCATTTCCAGATCAATTTTGTTTAGTAATAGTGTTTCTGTTTCTCTTGACGGCAGGTTCAGTTTTGCTGGTACTAATCTTCATTTTCCATTTGCACGAAGTAAATATTTTATTCAAAATTTTTTTCACTACTTTTACCAGCTTCTTCAATAATATAACATCACTAACAGCTTAGTGTCATTTAGTGGAAAATAATATTCTAGTGACATACCTGTATAATCTGCATTTGAGGGTCTACAGGTCCAAAACAATTATTTGTGTTAAAAAGGAAGGATTGGAGCAGCAATCGCATATTGAGTACATTATACCTGTCATTGATTGAATTATAGGATCATATTGAAGAATTCCTCATAATCAATACGCGGATTAGTTGAACATGTAATGTTATTAAAAGGAGTTAAGAGGCCAGAGATAAGGTTATAGGAAATATGTGGAGGGTAAAAAATGGATAACTGTGATCATAGATGGCGAAGTGTTCCCATAAACAGCGTCCAACTGTGCTTTTATCTCCTCGCATTTCTTCCCATCCAAAAACAAAAAGCGATTTACCGAACGATACTGCTCTTTTCCCATCTTAGCGAAAATCACGAAACACGTCTTACTCGAATGACTGCCAAATCCAAACTAACCTTTAAATCAATCTGAAATTTTTTCACCGTCGTTTGATAGATGGAAGCACACGATGATAACATAAACTTCCCTCAGGAACGGCCTTTGTCGTCAAACACGGGTACTTATTGAACCGCCCTCGTACATACTTGAAAATCAGAGCCCTCCTCACCTGATTTCATTGAATTAAAATGTGAGTAAATCCGGAGAGTTAATCATGAATGTCTTCCAAATGCAGTGAGTATGAATTGACAGAAAGGAGTTCCAGCGGACATGTAGGGGAGATTAGATTTGAATTAGGTTATGAATGAAAACTCATTGGAAAAAACAGTAGTGGACAGGTAGAGAAGAAATTGTACCAAGCTGATTTAGTTCTAGTGAGAGAATAAACATAAGTCGAATCACTAAATAAATATAAAAGGATGAATACATTTTTGAGAGTATAGTATACCGGGAGAATCAAGAGGTTAAGTGGTTGTGCAAACTCGAAAAATGAGGAGCATTTAGATATTCCTCCTGGTTTAAGAGAAAAACAAGCATCTAAAAATGCGCGAAAGTCAAGAGAGTGAAAAGCATGATGTGCTCGGCTGTGTGGACAAAATTGGTGAAGACAATGTTTTCAGTCATAATTTGAAATCATGCTTTGCGTGCCTAAAGGAAACCTATTTTTTCACGCTCTAAACTTCCTTTCCTGTCTGCATAAATATATGACTGGCTAATTCCCTATGAAATTCTTCCTTAAGGTCTTTTAAGGAACTAGCTATGAGTGTAGTTTTCAATAAACACCAGTTTGGCTTTACTTTCTAAATCTATGCTACTCAGAGAGATAGTTGGTTGATACTTGGATGTTGACTTTTTATTTTTTACTTGCAATGTAAAAATATAAACATTAGATTCATGCGCGAGAGAAGGATATTACTTATGAACTCCACAGTGCCTAAAATGGGGATTTTCTTGAGATGGGGAAAGAGAGATGGGGATTTTCTTGTTTTGATTTAGAGATTATTTGTGTTTGGAAGTTTCCTTGAAGTGTACTGACTTTTATACTGACTGATTTTATTTATTATCTTTTGTGATTACTTGTGTGCCACCTGACACTGTCTATCTGCCGTTGTGATATTTAATAATAATAAAATGATCCTGGCATGTATTTGTAAACATAGTTACAAACTTACTTTTTCAAAACACCTACAGAAGTCCGGATCAATGAATTCGTTTGTATGTCAAGAGATAATAATCCATTTTTTTCTCCGTAGAATGTGAACCGATTCACTGATATGTTTACCCATAGGTACACAATGTAGGACTTTCCAAAATGTAAAAATCTTAAGTAATTCAACAGGCCTATTTTATCGTCTTTTCCCCTCAGTTTCCAAAATGTTAAAGTAGACAAGGGCAAAGTTGATGATGATTATATTTATTAGATATTTTCCTGGTTAACAAATTCAATTCTCAAGACTCTCAGATAAATCAATGAGCACATGATGGGAAATTCTGGCAACAAGTTGCATCATTCATTGCTGATGTAATTTTGGTTTTTTATATCGTCACTTTCTAAACATCCTCGAGTCACAGCATGATTCACACGTTAAAATAATCTCCAATTATTTTAATATCAACAATAATAATAATACATATATGTAAACAAACGTGCATATAAATACATACACATAAGTATTATATACATATATATATATATATATATATATATATATATATATATATATATATTTATATATATATATATGTTTAGTTCCTTAACGGTAAAAGTTAGAACGCGTGATGCCAATGCAATAATGAGATTATTAATCGAGAGGAATATAGAATACAACCAGGAGGTAATTACCTGTTTCGTAGATTTCGAAAAAGCGTTCGATAGAGTGAATTGGGAAAAACTAATGAGTATATTGCAGAAAATAGGAATAGATTGGAGGGACAGGAGGCTTATCCGCAACCTGTACATGTCTCAGACTACTCAGGTTCGAGTGGGAAACGGGGATTCCGGATGGGCAGTGTTAGGAAGAGGTGTAAGGCAGGGTTGCCCATTATCACCGTTGCTTTTCAACCTGTATGTAGAGGAAATGATTAAAGAGGCATGGGAAGAACTGGAGGTAGGAATGAAAGTGGGCGGAAAATTCGTAAAATCAGTTAGGTTCGCTGATGACCAACCTTTTGTTTGTCAGTCAGCCAAGGGGTTGCAAGCATTGCTGAGTGAATTGGAAATTCAGTGCGACAGGTATGGGATGAGAATCAATATTAATAAAACAAAGGTTATGCGATTTTCTAGAAAGAAAAGGCTAAGCTTAACATTAAAGTATAAGGCCAAAAACTAGAGCAGGTTGAAAAGTTTGCGTATCTCGAAGTGTTTTGGACCAACGCGGTCAAAGCAGTAAGGAGAAGAATTGCGCTAGGCCAAGAGGCCTTTACAAGGAGGAGGGAATTGATGACAGGGACGTTGAGTAAGGATATTAAGAAAAGACTCGTAAAAACTTTGATATGGAGCGTAGCTCTGTACGGCGCGGGAACGTGGTCATTGTAGCAGAAGGATAGACGTAGACTGAGGGCGTTTGAAATGTGGGCGTGGAGAAAAATGGAGAAGATGAAATGGACAGAGAAGAAAAGTAATGAGGAAGTTCTTTTTATGGTGGGGGAAGAGAGGGGTTTTTTGGGAGAAATCCTATGGATGCAGGAAAAGTGGATGAGGAGCGTATTAACCGGCAGCGGGATGTTGAAGACTGTAATTGAGGGGAGAATATTGGCCAAACGAGGAAAGGGAAGGAACAGGATAGGGATGTTGGACGGGATTTAGGGAGGAAGAAGGTACTCAGAGATGAAGAGGGACCTGATGTAGATGTTTTACTAGGAGTCACAAAATATTTATTTAGGTGCTATGTCCATCCAAAAACCTAGCTTAACCGGTAGATTACCTATTAATAATAATTATATATATATATATATATACATATATATACATATATATATATATACATATATATACATATATATATATATATACATATATATACATATATATATATACATATATATAGATATATATATATATATATATATATACATATATATATATATATATATATATATATATATATATATATATATATATATATATACGTGTGTGTGTGTGTGTGTGTGTGTGTGGGTCGCGGTAATTCAGGGTTATATAAATATATGTATAACAAACTTGGACAGCAACACACAATATGAGAACACAAAAAGATAACTCACACGTTATTTCTTGATCATTTCGACGGAATTCAGCTCCGTCTTAGTAAGCTTACTTCTATTTCTTCCGATGAATACGGAGCGAAATTCCGTGGAAATGATCAAGAAATGACGTGTGAATGATCTTTTTATCTGTTTAGTTTGTTATTCAACACTTCCGTGTTACTTCAACGAAATAATCTATATATATACACACACATGACATCCTGCTATGTGGCGAACAAATATTCATTCACATAATATGGAAATAGATATAGGGAAAAGGGATAGGAACACATATGAAGGACGAACAGCAGAGGTGGGGAACATATTTTTTGTGTGTATACATGTATCATATGTTTTCCTATCCCTTTTCCTTATTTCTATTTCCATGTGAATGGATATTTGTTCACCATATGGCAGAATTTCGTGTGTATATATATATATATATATATATATATATATATATATATATATATATATATATATATATATATATATATTTATATGTATAAATTATAGGCATATATAGGAAATTCAAATTTGCCCGCATGGATGTGCAGGCGTAAAATGAAAAGAAAATATATTTTGCTCACTAAGGTAACGACTTATGTCACGTGCGCCATAAGATATATATACATCCCACTATATAATAAATATTAAAAAGGATTTCTGCATATATCTGTAAAATGGATTATTAGTTGCTATGAATTGTTACTTTTGCCGCTCGGCATAAAAATATTTTTGTGGCGACAGGTATCCCACCCCTGATCCAGATATTGTTTTCATAAGTCCAGGATAATCAAGTGAGGGAAAACCATTCTTGACGAAAAGTTCCTCATCCCAAAGTATTTTTTTTTCTTCACCTAAACTGAAAAATATTTTTTTTTTGGCGCCAATCATTAAAAAAAAATTGCAGACCCTTCCCTCGGACCGACATCCACCCGGAAAGCAGGGATGGTCCGATCAGCAGAGGAATGGAAGAGCGCGGTGCGTTGGGTGGTGCGTGGGGATAGGGAGGCAGGGAGGGGGGCGGCCGAACTGGCCAGATTGTTGACCCTCGGTTTCCATTTCCCCGGATTCATTTTCGCACTCGCCCTTGTAATCGCCGCCCCGTGATTCATCCTGGGATTGAGGAAGGAAGACAGGGAGGAGGAGGCGGAGAAGGGGAGAAGGGAGGGGAGAGGGATGAGGAGGGGCCGGGGTGAGCACCAGCGGTGGTGATTCACTTCGACTATGCGTGACCAAGACCCAAGACACGCAGCTGCTTCCTCCCCGGCCCGAGCGCTGTTGTCACCTGCACTGTGCACTTCCTAAAAATAAGCCGCCGGCATGCCTTCGTCCGAGACGACAGGGGGGTTTGCCCCAGCGTGCCCACGCGCTGGGGGTCGAACGGCACCCGTTCTTCGTCGCCGTGTTGCGGTACCGTACACCACCCTTTAACTAGTGAATCCCCCCTCCCCTATTGGCCATTATCTAACGCCATCGAAGCACGGGGAATCGGGAGGATTCGCATGACGTTTCAGAAAAATGCGACATGATGGGAAACGCTTCTGTATTACTCCTCGCATATTGGTTCTTAGATTGTGTACATATGAAATAAATAATTTAAAGCACTTTTGCTTAAATGCACTGGCTATCATCTGATACCCACAGTTGGTGTGTGGACCAGAGCAATGTGGACCACGGTGTTTCTTTCACCCGTTTTAACGTCTTCGCTTAGCAGTTTTCACCAACTGGGCTTAAAGATGATGTTGATTATTTTCCTCCAATAGTGAGGGTCAAGTTACGGAATGATTAATATATAATGGTTATTTCGATAAGTTAAGGATTAGGCATCTCCATCAAAAAGGTACGTTGCATGGTTGGGCCGAAACCGTGACCCAAGCTTACGTTCCCAAACGTGGAGCTTACGTTCCTTAGCTTGATCTATCATTTTCCCATGAGAATTCCAGACAATTGTCAGTAGTTATAGGTAATTATTTTCCCTAATTCTTTAAAAAGTCATGAATATTTCAATTACACTTTGTGATGCAATGTGAAATGCAATTGCCTATTCAAAAGTATAATATTTTTTGAGACTTAACTGTGAAAAGATAACCCTCTTTCTTGTAAAAAGTTGAAAAATTGGGAGACATTACGAAAGAGTGACTGGCTCATTAAATTAAACTTCAAGCACATCACTGTGTTGTCTCCAATAGGGATGAAACTCATGTCGTACTGCCAAAATAAATGTATCGATCGAATTTAATTGTATAAATTATATAATTATATTAGTTTTCATTATATTAATTTTATCCGTAAGTCTTTATTACGATATATATATATATATATATATATATATATATATATATATATATATATATATATGTGTGTGTGTGTGTGTGTGTGTATATATATATATATATATATATATATATAAACATGTTATTTTAATTTAAAATTTAAATAATTTTTGGAAATACAATTTCGTTTTGCTTGGAACATGTTTAACATAATCAGTATTTTATTGGCTTTAGTTTTCCTTGGGATGCACATTTTAGTGTGTATTCCTTAAACTAGAGGCAAAATCTCTCTATGTGTTTTTCAATTAGAAATTTTATGATTCATTCATTAAAATAAGTGCTAACATTCAGCACAATGAAAGCTGAATTATACACAGCCGCACCATAAATGTACATTCATACTAAAAGTGTACGTCCACACTAAAAAGAGCATCCTTTTTCCACGGGGACGACATCTCCTGGTTGGTAAAAATTTGTCAAAAAAATCCCGAAACAAATACCCTTCTTTTTATGTGTATGCATCATACCCATACACAGAGCAAAACTGTGGCGGAGACGCGGAGAGCCGCAGCTCATGATCTCCCTAGAACGGCGTGGCTCCTTTGGAATTGAGCCAACCATTGAGTGCGCCCACCGGATTGAGCATTGCGGGACCACTTGCCCAGTGGATGGGATGTGGAGGTTAGCCGCAAAAGAGGCACGAAATGGGCTGCACGAATAAACAGCCCTCTTCACATCAAGGACAATACCCATCTATTTATAGCAGCCGTTCTTCGTACGAGTGAAGTTCGAGACTTCAATATTCAGTAAGAAACACTGCTTGCATTGCATGCGTTGTTAAATTACTGCTACAGAGGGGGGCTCTACTAGTGGAAGTCCACGGAAGCAATGTTAACCGATTCATGTTAACTCGCTCCATTGACCTTTAGTAACAATATATGTATTAAAATACGCATGTATCTTATAAAACATTATTCAAGTTAAAACTGGAACCTGGGGTTTACGTCTTTTGATACCGTCTAAACAACGCAATGTCATATGGCATGGGGTGATTCGAAATCAGGCATTAACTCTTCATTTTATATGAAACTAAAGATTAAGTAGCTACATATTCAGCTATATAATGAAGGTAGTAGGAGTAACAGTTTGTAGCGAAGGGATTTTTAACCATAGGTGAATTTAAGTTTGTAATTATATACCCCTACAGCATGAGGAAAGAACATTCTTAATCAGAGGAGGATTGCTTACTCTTTGCTTTGAGTTATCTATAAAAGTTTTTGCAAACTACATTTCCCACACATCTTTAATTCTTATCTCGATGGAATATTTGTCAATCTATAACATTAAAAGGAATTTATTGTGAATGGCCTCTAAATCCTTGATCTTTTACTGACCTCTATCAAATCAAGGCATACATCTAAAAAATTACAGAATGTAGACTTTGTGATGCTTTGAATTTTATGCAAAACCTTAGATTAAAGAGAAATAAAATGGTGTAAGATACTAATACGAGTATTAGAAGCATGAAAGACATACAGTTTTCGTAGAAGGATTTGCATAAAGGAGCATACAAGTAACTTGTACGCAAAACTAACTTTGAAAGAGCACGGAATTAAATGAGATCGAAGATTCCTAAATCAAATGCGTTGGTCGAAGAAATATAGCAAAATACGAAATATTTGCGAAAACCGTAAAGGAACGATAGAAGGGAGGAAGTAAAATTGTTAATACGATAGCACTTTGACTACATCCCAGTCATAACAAGAGAGGCAACGACGTTCAATAAATCAAAACTTGGGCAAAAGCTAGCAATAAATGCGACAAAAACATGCGTAATTAAAGAAAAACTAAATAGTGAATTATCTATGGAATAAATCTATTAGGAAAAATAATGCATTTTATCTTATGAAAAATTGAATACGCTGCAAAATAGGTGGGTAGCGTGAGGAGGAGAGATGAAAGACTCAACGGTGAGATAATAAGCAACTAAGTATGGACAGAAAAGCCAAACCATCTAAAAAGCAAATAGATGTAACTTAGGTGCATAAAAGGAAGAAATCGAAAATAAACCTTGGTTTGAAGTATCTTTCCTGTGGTAATGGGACGTATATGACTGTAGCAGGAAATAAAGGATTAGAAGCAGGGAAAAGTTGTCCCCACAAACGAGTGATGAAAATAATGAAACATGCGAAGAGTGTGTTAAGCAGTAAAGCTGCAAATGTTGGGATAGGAAAGTGACACTAATTGGTAATACCATTTTACGCTAATCTTAATCTCCGATCATAATTGAAAGAAACAGTATGGGAAATGAACAAAGAAAGGTTAAGGATCAACTGCGTGAAAGAGAGGCGCCATCTCGAAGCAATAAGGGGAAAATATGACATCGGGTGTTCACCGCATTGCTCGGACGGCAGACTACGTACGATCAATTCTCGAATCCATAATCCTTGATGGCGGTGATGATGAAAATTCAATGATCCGTGAATATAATCCAAATTTTAAATTACAACGTAACTTCTATCAACTGGAATTCTAAGAATATCCGTAATGGGCCTATTAAAAGGAATTGATTTCTTTCAAGAGCGTTTTCTACGATACCTAGCATCCGGATATTCTTTCCGCCTCAATTCTTCTTTGAATAGCATCCTGCAGGAATGTGAGTTTTGCATCGTTAATTTCATATCAAGAAATAAATTGATACATTTCATTTTTTTTCTAATGGGTACTAAAACATAAATTTAAGTAAAATATTAGCTTAATGTAGAATTATCATGAAAGTGCGCCGTTGAATTTTCTCCAAAAGTGTACGTTTTCCTTGGCGCATACTTTTATCTTGAAGGACAGATAGGTAACGAACGATAAAGAAACCAGTCAGCTCATATCGAATATTTTTGTTACCCATGACTTGTTAATATTTAAACTTCCAACAAGAAGAAACGCAAGACATAATCTCGTTGAAACTCGCCTGTTAATGATTAGCAGAGGACTTCCTGGGTAGGGTGAATGGCTGATTGCGATTATTTTGTTTGCAAATTTGACGTTGTGTCAATAGTCAATAGATAAACAAGCACTGAATCGGAGTGAGCTAAATGAAATCCAAAGAGGATGGACGTCAATGACATTTAATAAGAATGGATATTGGCCAAGAAACCCCACGTCGACGCCCATCCATTTCCAAAACTCAATGAGCCTACAGTGAGATTAGCATAATGAGATTTAAATGTGTCCATTGACCCAAATTATCCCGTAATTGTAATCTTTTCATGCAGCTTTTCCATTGTTTTGTAAATTCTTTCCCTAGCTCCAAATCCATTTTTATTTAGACTTGCTTCTTTGCAGTGATTATCACCCGTTTAAAATAACCCACCAACCGAGGTTAACTCACCACACAACTGAAATAAAAATCTGCCAATCAATCTCCATTATTATTACGGTAGATATCTGAGCATATCATACAGGACACTATACCTTATGAAAATAATTCCATTTAATTCTACTGACTTGGTTTTTTTAATATTTACGATGCATAACTTTACTCTTTTATAATAAATCTCGGCATTTTTAGAACTTTCACTGTCATTCTCATGTTTTTCTTACTCTCTTAGTCGTAATATTTCCATTCGTTATTTTTTGTTCATAAATACTATTACAATGCTTTCATCTTATGTTCATTTCTTTCCTAAATCCGAAATCATCCTTATTTGTGACCCATTCTTTTTGATCGATGAAATGTTCATTTCTTCATCCCACCACCAATCTCTCAATCTTCCAATCACATCTTTTTCAAGAGCGCTCGACTCATTCCGAACAGCTCTCCCAAGTATAATTTTCACGTCACTTTTCGATTTATTTCTCACATTGCGTGTGATTCGAGTGCAGCCTATCGCCTCTCCAGTATTCTGATTCATTGGATTAGGTCGATAAAATCAGAAAACATTTATTCAATCTTCTCCCTTTAATCGAGAACATCTTTTTTGCTTCCTCGGAATTTACCGCATCGACTTCTTCATGTTTCCTACCAAACGATGATTCGTCGTCAGCCTTCCTCTCTAGGCAACACATCTTCCCCATTTTTAACCCGGCCTCACATCCGAGAAGCTTGTTATTCACGCTCGTTCACTTGTCTAATAAAGTAGGTTTCGGACCTATCAATCCCCGCGCTTCACGCCAAAGGCTTAACTAATAGTAGATTTACGTTATTACTTTAGCGTTCATGTCATCCATTCCCTCCTCTTATCCAACCCCATATATGTCTCTGGCAATATTTCATATGCATCCCCTGACAATATAGCCACTTTTCTCAAAACCACACTCCAAACACGTTAATGTTCCAACGGTGCTTTTCCTTCCCTTCTATTTTACTTCCTCTATAACTGCAAAATACACAAGAGAGTCACCTCAAGGGCGCGTGGAGGGAAGTGCTCGGATAGCAGCCACATGCATGCAAAGGAATGAGTTCAGACATGGGTATGAATTCATATTTACTCCAAAAAAACAAACACAATTACAAATATGCGCCAGCACGCCTGCGTGCACTATGAAAAATTGGCGTGCTTGATTAATTCATTAAATTTGAGTCTTTGAATAGGTACATTTAGGTATTTCATTTCGATGTGATTATTGTTCATTATCGCAAAGGGGAAGAATGTGTACTTGATTTTGCTTGTGGTGGCATTCATCTCTTTTATTTTTTTCCCGATGGTTAAATGTAACAAAATTAATTTTTGGGCATTATAATTACCTCGGTGCCGCAAGAAATTTAATTTGTATCTGTGTTTTTTTAGTTTTACTTATCATGCTAACTTTGAGGAATCACGATACCTTTTTCATTTTTTATTTGCACTTTGTCTCTAACTTTCGCATTCGTGTTTCCTCAAACATGCATAAAATACTTGCCATTGATTCTCTCGAAAGCCTTCACTTCATCATCTGAAACTCTGGCTTATACAGCCTTCCGCATATCTTATTTTACAAATCAAGTCCCTTCTAAGCCACGCATATTATTTTTAGGTATAATTATTGCAAAGGACCGGCGATAATGTACAATATTCAAAACGACCTGTCTATCATACCAACTTGATTTGATTCCATTTGATTGTCATGCTTGTTGCTGCCTAACCTCTCTCGACTAAAACAGAGCAATATCTGGAATTGTAATTAAACGTAGGATAGGGTGACGGATAATGAGACCTGGAGAAGTTAGAGACGAAAAATGCTTTCGAAGGGTTTCCTCATTCTTGGAGCTAGTGAAATTCAATGGCATGTGACAGAAGTTAACGTGAGATAGAACCTTCCAGATAAAATTACGTTAATGCGGTGAAGAGTTATACAGAATTTAGGGCTGAAAAACGATAAAAGCACGGATTAAAGATGAGACTGATGGGACTGTGCAATAATGGCCACATTCGGCAGTCTAACTTTAAGACAGAAAGGTGGAAACGTCAAATAAGTAACAGAAAACAAATACAATTTAATTTAATGAATAGAGTATATAATACGGGCCGTTAACAGAATGAGGGGATCATTTTAAAGATCTCCACATAAAATATATAGGTGCATAATTTGAACAAGTGATGATATTTTAAGGAATTACGAGGCCAGAGATGGGAAAGTCAAAGAATTCAACTTATTGGAGAAGACAGGGAGGGAAACGAAACAAAGAGTTTTGAATTGAGGAAACACCTCGCCAAAAGCTCACGAGGATTGTGCAAAATAAATAAAATGGCAGTGGGTAAAATTTACTTGCAACAACTTCAGCACAGAACATACTGAATATACCGTAATATAGCTTTCGAGGACATCATTCTCAGTCATAGGTGAATAACAAATTAGGCAGCGTAAAATCTACGACGACGCAGATATAATTAATGAGCAATTTCTTGTGTTCGTGGCAAACCAAAAGCAACATAGGTGAAAATGATAGGGAAAGGGGACTTGGTACGGAGACCTTAGTGGAAGCAATCCGTCAGGCCTCTCGTTGACACATTAAAGCGATCTAATGCAGGAAGACAAATATAGAACCCATAAAATAAATAACCTAAGACCACCTTTAAGTTTTTCCAAATATTTGAAGTGTTCTATGAGCTCTAATGTTTTCCTTCCCAATTTAATTATTGCGTCAACCTTCATTTATCATGAGACTCGAGGATTTTTGTTCGTTTTGTGCAAAAACACTTGCTCAAAACGTGACGGCTTTCCAACGTTCGCACTCTTATCACCTGGCCCTCATAAATGTTAAGGATCTAAAAGTTGGATTGGATTGGATTTGGTTGGATTTGTAAATAACTTGATTTTGTAGCGTCTGAACATTTCATGTAATTAATAGGCCAGAGGGACTGGACAATTTGCCGCAATGTATTCGACAGTGGCATGGCACGCTCCATTCGACCGGAGCGCAATCCTCGCGGAATCACAAAGATGCAAATGCTTCCGGCAGCTTCTGAAGAGTAGGGCGGTAGTTGGCGTCCGGGGGCGGCAGCGCGGGAGAGATGTGGGGAAAGGGGTGCTAGTTGGTGCCTCCCGCACTCGACCGGCGCCCTGGACATCGTTCTTCTTCGCTGGGAGGGGATGAGGAGGGGCGGCGGAAGACTAGGGAATGGAATTTGGAACGCATTGGGTTTAAAAAGAGTTACCCTTGGCTTTTTTTTAATTTTATAGCTGAATTCACTTCCTCCAATTGTCCTTCCTGACCAAAGCCTTTTTCACTCCTTGCCAACCATTTTTCTTCAGCCTGTCGTCTGAATACCCAAGATTATTGGATATTCACGTATCATACTCCCCTGCCAACCCCAATCCTCCCTCCTCCTTTTGCATCTATAATTGTACCGCATGATTAATAAGCAGGCTTGACCCTAGCTCTCCAGTCTACCCTTCGCTCACCTTAACATGACACTCCCCGAACTATTTCGCCGATCCATGTCGTATTCTACGAAGCACGTAAGAATATCGATGTATTTTAATTGTTTCTCTATTATGATAGGGTCGTGATAGTCCAGTAGGTAGAGCGTTGGGCTACCGACCGGAGGACCCGGATTCGATTCCGGGTGATGTCTCTGGCCCCCTTCAGCTTCACCTAAGCTATGTGATTTTTCAGGTACTATATTTATTTATTTATTTTCTTTTTTCGTTACATTTAGTCGATTTTCCTGGTGGCAACGGTCAAGTTTGGTCACAGTTATCTCTTACAACGAAAATTACATACGGATACATATAAAAACAGATAGGAGACAAAATATTACATACAATGACACTTCCACATCACATACAAACAAACTTCCACATCACATACAAACAAACTTCCACATCACATACAAAATGCCGTCTACATCATATACAAACAATATTTTCATAACTACAATGAATTTTATTACCCAGTGGCTGCTTTACATTTATACTTAAAACTTCTAAAAGGATATCTTCCGAGGAAACCATGGGTGGAACAGGGAAGGAGCTGGACCCCCAAGCCTGATGTGTGAATTTCACAGGCCATCAGACTTACTACTAGGTGAGCCCTATTCACACCTATCAAATCAGTCTTCTAGTTAATAACCTTGTTTTTCTCCATTATTACTTCCAATGCTCTCGCATTACGTCCCATGTCAGAGTGTTATTTAGATATTATTTAGTTGTTTGCCATATTATGCAATCCTAGACTAATAAGATGCACAACTAAATCTGACGCATTTTCAATCCAACTAATGGTCATGTATTTCTTGGATACCACGACTCATGTCTTTTTCGGGATGCGGATTTAATGCAATCAATGTCAAACACCTTCCTCCTTTATTCCACTAGCGATATTCAAAATGCAGGAATCTCATATATCTATTCCGAAAGCCTTATTGTTGTCCTTTTATATAAAAATTTAGTTTCCTTCCCTTCATTTTCCCTCCTACCTCAGTCAACGGCTATTCCTGGATTGAAACACAATCATCCACGTCTCATTTTATGCCTAAGACATTGGGCCAAATGTTTAAAACCAACAAAATCTTTCATGTATTCGTTCCACTTTGTTAACTACCCGCTGGATCAATTATTATTTTTCATTATAAATCTCAATTAGTGGTTCTAGATTCTTCGCTCTGACATTGACACTATTCCTGGCACTGGAACATTTCCTTTCAAACAACCTTTCACTAATTCGCGTTTGTAATTGATCAATACTCTTTCACTTTATTTCTGGAGTTTCACCTTCTACTTGTTAATTTCTTGAATTAGTTATTTAATTATTTATAAGCTCTGCTCCCAAACTCGGTGCTCACCTCCTCCCACTTCCTTTCTCTCTTGCTCTCCGTATCGTAATCCCTTTGAATCCATGTGTTTCCGAATTGGCTTTCTTTTTCATTCATTTTATAACATCTTTTTAAGGTGTTTCACTCTAATCATCCCCTTAATATGAGAAATTGTTACAAATATTTCTCTGTTACAATTGAAGGAACTAAGTTTCACTCTTTGATTACTTTAATAGCTTCTGTTTTGATGTTAAATTTGCGATCAGTATCAGTGTTCGCCATCAAGGTTCGGTTAAAATTTAAATAGTGGTTCGTAAATGCATGTTTAAACATTATATAATCATATTTTCTTGTATAACTGTCCTTTCCGATAGTTTCCATGTGCTCCTGGTTCTATTATGGGATTTGAACTAGGCAGTAGTCATCCTGCAATCACATCATTGCATCACCCTGCAATGTATGCCTGTTTTCTCTCTACTTATATTCCTTCTCCTCCTAAGCATTACTCCACTTCCTTCCCCATCTCCCCCTTCGCACTGACACTGCATTCTGATTCCCAGGAATAAATAGATGTTCCTTTTTTCAGGCTCGCTTCCAATCATTTAATCTAACTGATCAGGTAACTATCAACTAACTCCTTCCGGTGACCACTACCCGACCTGCACATTTGGACTATCATTAGAAGGTGTCATTCATTTCTCACTGTGTTTCTTTTTTGCCACAGCGAGATGTTTAGGAAAATTAACTGGGAGCGATGTGATGAATCATTTTTCCGTCGAAATTTTCGTGATGACAGTATTAAAATAAAACAATTTCGACAATTTTAGATACCCGAACGATGATATAATGATATCGAATGGTAGAAGTCGGTATTTTTCCTAAAAAATCAATTCACATTGATCAAAATATCGTTTCATATGCAAAAAAGCTTATGTCTTAGACTGGAGCACAGGTTCTTGCCGAAACCGTAAACTCATTAACATTAAATATACACACATTTGACTTTTATGTGACAATTTCAGTCGATCAGCCGACGAATAAAGTGGACATTTCCAGGCATCATTACATGGTACTTCACTTTGTGAACGTACCACACTCAATGATGCCGGTAAAAAACGGTTTTTGTTTTCGATCGAGTCGACTTAAGCAAAATCTCATTCCTTGACAATGACTTTTGTGCAAGTCGAAACCTGGATCTGAAAATAAAAATGACTATTGTGGTATTCACCAAGCTTTATTTATTCATTATCGGGAACGTTTCTCTTAAACGTATCATGCTTACCTATACAGATATTATATATTTTACCCTAGTATATTCAACTCCAGGGAGTGGAAATGGACTGTGACGATGATTCTCTCGATTGCGTGAAACTGTTAGCCATCAATAGATGCAGGCGATGACGGTGAGTAATCTCGATTCAAATCTCGAGGGAAAGGTCAGAGACTGTAATCATCGAGAGTCATAATCAATTTCATGAAATACGGTCTAAGGGCGTGGAATAGTTACTTCATGATTAGTAAGTTGAATCGCAAAAATGTTGATCCCTGTGCAGCATATAATGGAGAATTAGTCGAAGAAATTGCCTCCAAGTAAGCCAATTTGTTAAGAACAGGATAGGCCTAAACAGAACCAGTTTTTGTGGTATCTTACACACGTGCATGGATCAAATTCTATATTTAGAACATTTGTAAAATTAAATAAAAAAGGTCATTGACTTCAGAAATATTTCGCATTTATAATTAATTATTTTGCCACCACTATTAATATAGTTTTTATATTTCAGTGGAAATAATATGGAACCGGATCTGGAAGTGTAAAAAAGTCTAAAATGAAATGCATATCCTTTAGATTGACCAGCACAAAGTGCACGTCTTCAATGCAAATGTGTCAGCATAAATTTAATCATCAAAATTGATACGTCTCACTGATTCAAGACTTATAATTCAGATCACTATTGCGCTTTCAAAAGCCTCTGAAGGCTTCATATTTAAAGCGCAATGCTCTTCGGTAACATATGCCTGCTTCTACTATGCTAATAGTTCAAATGGTTCAAATTACAGAAAATTCCTCTCTTAAAAGATCATTCCAAAATGAGTTTTCACTGATGCAAAAAGTCTATACATTAAAACCACTAAAATAGTGCTACCATTTATGTAATTATGAGCAATTTATATTTTGGCAATCGCAGTGGTATATAATCATTCACTAAGTGGTGGTCAATGCATGACAAAGAATGAATGGTGGGGGAAGATTTACAAATCGGGTCTTTGGACAGAAGATTTAATTAATACTCTTGGAGTACCAAACGGTGTGCAGTTCATGATTGATATTTTGATACCAATCCTTTTTAAAGGTGACGAGGCATTTGCATTGAATGTTGTTAAGAGGAACCTTTCCCTGTTAAGAGCCTTCGACCTGCTGAGGGGGTATTTAATTACTGAGCAATCAATGTCGGGCGCATTTTGAAATTATTAGGCATAGTGCCAAGATGAAAGTGATTACAGTGACCACTAAATATCTGTCGTTACACGTGCATAGTATTGCTAAGGTAGCTTAGTATCTTCACAGTTATCAGAGAGGGGAGAAAAAGGCATTCCGAGCAGAAAACTTTGTTAAATAATAAAAATAATCAAGTAAATCTAGTTCCCGAGATTTGGCGAAACGAATTCGGAAAGAAACACTACATTTGAGCGTGTTCCTCTATCGGGTGCTAATATTGTGGCCCAAAATCTCAATTAAGCTTGAAATAATTTGTTGCAAAAATTATGGGAAACAGAATGAATGGAAAATTTGTGTTTTTGAACCTAACTCTTTCACTTGATAGTAAGTTTGGTTACTCGTGCCCGGACGTTATTTTGCCAAAAAGGCACTGAGTACATAGGAAACGAGACAGAAGTTAGGCTCATTACTCAAGGGAGTTGATGATCGATCGGGGAATCATATAGAAGTTTCAAGGGAGAAGTAACTGCTCAAATCCACCCTGGTTTGAGAATCATTCTGGTTTAGTATGAGAGATATAATTCAAATTTTATATTAGCTGCTGAAAAATGGTATTTTTTTGAGAAGATACTGTTCATCCTGGAAAATTAATTTTTGATACCGCGTTGAAATAAACACTATCAACTTTAACTGAAAAACTATATTTTCAATACATAATATCCCTCAATTCCTTATTAATTCATCTGCCCTGTCTTTTTCCTCCCGAGTGAAAACGTACTACTCTGTCACAAAATATCTCAATTTCTCTCTTCCCTCTCACAAAATCTTACCTGCTTTTAAATTAGCTGGTAAAAGCAGATAATTAGGTAAAAAAATTAAAAATTTGAATCAAAATAAACAGATAAAGGAGCTCGTGTTGGTTAGAGGAGAGGCGAGTGGTACGATGGCGGTAATTGTTATGCTGGGGCTATTAATGTGTTTGCTGAAGTTGGTGGCGATGAATTCGGCATAAGCCTACAAATATGTGGGTGGCAGCGGAAGAATCGTGACGGATAGTGTGGGCAAGAAGGCAAGACGAAGCTGCCACTCATCACCCCTCTTTTTTCTATCCATACACGAAGGTAACCTAAGAAAATGATGGAAAAGGTAGGACCTAGGAAGTAAGGTGGGTAGCGAAGTAATCAAAACTGTTATATTTACTAATATTCAGGCCTTATTCAGATAATTCACCAAGAGAATTCAATAATTGCTTAATGCCTTCCAGGGCCAGGAGAACCTTTAAGCGAAAGTCGTTCAATGTCTTCTTATAATTCCAAAAATTGCTGCTCGAAATATTGGAAACCTTTATCTTTTAGTGTACCTAATTTCTCACTAGACTGCTGTAAAGGTTTCAGCTTTATACATTACACGGTTTCATTTTCATTGTGGATTGAAGCAACAAACTTGGGACTTCGTTCGAAATGATTGACAGAATTCACAATATGATTTTGAGTAATCGATGAATCAAAGCTATTGAAATAGTAGAGGCCACAGGCACACCAAGAAATAAGGTGTTTTCCCTTTTGCACGAAGACTTGGGTGCGAACAAAAGCTCGATAAGATGGGTGCTCTCAGCGGAGAATTGACGCAATTATTCGGTTGAATCAAATCTGGTCTCGTACTTTTATGTCGTGATTCCGATGAGTTTATGCGTCAACTCATAAATATAGACGGTATTAAAATACACTACTACACTCCAGAGACAAAGGAATAGTCGAAACAGTGGGTTTCTACATGTGATCCGGCTCCAAAGAAGGCGAAGATGATGAAATCGGCCAACATGGTAATGTTTTTTTGGGATACACTAGGAATTAGCTGCATACATTACTTGCAAAAATGACAAATGATAAATGGAGAGTATTCTAATATGCAGTGAAAAAATTCTCTTCCATCAAGATAGTGAATGGGTGCACACATGCGCAGTTACGATTATGAGAACTGTTGAATTAGGGTTGGAATTATTACGAAAGCCACCGAAATCGACAGATTTAACCCCCAGTGACTTTTTTCAGATTCCAAACTTGAAAAAATCGCAGGACGGAAAACGATTCACGTCGAACAAAGATGCCATCGCTAACACAGATGTCTATTTTGAGGACCTTCCGAAATCCTGCTTTTTGGACTGCTTAAAATATCTGGAGAAATGCTGGGAAAAGTATATTGAGCTGAAAGGAAGTTATGTTGAAAAAAACTGCCCAAAATAATTTTTATTACAAAGGACTCTTTCAGTGACCACGTGACATGAGAATTAACTATAATAAAGGTAAAATAATGACCATCTAAATGAATCGGGATTTAAACATTATTAAAGAGTACATTAGTATATCGATTAACTTAACGAGGGAATGTTGAAACCAAAATTAAGGTATTTCAATGTATATTTACGGGAGACTGTTTAAACGTTACTGTCACTGCTTCTCCGCCATTTCTTTGGATTTTTCTGAAGAAAATATAGCAACAAGGACATGAAAATAAGATTTGATCTTTAATAAAAAAGCTTCCAAAAGAGAAGGGAGTTCATGTCAAGGATCGGCAATTAAAATGTAAACTAATGATGAGTCTTGATGATATCTTGGTAGTTTATTAGTTGAAAAAAATCGATAAGGGGCTTTTTATTAAGGGGCATGGAGTGGAGAAAAACGAAAAAGAAATGGAAAGAAAGGAAAAAAACGAAGAAGATCCAGGCATGACAGAGTAATTAGATAGTTGTGGAAGTAGAAATCCAAAGAAAGTTGTAGAATTCCGTTCAAGCAATATTAACTGGCAATAGAATTTCTTAGAATAATACAGGGGTAGATAATAGGTAAGTGAGGAAGAGGAAAAAATAGGCGACTGAACGGAAATGAAGGAAACAATGCCTAGAGTATATTTATGGTTCCGAGCATTGCCATTCCAACTTACTACCATGACACATGGAGATTTTTTTCCATTTGAGAAATTAATTCCTCAAAATATTTTAGTGACGACTATGGCTTGAATTCGCGATTTGAGGCACGGGAAAATTCTGGGGTATACCCGCATTACTTTCCCCACGTGGATTTTTTTCAATTCAATCCCGACTCCGGAATTACTCCTAAATGTTCCTTAAAATCTCGGAATCTAAGTTGTTTCAAGTTTTTTTTCTTCCAACCTGGGATCCTGAGATTTTATTTGAGGATATGAATAATTTTGCCGGACGTAAAGGTTTTCTGGAATATTGCTCGAAGTTTTACTAAACCGCGGGCAATTGATGGCCGCTTGATCTAGAAATTTATTTGGCTAAATGCAATACATATAGTTTAGAATTTTTGTGGAAGTAGACAAAAACAGTAAAGACCTTGTTACTCCCTTATTTAAGCAGAAGTATGAAACTTTTCTCAAATGCCGAATTTCTTGAAATTTTCCGGCGGAAATTATAGCCATATATTTCTTAATTGTATGACATCATGAAAGCTTCGAAAACATTGATGCTAGGAAATACCCCGGGAATAGTTTCTAGAAACGATAATTAATACAAATTAATATAATGTTCCTGTTTCTCATTTCCTCATTCAAAATATACTTCTTAAACAAGAGTTTTATCTGTACAGCTTCTGTATGAAGGGTATATAGTATGAAACAATTCGATTGCATTTAAGAATGATTTAAGAATTTTCGTAAAACACATACAAACTAACCGGCAAGGAAAATTCAATTTCCATGAATAGCTTAAAACTGTTGCAATAATTCATTTAGTACTTTGTTTTTTTGATCGTTGCTTTGGGTTTTGCGGTGAACATAAAAATTCCTTGATAAAAGATTCAAAATCAAGAATTAATCCTTGGCTTCCATACTAACTTAGTTAATTGTATCATATATATATATATATATATATATATATATATATATATATATATATATATATATTAGTTTTTTATTATACTAATTTTATCCGTGAGTCTGTATTACGAATAAAAGTCATCTAACTCGCTTAAAAAATTCTATGGTAAGTCTATCATAATTATATTTTGCCCGTAATGTCCAAAGCTATAGCTATACCTGAGAAGATAATAATCACTGCTGGACTGTAGACACCAGTACCACAGTCGGACAAATATTATTGACATAAAACGTTTTTAGGCGCCGGTACCCGGAATATCAGTACTTATGCCATTAATTAACAGTACCTCCGGGAGATTACATTCTAGCAAGAGGGGCTAATTTAATTTTAAAGACTTTTTACTCCTGCATATAACATTTTCAAATATTTCGCATCAACTAGCCTGGTGTTTCGAACTAATCGAATACGCTTGAATATACGAGGATGATCCGAAACGTTTTCGGCCTTAAGATGAAAATGACAATTTTTTTTAAAGGTTCATTTTTAAATATAATCGCCTTTAAAATTAATGCACTTCATCCAGTGGTGTTCCAGTGTAATCTTTTCATCTCTCTAGTGACGTTCCGGAAAAGCTGTAATATATTTATCTACAACCGCAATCGTTTCTGGATTGGACAAAAAACGCTGACCAACGAGGAAACTTTTAAGTTTTCGGAAGAGGTGGTCGGTCGTCAGAGGGAGCCACATCCGGGGAAGAGGGAGCCACTCCTCGAATGATTTTCGATCGGCTTTAAACCCTCCTTTACGAAGAATTTTATAACGGCACGATACTCCATTTTTCCAATTTCTGACAATACGCGCACCGCAAATTATTCAAACGATTGCCTACAGCGAACTGCTCGGTTGAATGGCTTGCAGTTTTACACGGCGTCTACTCACAATTGTGCTAACACGAGAGTGAGTAATGGAATATTATTCATGGGCGAAGCTGAAAACTTGCCAAATCACTCTCATAAAACCTCCACTCAGCGTAAAGGGACGATTTAAGCTAGTAACACTTCACAAAGCTATTTTTGCAAAATTTTACGAAGATACTTCATTTATTGTATTAGTGAGAGATATAATCTTGTATCGCGGGATATCCAGGGATTTTGCGACTGGAATGTTGACCTGATGAGTACTTTATAGTCACGAAAAAACTGTAGATGCATCGCAAATAAAGACAACTAACACTTACTTTGAATGCTTATCGCTAATTCAAAATAAGTAGTGACTATATTACCTCACACCCGATTTGGATTAAATGCATATTATCAAAAATTCTACAAAATTAAAGTAATGTTGATGAACTCACTTCTTTACCCCTAATCCCAGCGTACATCCAAACTTGTTCTACGATCTATTTCCTTCGTCGGGTTTTTGAATCGAGGATGTGTTTAGCCATAAAGGCTCATATGGCACTCATTGGACCAAACCCATCACTTTGGATTCCATTTGCACCATATAAAAGAGCATTGCAATTTGTAGTCCCCCGTTGAGCTAGAGTACGAGATTGGAGTGCTTAAACTCGTTCTCGCACATGATTGGGTAACTTAAGGACTCCGACTTAAAGATGAACATGTGAGCCTTCTTTCGCGTTACGTAAGATGTTCGGGAGCAATGTGATCGTACCCGTTCCCACGCATATGCTCCACTCCATAGTAAGTTGTTCTCCTAAAATTAAACTCCTACCGCCCGTGCGAACCGGTCCTTTTAGATGTTGACCTTGCATTCCTTTCCACCCAACCTCTTCGAGATTTGTAGGATGAAATGTAGATGTAAACAATTTCCACGCGTCTTCAATCTGTCCTAACTAATATGAAATAAAAACTCTCCTTTACCAATTCAATAATTGCTACATAAATTAAAAGTACTGTCTTAAAAGGCTGGTATGATCTTTAAATGTGTGTTTGTTTGGTATGAAATTTTTTAAGCGAGAGAGCGATTCCCAGTTATTTGTCTCGAGCTAATAGCTTACTCGTAGCGAAAGACGCCAATTGGTCCATGATTTAAGTCCCATCCGACGGTTGGTGTACACGTATTCCATTTGAAACGCTCTCCACATAGCATCCGAAGTAGGGATTTTGATACCACTGATATAATACCTGCCACATCCGAGATTCAATCCCAGACCCACAGGCTAGCAAATTTACTGCTAATTTAATTATTGAAGGGCAAATGCAATACAGTACCTGCTATCACCTTATTTTGAGCGACAATAGAACACAAATCACATGTTACATAAAGCCCCGTTGGCTACCCACAGAGTCGCTAACGCGTAACATCATTCGTAGTGCCCTTCAAAGGGAATTTGGGAGCACATCGACCGAATTTCACCCGGGATCGATATGCGTTCAAGCGTCAACTCAAAGCGCGCCTCAAGAATGGACATAGTAGTCTGCCCAGCTACGCGGTTCAACCTGCGTCACCATCATTCGCGAGCAGCACTCGCGGGCATCTCGTCCATCTGGTGGTGGTGTTGTTACGTAAGGCTCCTCTGGGTGGCCTCCGAAGGCGGGCGACGCCTTTGCGATGGGGCGCGCCATTGCCTGGCTTCCGACGGCGTCACGTGCACCCAACACGTGCGCCGAGGGACACGTGGGAAAGGCACGGCCCCGCACACGCGAGGGTAGAGGCTCCGTAATCCCATTAAGTCACTTCCAGGCATTATTACTTAAGACAAACACACACATACAGTCGCATGCCTACTACTCTTCCCTTGCCTTCGTCCGCCTGCGCGCCTCCCGCGAAAATGCTCCCTCGCCGAAACGTCACGCATCAATTCGCAGCTTTGGAACTTGAGGGTTATTGCACTCCGCCCTCAAGGTGGGCCCAGGCCCAAACATTTTGCAGGGTGCAAGCAAGCATGTCGACGGCTGAATGCCGACGATCGCGATAAATACGATCCTTACGTTCCTGCAATTTTAACAAATGCGCAGTCTATAATTCTGTATGTTATTCCCAGGTCTCTCACAGTGGAATATTATGAAATTGCATTCCTTGGTATCAGTATCCGATGGTTTTCTATAAATACTGTATTCCATATTTTTCCATCCCACTCCCAACTTGAAAAGATATTTCTTTTCCTGGTGAATATTCTAATAAATGTTCTCAAAAATGTTCTGTGACATCGTCACAGAACATTTTTGAGAACGTCATATCGTCGTCATATTATGAATCTGAGGAAAATATATTTGAATGAAGGAACGGTGGTGAATTGGAGTGTGCATTCAGTTAAATCTAGCCCCATTTGAAATATATTTACAGATTAGGTACCTAATTGGTCCTAATTTTCGTGGAGGGAGGGGTGCGAATGGGGTTGGGGAATATTACTACAGTCATATTTACATGTGATGTGCCCAAACATTTTATTTACCGAGAGAAATACCCATGAAATTATTACGAGACTCGAATACGATCCACACGTCAACAGACTTGGCGATGCCTCCTGGAAGGATATTGCTTGGTGTCGGTGACGCCATCAGGATTTTTAGTATATACCAGGATACAAACCAGGGGAGTCTCAGATGCTTTCCCCATTCCGACGTTCAGAAAAAAGTGAAATCAGTTTATATACAGGTATTAAGGCACTGATAACAATAATTGATTTGCAAAAAATACGCCTATAATAGTTGCTGAAAATGCGAGAGATACATTGAAAATAGTAACTAGTTACTAAATCGTAAAGATGTATAATAATCTCTCGATCAACTAAGAAGTAGCGAATGAAAGAACACCATATAATTGGGCAAAATTGGAACCGGAAATCCAGGACCACGTGTTAATTCATGTCATCGGTAACACGTCATTTCCCATGAGAATAATTTTAGCGCTTCACCCATCGAAAAAACTGTAACTGAAATTTAATAATGACGGAGGAATTCGTCCAATGGATTTCAAGCCTATTCTTTTCGCGTTGTCCCCCCTTTTCGCATTTACTCTCCGTCTCTTTCACCCCATTTCCCGCCCACTCCTCCCCCGGCAACCGTCACTCCCCTGTCCTCCGTTCGCGTAACTGCTCGGAGGAACGAGGGGAGTCGGCCGAACCCACGTTCCCGGCCAACCGCCACGGAGCGACACGTGACCAAAGAGGCCCCTGAGCTCGGGAGTGCGGCCGGCGGTTACATCACCTTGCCCTTCGGGGGCGCGCGGGCGGGGGGGGGGAAGACGAGGGAGAGCCGTTATGCTGGGCCGTTGCATAATGGGGCGGGGGAAGGGGGCGTGGCTAGGAATGGGGTGGGGTCGAAGCGGAATGGATGTTGACCAAGGGAAATCGAACGGGGGAGTAAATGGCTACCCCTCCCGTGCAGGGGAAATTGAAAACTTTAACCTTTAACCATCGAATGTGGACATTTTTGGCGACTAAAGGAATTGTCAGCATCCCCCGGGCGAGGTGAAGTCGTGAGTGAATTTCTCGATGATTGATACGAGTGACTCCAGTGAAATGTCAATCGTACGTGTAACAAGGGTGGCTTCTGCCTTAGGTTCAGCATGCAGTCGGAAGAAACATGTCGAAGGTCTCTCGCCCCACACACCCTTCGTCAACGTTTCCCAAAAAGAAAAATAAATAATAACCGGGCAGACATAGACGACAGCGCATCCGGAGGGTGGTGCGCGAAAATGGCCATCTCCTGACCTTCCCTTGGCATTCCAGTAGGCGCTCGGCTATCCGGTTCCAGGACAAATCGGTCGGTGATAAATCGGCCGCGGGTGCTCCCAGGGTGCTTTATCGTGTTCTCTGGCCTTAGGGGCAAAGAGCATGACAGCAAACACCCTGCATACCTCTCGCTCTATTTGCGCTTCGTCATATTACGTCAAATCTTCCTTCCTTGCCTGATCTTCCCCACTCGTCCTTTACGTCAATCTCACACGCTGCTTGCTCGAGGCCTGTTTTCAATCTAATCAGAAAATAAAATGCATCCTGGAAAAAAAACGAATGGACTCTACGAGCGAAACCACAGGATCACACGTACACCACAGCACACCGGAACGCAACGTAGGCGGCCGCTATCTATGGGTCGAATCCACACCCTCGAAGGTAAGGATCATTCCAAGTTATTTTTTTCCCGTGCCTATCCCCGGGACTCGGGCAGAGATCGCTCCGCCATGTCATCACACATACATATTAGTACGGAGTTTGTCGCTGTCACGTACTCCATAGTGGATACCATGCACACCCCTGTACTAGGGTTTAAAAAATAGACGCCGATCGACAAATCTAAACTAATATTTTCTAACTTTTCCATTTCAGGAATTTTATCCGTTCTCTTTCTGGCCATCTACGATAGCAGATGAGTTTCAGGCTCGCTCCTGCGAACTGATTTCACCCAACCGAACCTACCTGCCTGCCTGCTGCAACCCTGACTGAAGCAACGAGGTGCTTTTTATTTAGTGAAGAGATGTGTAATATTAACGTATATCTTCTGAAGCTGATAACTTTATTTCGTTTTTGTTTTGTTTGTGGATAGCATTTTTTGTGTGATGGTAGCAGCTGATCTTAGTGGTTTGTAGCTTTTTGTGTCCCGCTATTCAGATTGGTTATTGGTGAGTGTTATCTTTCTTGTTTTTCTAAGCAGCAGCTATTGATACAGCATTATTTTTCCCGCATAGGCTTTAGGTTCCAGACAAACCTTTTACAAGATTCGGGTGATTTAATTTAAGGTGCCCCATTTTAGAAATTTTTAGCCCAGTGTATCCAAGCTAGATTTTCTTGGAAACTTGTTTTTTAATTAAGGATGGCTTCATCTAGATTCCCTGCTGCCATTCTCAATATGGGCGGGTCTAAGGGCTCGTGTTGCCACATTAGGGAGAAATAAATTTTACTTTTTTTAAATTTTTGGACCCATTTAACCAATGGGTCCAATGGGTCCTGGGTCCACTTTTATTTTACTTCAGTTAGTTGGGAATTCCTTTGAATCTTAGAATGGTCCGGGAGCTCCGATCGAAGATCGACGGTGGGGTGGCTTCTCTCAAGGGAGATGGTACTCGGGGTGGGAATTCGAAAGCCCGCCACGCCGATAGGTCTGCACGGGTCCGCCCGAATGCTACACGTTTCTGGGCGATCAAAGACCTACCTCGTGTCACATCTCCCAATGAAGGAGTGTCGCCTTTCATTAGGAGGATCGTTTCTCGAGGTAAAGGGAAAGTAACGCTGCGGCGGGCATTGCACTCTGCGTAAGCAGTTCCCATCTCCGTCCACAACAGATACTAAGTGCTGTCCGATGAGAGCACCACCGTGCCAGTAGCCCATACCCCTACTCCGAGCGCACTTCCTAAGTAAAGGCGTCAGCATACGGTAAGGGAGGGAATGATTTAATTATGCAACACCAATGTCTGGCGCATAATATCCCCGATGCCACCCAGATTTCGACAGGGTGGGAGATGATGAATTTTTGTCATCCTGGTGTATACCAGGCCGCGGGAGCACCCATGTGGCGTAGGTGGTGAGGGCGGCCGTCAGTAATGTTGAATGCCCCAACACATACATTATAGCTGATGTGGGGACAAACGATGCCCCAGAACGTGGGTCTGAAAAGATTCTGCGCTCATTTAAGAAGATGCACTCGGAGGTAAAACGGGCCAAGGCGGATTTGAAAGTCCCATTAAATTTAACTATTTGTGGTATCGATCCGCTTATTGACCGCGGAAGGCTCATTTGGAGCCGTATAGAGGTTTTAAATTGATGAATATTGGAATTTTGTCGGGTAATTGGAACAGATATCGTAGATCTCAGGACTGGCCTCTCTTCGTGTCGGGTGCCCCTGCATTACTCCAGGGTTAATTTTACTGCTGAGGCATCGCAGTTGGTAGCTTGTAGGTTACACAAACACGTTTTGAGGGCTTAAGCATAGTTGGTAGGAAAGAGCGCAGGCCATATATTCGGGAAAATAAAGTAAGATTTTTCGCTGCTTGTCACTTCAGATAAGGCTATGACTCTCAGGTCTCAAAAAATAACAAAACAAATAAACACTTGCGTCAAAACGACAGAAATCTCACATGGAATCAATAAAATTACTCCCTCGAAAAACAGTGAAGATAATCGTGTGAGTGAATATAAAACCATTGCCACTGTCAACAATGAATCTTCAGGATACAGCAGCTTTTTGATCATCCAAAAAAAACCTCAAAAAATGGTGATAGACCAAATAAAAGATTTAACTCTAAATTGCCTCATCATTAGAAACAAAAGATCGGGTATTGAAATGTAATGAAATAATTGACTTTGTAATTCCACACACTTTATTTAAAAAACACACGACCCAGGTTTCGACGTTGAACGTCATCATCAGGTGGTCCTCATAGAAGCACGCTGGCTATATATACCTTCTGATCATAGGAGGGGGGGGTTGGTCAGAGAGGGAGGTCGGAGGGGTAAAAAAGTTACAATGTAGCTGGGAAGAGACAACAAAAGATCGGGTATTAAATAAATTTTTGTTGGTACAAAGGCATACATAAAGGCATTTTGTTGGTAAATGCAACAGAGAGTTGGCTCACGGAAGGTACAGCAAACAGTGATGTTTTTTCCAAACGGTTTCACGACTTAAAAAATGACAGGTCTAATAGAGTTGATGGAGGATTATTCATTATTGTAAATTAACAATCAGAAGCCAACGTTATGAATACGACGCAAAAGACACAGAAAGCGTTTGGTGCAGCATAAAGGACTACAACGACAGAAGCCTGTTCGTGTTCGTTTTACAGATCCCCAGATTCCAATACATATGTTCTACATAAGCTCGAGGACCAAATATCAACTCTCAGCGTCAAACATAGCAACAGTATAATTATTATTTTTGGCGATTTTAATCTACCCTCGAGACTCGTACTGCGTAGAAAAACTTGCCAAAAATAGAGATTCATGCCAAAAGCTTTATTTTGTATTCGCAAATCACTCTTTAGACCAAATTGTCAAATAACCAAAATATCGTACACCATACTTCATATATCTGTAACTTCCACGCCCGAAATCATTACAAACATTTAAATACTTGTAATGGACGGTATCAGTGAACATAAAGGTACTCACGTAGAATTATTAACTAAATGCGTGCAAGTAAACAAATAAATGCCTGAAAGATACTTATTCAACAAGTCAAATTTTACAGGATTCGAGAATATTAAAAATAATTAAAATAATTAAAGACAAAAATTCTGAAATCCGATAGAGAGAACACTTGGAAATATTTGTTGAACATTATGTGCGAAGAAATGAAGACGTACATTCCACTTAAACTTAAATGCAACAGTAAGGAACTTAGATGGTACAACGCAGAAGTCAGATCGGCATTAAGAAAGCAAAGAAGGCCACAATAATATTTTTAAAAGAGTTTTGAAAGTAGTGGCATAGTTTATATGAATAAATACAGAATACATAACAAAGACTAAAATAATGTCGTGGTTAAACAAAAAGTATCATACGCGAAGCGAAAAATGGTTTTTGCATGAATACATACGCCTCTGTGGGTTTAAATAGGCATCAATTTGTTAGTTTTTCTCGTTTTTTGTCTGTTTTACGGGTGGTGACCTTACACACCCCGCCACACGCCATTTTGGCGGCTTACAGGGTATTAAGTAGATGTGGACATATATCAATTTTCCGATTTAAGCCAAATTAATGGAAACAGCGTACAGCGTCGTGTTTGTCACCGGTTTAGTGTTTGTTATTGGAGAGGGACTTTGAAAAAATGAAAACTTTATTTAGGGAAGCTTGGAAACTTATGAATGCGCTATTTCCATGCATATGTAGTTTCAATTTTTCCTACCCAATGGTGATATCACATGGTCAAAAACTCGAATTGGTGGAGAAATTGTCTAGTGTACACACACTTTATGAGCGCGTGACCTAACAGATAGCAAAAAAGTTTTAAATGCATCTGAAAAAAACCGTAAATACAAATGTTAAAGTTATGCAAGTTTTCAGTAAGATATTCTGAATGGAAGACATAAAAAATTTACTTAAGAGAAACCTTGGAAATCTTCCGGATATCTCATCATTCTCATGACATCTTGAAAAACAATGACTAAATTACTTAGGGGACTTAAATTACTAGGGGACAACGAAACTATAATTGGTTCAATAGAAAAATATTTTATTGAGTCCGTAGTGTTCTTATATTTTTTGTTGCTGTCTAAGAATTATATATAAATATATATAATATCCCAGAGTCTTATAGCATAGTTTTTTCCTAAATATCCCAGTATAGTCTTTTTTGCATTTTTCTTTGGTTGTTCCAGCACCGCTTCTTTTTTTTTCTCCGTTTCTCTTTGTTTGTCCACCCTTGGCCCCCTCGTCTTTCGTTCTGTCCAAACGCCATTTTGTTGTCATTTTTCTAAAGCAACTGGAACTTGAGATGGCAGTCTCAAACTGACGTTGCTATCGATATTCATCATCAGATATGTACCCCAGTAATTTATTCTATCCCCTTATCTATGTTTCAAAGTATATTATCGAGTTTGGCAACTCCTAATATGTACGGGTACTCGTATCATGGTATATATCCTCTTGTATCACATTCGCATGCTCTTGAATGTGTGTACTTGCCACCACTAATTCTCTTTACGTTTATTTACAGAATTAAAAATCTTCCTCCGCTTTCATTCCGTTTTGCTTAGTCTGTATTTAACTACTGATTGTCCTTTTTTGAATTCGACAATTAATGCATTTTCAGTCCTTTCATTTCGTTTCGCTTTTCCATGCAATCGTGCAGTTTCCTATTTTTAGCCTTTCTCGAGGGTTATACGAAGCCTCCCAGGGTAATATTTTTAAATGTTCATCTTCCTTTGATTTTTTTCGTCTCGATCCCATCGTGATAAAATCATCGTAACATAAACTCTCAAGTTAACCGTCTCCGCAGTACGCTGTCGGAATATAAAGGGCAGATTCAATTTCACTGCAGAACTTTCTCTCAGTAATATGACCACTCCCGCATTCCCATTTACGGAGTATGTGTAAAGGATCCTTTAGCCACCTTCAAATGGTCTCCTTCATCGGGTCATTTCATTTCACTTACACCCAACACGATGAACCCAATTCTCTGCATTTCTACCCTCACGTATCCCAAACTCTCGCACACCGAGAACGACCGGATATTCCAGTTTTGAGTCCTTACTTGTTTGATGCATTTGGTTGATTCATGCTTTGAATTATCCCCTTCCCACAGATTCGAGTGGGAGAATGAATAACATTCGGAATATGCTACTATAGATGGTTACACTATGTAAGCTATTTAAATCAATGAAAGAAAAAAATATGATTAGATGAGCTACCGCTGGTGGTTTCCCATTGGCTTTCAACATCGCAGTGTCGCAATCATTTAAGCACCACGCCTGCTTAAAAATGAGGGTAGCTGTACATACCATTGTAGTCTCCACCTTCACTCGCATAAAGGAGGGGTGCTACCCCCTTCTCTGGGTTAAAGGCGGCCTATTGTTCGGCGGCAGCCACTCGCCATGTCACGGCACCTTCGTAGGATATCGTCGAATTTGTACGCCGTCCCGCCCGTGGGGGGGATTCCTAAATTAATCCGAATACTCCCCTTGTTTTATATCCTTACTTGCATTGCACACTTTATCAGCCAGCAATTGACTTCCATATATAAAGAGCCACCATCTGCCACAGGGTTACCAATATTGCAAGAGAAATATTTGGTAATTTTAATCAATATTAATTCAAATTTACAGTTCAGTTTATATTTGAGCACTTATTTGTGGATGAGCACTTTGATAAATGCTTTCATTCTGAATTTAAAATAAACTCCCAGCCTGAAAATCTAGATATTAAGAGCCTTAATATGTATAAATAGAAGTTTTGGTACATTTAATGATAGTCAAACTGAAACATCAGTTGTTAACTTAGCAGTTTTATAGACTGAGTCATTCAATGCAAAAACGTCGTTTTAGAATAATAACTAGTGTACAAAACGGGACTATTAATTATACGATGATGTAATACGCAAATAATTATATCATCAATTCCGTTTTTTGATGCAATTATTTTAAAATTATTTATTTCAGTTTCATTTATCTCATAAACTGAATTGTTTGACCATTGGTTACTTAAATAGGTAGAGAGGACTTTTAGAGAATGGGTGAAACCATTACAACCGACGGTTCTCACTTAAGAACCCTATTAGGTTGATTACCGCCTATGGGTCATGTTCACCTCCCTAGAAAATTTCTAAATATACCACTCTTGTTTCTGAATGGGATTTGTTTTAGCTTAGGCTTTAGCGGTTAGAGGGAAACAGGTAATATTTTCGCATTGAAGGGATCTCCCGAGGGAGCATCCAACGTGATCCGGAAGCCTTACAAAATCAGATACAATTTCCAATGATGCAATACAAGTTCCTGTGGTCACATTTTAATTTCTTGTTTTTTTCTGAGACGTGAGAAACCTATTCGAGGTAAACAGGCCTTTAACATTCACGTGTCTGAAGTCGAGTTAAACCATCCCTCGTCGGGAATAGAAAAAAAACTCTCGTGGCACTTGCATAATGCGGCGTAAGCCTTCGGTGAGCGTAACACACCAGTAGCTTGGAATAAATAACACATCAATGCATAACCCCCGATCATATGTTTGTAAGTCACGCCGTATACACGTGACTGCCACAAATTCATGAGCTTTTGCCAGAACTCTAAGTGCCTATTTGGTTTTCACTTACAAAACAAAGAGTAATTCTTTAAATGAGATTGAAACTAAAAATGTGCTCATGTCTCACCTTTTTTTTAAACAATTATTGATCTATTCAAACTAAGTATTCTAAGGCATTCTCTTTGCATACAAATAAAGTCGGTAGTAAAAAGGACGAAACCATGAAGTGGTGGCAGGCCTTCTCTTGCATAATTATACGTAGTGTTCTTCTGGCAAAGTAAATGCTAATTGTTTTTCGTGGGCTTATCAGTGCAAGATGAGCGAGTCTGTGGCCCAGACGGAAGCCACTTGACCATACAGCGTCTGTTCCTCAGCGAGGCGACTGCAAAGACGGCTGACCCCGGGGGCGTCCATTAAATGTGATGAAGCCAGCTTTAAATATTAGATATTGAGAACGGCAAATGGAAGTTAACTCTATTTATTTCAACATAACCTTCTTGCGTTTTCCTTCATACTCGCTCGTGGTCCTCTGTCATTAATGCATTTGCTAATTTGAGTATCCCATTTCCACATTTTAATGGCAGTTCTATTTTTGTGTTTGTAATTTTTTAAAAACCTTTCTCCTGGCGTGTGGGCTGCGGCTGTACCCAGAGGTCTTCTCTTGCCTGCCACACTTTAGATAAAAGTTTTTGCTATCGCTCTTCCCAGTACCTGCAGTTAGAGGTGTTTTTCTTCATTTTACTTAATTGTGAGTGGCAATTCTTGTGAGGAATAGATGGAAATACAGCATAAAATAAATGGGTTCATTTGAACCAGAAAATTTGTCAAGATATCCTTTGCATGATCCCTAACTACTCTTCTCTTTATATATATTGAAGGATGCATGGAAATAGTTCAAATAGTAAACTTCATTGCCCAAGTTCCTTTGACTAACTTTTTCCAAGCCACACTCATTAGTGAGCAGCATGCTATTATTCAGTTTGAGTTAATTTATCCTTATCACGTGTGCTATATGGAAGCATAGTAAATCCACATTCAAACTCACATTAGAGCACATACTGAGTTAAATACGACTGTTTCCTGACAAGCGCGATCTTGACCTCAACTCTGTGAGCCCGATTGACGCTACACCCGCCGGAGCGGTCTTAATACGGGGTGAGGCCGTTATTTTGACTGCTGCGTAGGGCAAGCAATTTCGCAATCTCACCGATTCGTTCCTTTAGATCGCCTTTGCTCTTATTCATCTTCCCGGTGTCAACTAACACTGCTCCATGACCACAAATACCACAAATAAAACTTAAAGGGTAGACAAGGAGTTTAAATTTCGTTCGTATAATGATCAAAAAGATTTATTGTTAAAAAAAGGAAATGTAAAACATGTCCACGTGCATCTTTTAGGTGTGAAGGTATCTTTCTGGACATGATATTCAGCTGTTGATATTAAGTAGAGAATGTACAAAGGGTAAGTTTACAAAATATACTTAAGTGAAAAATTTTGAATTGGTCTCCGACGGTATATTGTTGCATTAAATACTTAGCCTTTTCTCAATGTACTTCTATTAGATGTGAATATTGTCTAACTGTAAACCAGCTGTTATCAGTGACAACAGAGCTGCCTAAGCTCCTGCATGGTGATGGCTTCAAGTTCCAAATTCCCTTAAATAAATGGCACATATCAAAAGTACATTTATTTACATATAATTTTGTGACGTAGTTTGCATACCCTCCCCGGACAACAACCTTGTCGTGGTGGAAGGGCTTGTGAGCTCCGATGACCCCTAGAGCTGTGCTGACGGGAGTAATAATAATTACTCCTGGTAGGGTCACCCATGCCAGATAGGTCGAAGGTTAGGAGCCAGACGAAAGGTAGTCCACGCAGCGTCTGTTCCTCAGTGAGGCGGCTGCAATGGCGTCTGACCCCAGTGGGGCGGCCAGTAAGTGATGGTGTCACGTTAAAAACACTATTGAGGAAGGCAACGGGAAACCACCTCAATTACCATTCCCAAGATGAATAGTATGGTCACCACAGAGAATATGAGTACTGGCAACTACGGGGATCGGCCCAATCGGCCGTGTTTCGTGCCCCGCAGCGGGGGAGGCAAGGCTTCCGCGGTCGTCATCCCACGAAACCCTTGCAAGGGAAAACCAGCAGCAGCAGGACAGAAGACGCAGAAGAAGAAGACCACATTAGTTAGAATAGAAACGTGGAATGTTAGGACAATGATGAGGACAGGGAAACTGGAGAATGTTAAGCGAGAGATGGAAACAGAAAAATAGATATTTTAGGTCTATACGAGGTGAGATGGAAGGATAGCGGGGATTACTGGAGTGATAATTATAGAATACAGGTAATATACAGCGGCGGGGACGAGAGCCAACGAGGGGTTGCCATAGTATTAAACTAAGAGATAGAAAGAAGCATAGTCAACATAGAGCAGGTAACGGTTAGATTATTACTAGTAGAGATAAAAGCAGAACCGACGAACTTGGTTATTATTCAGGTATATATGCCACCGAGCAACTATAAGGAAGAAGAGGTCGATAGGATATACGATCAGTTAGAGGACATAATCGCGTGTGTTCCTGCAGGGAAACATTTGGTAGTGATGGGGGATTGGAATGCGACGGTAGGCGAAGGAAGAGATGGTGATGAGGTCGGGGACTACGGTTTAGGCACGAGGAATGACCGCGGGGAGAAAGCAGTTGAGTTCTGCAGGAGACGGGGGTTAGTCATCACCGAAACCTGGTTCAGACACCACAAAATAGGCAGGTATACATGGAAAATGCCTGCTGACTTAATAGGGTATCAGCTAGATTATATTCTGGTTATACACAGGTTTAGGAACAGTGTGATTAATTCGCACAGCTTCCCGGGAGCGGATGCAGGCTCTGACCACAATTTAGGTGTAATGAAATATAGCGTCCGTTTCAAAGAGATAAGGCAGGGGTGGCAGGTTATAAAATGTAACATGGAAGCATTTAATGGATTAAAGAATACAGGTAATATACAGCGGCGGGGACGAGAGCCAACGAGGGGTTGCCATAGTATTAAACTAAGAGATAGAAAGAAGCATAGTCAACATAGAGCAGGTAACGGTTAGATTATTACTAGTAGAGATAAAAGCAGAACCGACGAACTTGGTTATTATTCAGGTATATATGCCACCGAGCAACTATAAGGAAGAAGAGGTCGATAGGAAATACGATCAGTTAGAGGACATAATCGCGTGTGTTCCTGCAGGGAAACATTTGGTAGTGATGGGGGATTGGAATGCGACGGTAGGCGAAGGAAGAGATGGTGATGAGGTCGGGGACTACGGTTTAGGCACGAGGAATGACCGCGGGGAGAAAGCAGTTGAGTTCTGCAGGAGACAGGGGTTAGTCATCACCGAAACCTGGTTCAGACACCACAAAATAGGCAGGTATACATGGAAAATGCCTGCTGACTTAATAGGGTATCAGCTAGATTATATTCTGGTTATACACAGGTTTAGGAACAGTGTGATTAATTCGCACAGCTTCCCGGGAGCGGGTGCAGGCTCTGACCACAATTTAGGTGTAATGAAATATAGCGTCCGTTTCAAAGAGATAAGGCAGGGGTGGCAGGTTATAAAATGTAACATGGAAGCATTTAATGGATTAAAAAGTAAGGAGAATCAACAGGCTGTAGAGGAAATCATGGACGGCGGTAAAGAGCTAAGTACTATCGAAGAAAAATGGGAAAGTATCAAGAAAGGGTTATAGAAAGCCGCAAAAGACACTATTGGAACCGTTAATGCGAAAAGGACTAGGAAACCATGGATCACGGATGAGATGGTTACAAAGATATATGAGAGGAGAAAATGGAAGAATGTACAAACGGAGTTAGGCAAAATGAAATACAAAGAGTTACACAACAAATTGAGGCGGGCAACAAATAAAGCAAAAGAAGCATGGTGGAAGATGCAGTGCGAGGATATGGAAAGTATGCAGAGGAAGGGTGAATTCGGTGCGCTGTACAGCAAAGTTAAATCTTTATCGGGAAGTAAGAAAGGAAGGTCGATGATAGCAGCTAGACATAAGGCGGGTAAGAAAATAGTCGACGCAGGAAAAATGCAAAAGAGATGGCAGGAATATATAGAAGAACTGTATAGTTAAGAGCCTAGACCAATAAAGTTAGACATAGAAAAGGAACAAGACGTAGAGGAGAAAAGCTTAAGTCCAGGCATACTCGACGATGAGATAGGAAGGGCATTAAGGGAGATGAAACTAAATAAGGCCGTGGGGGTGGATAACATTCCCGCTGAACTATTAAAATGTTTAGGAAAATGTGGGAGGAAGAGGCTATATGGGCTCATTCGTAGTATTTATGAGGAGGGAATATGGCCGGAAGACTTTGTGTGATCAGTTCCTATTCCGAAAAAGGTAAAGGCTACATCATGTAAGGACTACTGGACAATAAGTTTGATATCCCACGCAGCTAAAGTTGTTCTCAGGATAATATACAAAAGGATAGAGAGTAGGGCAAATGATTACTTAGGGGATGATCAGTTTGGGTTTAGGAAGGGGAGAGGTACGCGTGATGCCATTGCAGTAATGAGATTATTAATCGAGAGGAACATAGAACACAACCAGGAGGTATTTGCCTGTTTCGTAGATTTTGAAAAAGCGTTTGATAGAGTGAATTGGGAAAAACTAATGAGTATATTGCAGAAAATAGGAATAGATTGGAGGGAAAGGAGGCTAATCCGCAACCTGTACATGTCAGACTCAGACTGCTCAAGTTCGAGCGGGGAACGGGGAGTTCGGATGGGCAGTGTTAGGAAGAGGTGTAAGGCAGGGTTGCCCATTATCACCGTTGCTGTTCAACCTGTATGCAGAGGATATGATTAAAGAGGCATGGGAAGAACTGGAGGTAGGAATTAAAGTGGGCGGGGAATTCGTAAAATCAGTTAGGTTCTCTGATGACCAAGCTTTAGTATGTCAGTCAGCCAAGGGGCTGCAAGCATTGCTGAGTGATTTGGAAATTCAGTGCGACAGGTATGGGATGAAAATCAATATTAATAAAACAAAGGTTATGCGATTTTCTAGAAAGAAAAAGGCTAAGCTAAACATTAAAATAGAAGGGCCAAAACTAGAGCAGGTAGAACAGTTTGCGTATCTCGGAAGTGTTTTGGACCAACGCGGTCAAAGTAGTCGGGACGTAAGGAGAAGAATTGCGCTAGGCCAAGAGGCTTTTACAAGGAGGAGGGAGTTGATGACGGGGACGTTGAGTTAGGATATCAAGAAAAGACTCATAAAAACTTTGATATGGAGCGTAGCTATGTACCGCGCGGAAACGTGGTCATTGAAGCAGGAGTATAAACGTAGACTGGAGGCTTTTGAAATGTGGGTGTGGAGAAGAATGGAGAAGGTGAAATGGACAGAGAAGAAAAGAAATGAGGAAGTACTTGGTATTGTGGGCGAAGAGAGGGGTTTGTTGGGAGAAATCCTTTGGAGGCAGGAAAAGTGGATGAAGGGGCTATTGACCGGCAGTGGGATGTTGAAGACTGTGATTGAGGGGAGAATGTTAAGCAAACGAGGAAAGGGAAGGAACAGGATAGGGATGTTGGACGGGAAGAAAGTACCCAGAGATGAAGAGGTACCTGATGTAGAGTAGGATGCTGGATTTTGTTAGGAGTCACAAAATGTTTTATTTAGTAGCTTTGTCCATCCAAAAACCTACCTTAACCGGTATATTGCCTAATAATATATATATATATATATATACTACCTTGATCAAAAAGTTCCCGGAATAACCACCGTGTGCCGCTCCCATCGTTCCGATTTGAGTTCTGTTTTTTTTGTTAAATTGGTACATCTGTTGTTGATATTCCCTTTAAATCTTAGTGTCATAACTTGACATTTGCAAAAGTTACGTAGCCAAGAGTACATCTATCTCTGTGTGTGTTGGCGATTTTTTACAATTGCAGAAATGGATTTAAATTTGCAACAACGAACTTGTATTAAATTTTGCGTAAAAAACGGATTTAGTGGCGCACGGACGTTGGAAATGTTGGAAAAGTGTTTCGGCAACGATTCTCTAAAAAAAACGGTCGTTTACCAGTGGCACGAGCGGTTCAGAAGTGGTCGTGAGTCAATCGAAGATGATGAACGCAGTGGCAGACCATCGACATCGAAAGTCGGTGAAAGAATTGATAAAGTAAAAGAAATGTTGGTCAATAACCGCAAATTAACCATCAGAGAAATAGCGGAGGACTTGAACATTGCCTATGGATCCGCCCAAGACATTGCGGTTAATGATTTGGGTTTCCGTCGTGTAGCAGCAAAGTTGGTGCCAAAAAACCTCAATTTCATGCAAAAAAGAGACCGTGTTGACGTCGCAAAAGACATGATTTGCGAGGCTGAATCCGATCCCACATTCATCAAAAGGATCATTACTGGAGACGAGACGTGGGTTTATGAGTACGACACGCAATCCAGACATCAGGCAAGTGAATGGCGTTCACCAAATGAGCCGAGACCAAAAAAACCACGTCGTTTTCACTCAAAAAAGAAGGCAATGCTGACGGTTTTCATGGATTGCAACGGTGTAGTGCATCATGAATTTTTGCCAGAAGGCCAGATAGTAAACAAAGAGTATTATTTGGGCGTTATGAGACGTTTGCGTGAAGCAATTCGCCGAAAGAGACCAGAAATGTGGGCAGAAAACTCGTGGATTTTGCACCATGATAACGCACCGTCGCACAGTGCTATCATTATTCGTAATTTTTTGACGAAAAATGCAACAAATACCATCCAACAGCCACCGAATTCACCTGATTTGGCTCCCTGTGACTTCTTTCTGTTCAATCGAGTTAAAAAACCATTACGGGGAACGCGTTTTAGCAGCCGAGAGGAAGTAATGGAAAAATCGCAGGAAGCACTGATGGACATACCGAAAACCGAATATAAAAAATGTTTCGAGGATTGGATCAAGCGCTGGCATAAGTGTGTTGCAGTCGATGGGGATTACTTTGAAGGGGACAATATAGATTTAGATGAATAAACTTGTATTTTTAATTTTCTGAATAAATTCCGGGAACTTTTTGATCAAGGTAGTATACATGTCCCACCCTATAGACTACAACCTTGACGTACTGAATGGGCTTGAACATTAACCCATGCAGCCAGATAGGTCGATAGGTGGATAGAAAGTCTGTCCTCTCAGCGTATGCTCCTCAGCAGGAAGGCTGCATACGATAGGCGTCTGACCCCAGGGGGCGGACATTTTATAGAGGGATACAAATTATAAATACAATTGAGGAAGGCAAAGGAAAGCATCCTGAGATATTTATGACCAGAGTGGTATGATGGATATACATAATATGACCATGAGTCCTGGAGACCATATAACGACCATGAGACCGGAAAACTACGGGATTCGTCCAAATTGGCCGTGGGCCGTGCCTGGCAGCGGATGAGGCTAGGCTTCCGGTGTCCTGATCTCACTAAATACTTGCAAAGCAAAATAGACAGCACAGAAGAGAATCGATCTACCTATAGAATGACTTGAAATGTTAGAACGATGCTGAATACAGGAAAATTAGAAAATACAAAGCAAGGGATGAATAGAGGAATTATAAATATTTTAGGGCTATGTGAGGTGAGATGCTAGAATATCGGGATGAACTGTTTCGAGAGGTATACAGTTATATATAGCGGAGGGAAAAGAGCTGGTAAGAGGTAGTTATAATATTTAGCATTAGGTATTAAGAAGCGTAGTAAACATAGTGTAAGTGAATGATATAACAGATACAGGAATAGTAAAAGCTGAACCAACGAACTTGGTCATTGCTCATGTCTACAGGTACATCATGCCACCAAGCAATCACAGGGAAGGAGAAGTCGTAGTAGAATTTGTATGGGAGGCGCCCGACAGCTGAAGTCACTTCCAAGGAAGAATAATTCTGCAGGGTATACAATCAGCTGGGGGAAATTATGGCGGGTGTTCCTGAAAGTATGGTGAATGAGCACCTGGAATGTAAAAGTATTAATCGGAGACGATAAGAAAGGATTATTGGCCAAAAGATTTCATCGGACCAATGTTAAAACTCATTAAAAATAATGAATGTCAAATACTATATATGTGAGAACTTAAGAACAATATGCTTTGAGTCGTTTTGTATAGTCGTTTTCGTAGATACACACAAACACAAATATATATATATATATATATATATATTTATTTATTTATTTATTTATTTATTTATTTATATTTATTTATTTATATATATATTTATATTTATTTATTTATTTACATGACAGAATTCAGCTCCGTCTTCATCGGAAGAAATAGAAGTAATGACTTCTATTCAGTCATTACTTCTGTTTCTTCCGATGAAGACGGAGCTGAATTCCATCGAAATGATCAAGAAATAACGCGTGAGTTATCTTTGTATGTGTTCTTATATTGTTTGTTGCTGTCAAAGTTTGTTATTCAACACTTCCGTGTTACTACGGCGAAATCATCTGTATATATAAAAATTTATATACATATCTATAGATGTATACACACATAGATATATATACTATATGTTTATATATTATATGTATATATATATATGTATATATATATATATGTATATAATACATAATTCAGGGGTGTGTGTATGCACACCTCTGAATTTTCGTATTTATCGACTACCGGGAAGGTTGCTGGTCGCCGGTTCGGCGAGGGCGTTGGCGGCGCGGTGGCATTTGTTGGCGCGTCTGATGCCTCTCCGGGAATGAAACGTCGGGTTTGCCTTCCTTTGTGGTTCTCGTAAATTTACGACGGAAAAAGTAACTGCCGAGAGGCAATAAAATTGCGAAAGGAAATGAGGTCCGTATTACATTGGATGTAGCCAGGTGTCACCTTCTTTGAAAGAGTTAAAGCGGGAGTAAAGTTGTCTGAACTATCTCCCAGAGATGATGGTTTAAGGCCTCTGTTAGTTGAGCACAAACCACGCGCCGATCTCAACAGAGCGCTCTTACACTGTCCACAAAAATATCCCGTCACCACCAGCTTATGTTTATTGTCCGTTTGCAGTTTTCCATTTGGAGATTTTATATTAGCTTCAAATGATTTGTGAATTAGTCCCCTGGTTACCAGTTAAACCAGTGCATGATTTCTCATAAAACCCTTCGTGTAAAATCCAAGCAGAAATGGTGAATACCATAAACCTTTGGACAATCGAAAAGTTTAATTACCGTTTTAGATGCACGATGATGCTCAAATATAACCACACGCTATACAAAAACCTTCTAATGAAACTGGATGGTATTTACTGGCGACTATGCATCCAAAATTAAGTTCCTATTGCCTTTTTCGTCGTTATTTCAAAATCAAACTAATCCATCTAACCATAGTTGCATTAATAAAAGAACAAGTAATAACTTAATAGAAATATTTATGCTCAATCTCAAGATTTTTAAAGTGAAAGATGAAAGTTTCTTAGGTTTTATATCGCTTTTTAATGATCATTAAAATTTTTTATCGGAATTAAGGGCGAGTGATGAGGTAACCTGGGATATCTTGCGAAATTTTGGACAAACTCCTATTTTTTATCATTCTTTACGTTCAACCTTCTTGTTGCGTTTGAAATAATTTCACCAGGCATGATGTTTTCAGTATTTTTTCAAATAAGTTACTATATGAATTTAGTTTTTGGCATTTAAGAATGAATATCTTTAAATATATAGTATGTTACCCATCTGCTATAGAGTTTCTATAATTGTCATCAAAACCATTTTTAAAAGTGTATAAAAATTAAGTTATTTAAGTTTGTGCAATGATGGCCTATGCAGTCAAATGATTGACATATAATCGATCATTTCGTCGATCAATCTTGAATCCTTTTTTCAAGAATCCCAGGAACAAGCATGAGTATTCAGCAATCTCCATAGGGCGTACGCATTTCATTGCCAACACTATTAATAATGTGAAATTTTAAGTCAGTATAGGTTCAGCGCATTGATTTTACAAATAAAAATGCTAAATACGTTTCACAAAATTCAAACTGACCTTTAATTCAGACCCTGGGTTTGATCCAAAGAAATATCGTAGTAATTTCTACTTCCCTTTCACAGAAGTTTATTAATATCAACGACCTTCAGGGACATCCAGGGAAACCCCACAGAAACGATCTTCACCCTGCAAGGAAGAGTTAAAAACTATAATTTGGCAAGGGTGTTCCCGAAACACTTAACCGAGATGATGTCGGGTTATGGGATTGGAATTCCCATGCTATTCCTGGTAATGAGACTGCCTGTTGTAATCGCTTACGGAGAAAGGGTAATTGCTTAATTGATCCCAGGAAAAGCCGACTGGTGGGCTCTATGCAAAATGTTATCAAAGAGTGGGTGTAGGTATTACAGCTTTTCTATAGAAGTTCCTAGTTTTTCAAACCATAAGGGCAAGTTGATGAATAATACACTTTAACGAACCTTTGTTCGCACGCCGCGGAATTATGAATGTAATGCGCACGCGGAGAATGAATTAATTTCCTGGTTACTATTTGGGCAGCTATGTTTCGGCAGCTGTCTCTTCGCTTGATTCAGCCGATAAGGAGAATTCTCTCTCTCTCTCTCTTTCTTTCCCGCTCTCTCTCCCTCTCACACTCTTTCAAGCGCCGCTTTTCCAATGACTCACGCCAATTTTTTCGTGTCCGGGCGATCATATCAGATTGAGCTGTCGTCACTTCATTAATATGGAATGACACGATTCATATTGTTTCATCATGATCGCCCTGCCGTCCCCCATTTTCCACCGATGAATCCTGCGAATCCCATCCTAATTCGCTATGATCCTGTCAAAATACGTCAACTTTTAAAGCACAGGCTCGAGAAAAGAACTGTAAACAGCTAGACTAGCACCGTTCTCTAAAGATTTTTTTTCCTCTTCGAGTGTAAATTATTATTGCCTTCATTGACGACCCCAGAGATTTGTCCTTGAATTAAAAATGTATGCCAACGCCACCAGACTTAACGACTATTTTCTCATAGTATACGTAAAAACTAATCAGGTTTAAACGAATTAATAGAGGTGAACTATGATTAATGCCAATTTATCGTAATTTTTACGACCATTAGCCGTAGGGTAATAATAATCATTCAATCGGTATCAGATTGCGTTCGATTTTTGCATTACGTTTCGAGGTGATGCAGTGGAGAAAGAATCATAAGCAGAAAGCGAAAAATATATGGAATAATACATGTTAAAGGGGAAAGGTTAATGCGAACAGATGTGATATTATGGAACGTTCAAGGAAAATTTCTGTGACAATAGGACTCCAGGCTAGCTTTTAGTCTGCATATATCAGCTATGCAAATTATCAATTTATACTGTGACGCCATTAATCTTCGTACAATTCGCGGTGAAACCAGTACCGATGGCTCTCCGTAAAGTCAAGTTAACTTGTTGTCGGCATCCTCAATGACAAATACCCCCATGAACATTTTATGAATATAACCCTTTGCCCAGGGATAAATTCCTCGTTGCTTACTACGTGAAAACAAGCATTTTCTCTGTATTCTCCAACTCCACTTAGCTCTTTTTACGACGAACTGACCCCTCTTTTCTCGCCCATTAAAAAAAAATAATGAAAACCCTCCATTCAGGGATGTTTTTACCTGGCCACATCCCCACCTCCGCAATCTCCGACTCGATTCCGCAATGCGTGTGGGGGGCACGGAGCGGTATTCGCAGCCTCGCGAGTTACGACGTGGGCGTGTGGCGGGGGGTGTTAAGAAAGCAACTTTTAATCATGGAAGTGAGGAAGATTAAGAATTCTCCGTAATAGGAATGAGTGATGAAAATTAGTCCTTGTCGTAAATGTTTTTGAAACGTTTAATACTGCTGTTGCTGCAATCACGATTTGTGGGAGATGAGGAATAATGAGCATTTTGAATCATCACTATGGAAGTCCGGTACTTTCATCTCATGCGGACGGTCGAATCAGTCATTGTAGACTCTGTTCTTAAAAAGTGCATTGGATTTTACTCAATTCAAAAGAGCTTACCTTACATGTTTCTAATTCTTGGATGAACACGGGCAATGGGAGAGTGGGGGGCTTTAATTAGCCCTTTGAAAAAATTCCTATCATAATACTTCTCAATAATGATAAACAATTAATAAAACTTTTCCGCTAGATATTGATTTAATCCCACGACCGGTTTCAATGTACTACATCATCTTCAAAACATCGTATCCGGTCGTGAAATAAATCAACTTATTGCGAAAAAATGTTTTTATTTGCCCATTATTATGTTCGATTTCTACTGTATCACTCCTGAAAGTGCGCCATTTGACAATACTTCTCTCTCGTCGTTGCATCTAACAGATCTCGTTTGTCCTCATCCATTTCCCCAATCGATATTAAGAACCCTGAGCATAACCAAAAACTAACGAGGAAAAAATATCGACATCACTCAAAATCACGAAAGAAAAATCCAGAAGCACCATGAGCACGACGTCATTCTTCCTCCCCTTTGGATTCTCAGTGAGAAACCTGCGTGCGATCACGCATACATTGCTCAACTAATGTGTAATAACACCTTGCATTACTTAACATACATCCAGGTAACCCAACGCACCCAAGATTCTTTGCGTCACATCCTTCTTTTATTGCTCTCTCTTTATTGCCCCCTCCTTGAAGGTTTGTTTGAATCCGAAGTAACACGCGTTACCGAGTTGTTTCATTCAATTCCATCCCCATATGGAACTCCGTGCCGTCCAAAAATTTCCCGCGTGGGGGTGGAATGGCAAATGAGGGGGGGTATGGGGGTCGCAAAGACAAAGGGGAGGAGGAGGGGGACGCACCGGGGGGGGGGGGTGCGGAAGGCGACCAGCAGGGGCACCGTGCGCGACTCCATCTCCGGCCGCCGAGGGTGGCGCCCAGTCCCGGGATGACTGGCCGGGGAAAGCGCTTGCTAGCACCACAAAAGAATCAAGTCTCTGACCTTGGCGCTGCGAAAGCGACCGTTGCACCATAAGCTTTGGAAAAAACTAAAGGTCATGGACGCCAATGAGAGAGAGGGAAAGGGGGTGGCTGCGACAACTCTCCCTTGGCTTCTCTGGCTGCGCCAACTCAGACGCGGATACGCACGGCCAACGGACGCCCCCGAGGGGTCGCAGCCGATCGAGGTGGGACCCTAGGAGGACACTAGGGGAACCTCGTCCGCTCAATTAACCCACTGGGATTGGTCCGGGATAAAATGATTACGATTCGATTTCGGCAGAGACTTTTCAAAAGGGAAACTTGCGTGCAAAATATTTGCCAGTACTTTTTGCTCCATCCAAGTTAAGGGATATTGTACTTTCTTTGGTAGCGTCTCTAGACGCACAATAATAAATGCCATTTATTTACGAAGCTCCGCAATTGTGGTCAGAAAAAAATTAGCCGTGCCGGCTCTTCAATATTACGAGGCCAGCCGGACAAAAATCACATGTTCAATAAATATTTTATGCATCGAAGAAAGTTCACTTAAGACAGGTTTGGATCGAAACCCTCTACGATGAATGATCTTTCAAAGAGTGAATGCATTTATCAGCCCTCGATTTTTTTGTGTTCTGATGCAATGCAAATATTTTATGGTGCATTATATCGCCCAGAGGTCTGTGTTATTTAAGCCCAGTTACTGCAATGCAAAATAATGTATTCTTACACGTAACTGGAAACGCTAAAGAATATAAATTGCTCCACTTAAGCCTTGGATTTATGGTAACTAAAATATCCTTTGGTATATAGACGCAGCCAATCAATTTTATACAATGAATCAGAACAAATGTTTAAACACGGGAAGAGGTTCGTGAGAATTAGAAAATAATTTTAGATTTCGCCGAATTTAACTGAGGTACATCACATACTTGGCATTCTCAATTGCAATTCCTGAATTATACCTGTATGCATATGTCACATCTGAGATTAAACCGGTTTTGCCGCAATCAAGTTTGATAAAATCTACAAGGTTTTTCCAAATCCTCAAGATGTGATTTCACAAATCTGACCCTGATACCATTGAAAAGAAGTCCTTATAACTATTGAGCTTTTTCAGCCCTGAAACTAAGTATTATAACCTTCTAATGGCAATATGACTTCCATAGGGAAAAATAAGAATATAAATCTGTACAGGCATTGCACGGATTAGTTAATTCAACCCTAAAGTGGGATAGATAAGCCATGTTATACAGATATTATATCAGAAGTCGCAAACTTTGTTAACACTGCACCTCGATTCGATCTAGTTAGTTTAAATCGATTTCTTAAAACTAAGCTTACTAGGCAGATTTGTATGCAAGAAACGATCCTCACCAGCTCACTTGTAAAACCTGGCATCCGAGACGAAGGTGCCGCGTTGCAAGTGGACTGAGGATCATTACTGCGCATTTGGTTTCTCCTTGGCCGGCAAACGTGAACGAAGAAAAACCCAAATGGAAAGGATAGAGAAAGAGGAGACGTTTATGGGAAAGCATGATGTTTGGTTAGCAGTATGAAGAACTGAACAAGGAAATGTGAACCATGAAATTTGAGGAACGGTGAGGAAATGTGGGCAATGAAAGGAAATGTGTACTAGAGCAAAAAAGATGAAGTTCACATTAGATAAAACTATTGATTAAGGATCGATTGCTGTGAGGATATGCCCAAAGCTTAATTTTAAGAGATTAGCTATACTCATCATTGTCATCGATCTATGGAAATATTTAACACTTCTTTCCTTAAACAATGATGTAATATGGGTTCCCCCCCAATTCAAAATTTTCGCTGTCACAGTGGCAATGATGAATGGGAATGCAAGGGAAATTTCACGGTTTTGTGGAAACTTTTCTTTCCTTATCCCCCATACCAAACTAGTTATAAATATAAAAGATAGTTTATTTCTTTGTTTGATTTTGTAATTATAATTACTGCAATAATTTTTATTATAATGTTCAGTGTGCTTCTGAAGAGTTAACTTTTCATTTCGTTTCTAATTCGGCACGTAATTATGGGTTCGTGTTACGCAGCTGAGTTTATCATTTATGAATTAGTTATTTTCTTTAATACTGCTTTAATGCGTAAATCAAGCCCATTAATTCTTCAAGGATGACGCTTAATTGGATATATATGTGTGTGTATACATATATATATATATATACACAGTAATCCACCCGAAGGTCGGTTTAGTAGGTGATGGTAGAGTTCACCCAGTACTAAGCCCTATACGGCGTGTGAAAATTCACATATATATATATATATATGAAGGTATATATATATCATATATATATATATATATAATATGTATATATATACATATATATATATGTATAATATGTGTATATATATACATATATATATATATATATATATATATATATATATATATATATATATATATATATGTATATATATTCCAAAGTTGGATGAAATTTCTTAAAATCAATTTATCAAATTGTTAAACTTTCACACTTATTTTTTAGTCTCAAAAATGTTATTATTTGGTAAATTCATTTTTTATTGCATCAAGCGAAATTTCATGACCCATCATGTCCTTAGTATCACATTGATACTATTGCATCAATTTCATTTTGGGAGGACTCTTTCAATGTAAGATAAATCGTGAGGGTACGTATTTCATCTAGCACAATCTAAAATTATGAGACGGATACATTGGGTGATGACATCAAAATAAATAAGATAAAAAAGCTAACTCCATAACACAATGGAGGTCGGTACGCGTCAATAGCTAGTTGCTTCACTTTATGTGGCAATGACCATACGAGAAAGGTATCTGAAAGAACGAAACTGGCTGCATCGAGCCTCACATTGAATCCTACGGTCAATAAGTTAGAATTATCCCGGAATCGATACAGAAAAATCCCTATTAATTAGTTAGTTGGGACAATTCAGCTAGTTACCATATACTTAAATCAATTGTGAATGGTGTCATTTTAAGGAATTCTTTCATATTAAATCTATGGAAGCCTTGTGGCAAAAAGAGGTACGTATTTTAATACTTGAGTTTTATCTCTGCTAAAATCTGAAATTGTTTTTTTACATATTTTATGGTGTGAAACGAGAAAGGGTTTCAGAAGCCATACATTTCCAGCATTTCGTACCGCTTAAAGTTACATTTACAACAATGATCCTCATATCCGACGGATAATTTTCATCGTGTGACCAACAAAGTTTTTTTTTAATCCTATCAGATAATCTTCAGCAATGATAGTAACGGAACCAGTAGTGGATTAATAAAATCTCTTAGGCCCTCAAAACGGAGACTAATCCTTTAAGGAGTCCTCAGAGTTTTAAACTGACCCTGTAACATATACGCGTTAACCTTGTATTATCTCTCATTTTGAATCGAAAAATTCAACTCTAAAGGACAAACAATATAACAATGGCTAAAAAAAAAGATTTTATCGATATCCAACTGCATTGTGATGTTATCGATTATCAGTTGAAAGTGGATCGCTATATCATACTGCATAATGGGGGGGATCTGGCACTATCATACCACCCTTCATTAAGAAAAAAAGGGCACCTTTTCGTATAATCTCCCCTGTGAACCCATAATTTTCTTTCCAGCACCCATTTAAAAGCATTCCTTTTTACCATTAAATATATTTTGCTCATAAAAACACCATTACATTTTTAGCACCTCTATTTCATTTGGTAACTTAGCTTTGGCCACTCGGCACTACAAAGAGAAAAACGCTCAAACTTGAGAGATGGATACATTTACGTGATCAAGTTCCATAATGTTGGTGATTGTGTTTTATACGTGCTAAATATCTATATCCAGGTTTATATTTAAAAAATTGTATACATTTTTATATTAAAAAAATGCACACGTCATGAATTACAGGTAAAAGGGTTATCTTCCATTTCAATGAATTGTTCTATTTTTGAACTATGTCAACAGAGATCACTCTTGAAATTTAACTCGACACATGCTCGAGTTACTTATACCAGTACTTGCTTGCTACAGGAGCTTGAGTGATTTGCTACAACCTGGTGACCACGCAAGGGGTCCCAACGGAAACTCCAGAGTTGGTTATTGCGAATCTCATACGACCAACGGTAAATAAAGTATGTTGAATAGATTGCTTATAGTGAAATTTCTTGAGGTGATTAGTGATAAAGGCTTGCCCCCGCTGTACATCTGGTCAGGATTAAAATTATTTATTTATTTTGCATGAGTCCGAAAACAGCACTTCGATCTTTACATCGGACTTGGAACATTCATGTAACAATTTGAAAAATACGTGCACCCAAGCCCTAGGTGGAGGAAAAACCACCGCGGCGGGAATCGAACCCACTACCTCTGGGTTGGCAGACGAGGACGTTACCCCGCCGGGGCCGGTAAAAACATGTTTATGACTAAAATATGCTAATTGAGAAAATACGTTTATATTGCAGGGTCAGTACTGAATGAGTGATCTCATTAGTTGTAATAGAAGTCATTAAGGAAGGCTTGGAAGAATGTTTACCTAATGCCCCGGTTCAATGCCTCTATATGACGATTATGATTATTTAGCTTACTGTATTCCAAAGACTTGTGAAGCCTGCTGGAGAAATTGATCAATCATACCGTTTCGCATTGCATTGACATGGTGGACCATCGGAAAATGAAAGCTTATAAAACATGGTCCTAGGTGAAAATGCTGAAGATTAAATGGACAGTAAATGTAAGAACAAGGAAGCAATTCATCTACATCTACATCAATACCTTGCGAGCCACCAAAAAAGGTGTGTAGCAGGGGGTGCAGCACCAGGAGGGAAGGGTAAGGGATGAGGGGGTTAGGGTTTTACAAATGGATGGGGAAAGGTGGGGGGAACCTGCAAAAAAATATATAAATATACTTGTATAACCATGCGCGGCCGCAATCTTGTAGGTTAATACTTATTATGTCGAGCCAACTAGCGACGGATTTCGATTACAAACATTCTGGTCTCTTATTGTTCTGGGAAAAAATGACCATTTAAACCCGTCAGTCTTGCAGTCTATCTCTCTAATCTTATATTCGTGATCCCTCCGCCCGTAATACGTTGGGGTTTGTATTATGTTCTTGATGTCATCGGAAAAGGACCCATCTTTAAATGTTTTTAATAAGTTTAATCTATATTGTATACGCCGCTGTTTAAGGGAATCCCAGCCTGAATATTCTAGCAAAGTAGTTACGCTACTGCGTTGGTCATAACAATATTTGAAAGATCCAGCCCCCCTCCGCTGAACTCCATCTAATTCCGCAATCAAATTTATCTCTTGAGGATCCCATATACTGGCAGCATACTCTAGGTGGGGCCTGACGAGGAATTTAGAAGAGCAGAGGAGAAATTAAGACCATGGAGAAATCTACGATAAAGACAAAATAGATGAACAAGACACAACTTGTGGCACAATGGAATAGTTAGAAACATTCAAGGTTTGTATAAAAAATATCGGGAACATTTTTTTTCCGACGTGACAACCTCGCAGCACGCTCGCACCGCGCAGGCTTGGTGGTGGTAATGTGACCTTCAACACGTGCCAAGCGCCAAGCACCAATCGCCTGCAAGCATTCATTAAGGCTAGATCGTCTTTTTAGTGGACCCCTGTCGAGTGAATCGGTGCAAGCGCAAAATTCAGCGCACGAGTGAACAGCGGTACGCCGTCAAATTTTGTGTTGGACTGGGAAAATCTGGTACGGAGACGTTGGGCATGATTCGCCAAGTGTCAAAGGATTAAAGCATGTCACAACCTGCAATTTAGCTGGCGAAAGCTCTTCAAAGATAGCCGAGAGAATGCAGAGGATGAGTTTCACGCTGGACGGCCGTAGACGTCAAGAACCGACGGCAACGTGCAATGTGTGCGTGAAGTGCTGAATTCAGACCATCGGTTAAGTGCGCGCATGATCACCATTGGTATTGATAAGTTGACAGTGCAAAAATTATCACTGAAAATTTGGCATTGCGAAAAATCTTAGCTGTGCTGTGGCTGGGCGCTTGTTATATAAGGGAAAACTGAAGGGAAGACCCCGTGAGGAAGCCCAAGAGAAGAATACTCAGGTATAAGTCCGTAGGACAAACTAATTAGGGCGTAAAAGAGAAAATCTATGATGGAGCGAGGGAAATATCGATAAATGGAGAGGAATGGGTGGTTACAGTAAATCAATCGAGGGATTGAAATACTTATGATGATGATATTTTTTTTCGGGAACGTGTTGGGCTAGTGGGTAAAGAGATCGGTTATTAACCTGAGAACTTGGGATAGATTCTCGTGTAATTGGACAACCTCAGCTTCTCACAAGCTTCATAAATTTTTTAGGCGTCAGAACTTACTGGGAACTTGCTCCCCCACTCTGAATGCATGCATGCCATTAACCGAATATATCATGCCCATAACTTATTCAGAATCACAGATATTTTCATTCGAGAGGATCCGTGGAATGGGTTGAAAGTGGACACCCATCGAGATTGTAACCTGCTACGTTGCAAAAACCACACTCAAAGTAATTTAAAATATGCTGCATATACTTGCCACAGATTGAAGAAGGGAAAAAACAAGTCATAATATGCAAGCGACGTGAGGGCAATAGTGAGTGGGACCTTGAGTCACTAATCTGAACTAACGCATGGTGTTAACCAAGGATGCATAATGTCACCACGGCTGTTAAATGTTATTCTGAATAAATCTGTAAGATATTTATTAATGCGTAATACATGTCTAACTATTGCGGATGTTAGTTGTAACTTTCAATCTATGCGATGGCGATGCAGCCTCATTGGCTGAGAGCCCAGCAGACCTGCATTGCGGGCGCTGACTCTTTTCAGCGAGGTAAAAGGAAGAGATGACGTTGAGGATTTGATGCGTCATAAACGAACCCTTTTTTGTTTGCTAAAAGAATCGGTAGAATGGTTGATCGGTAGAATGGTTGGTGATTATAAATGGTGAACTTATTGAACAAGTGGTAGATTCACGTCCCTTCCCTTGGTTGTGAAACCTAGCGTGGCAGATGAAGAGATCCAAAGGTATTTGAATGCCTATCGAAACGGTATTGTTGATGCGTGAAATTGCAGTATCAAAATTGGTTAAATTTTGATTAAGACGTAAAAATCCTGGTCTTTAAAATCAAAAGCTTCCCCTTGATTACTATTAGTAAGTTCAACTTGGTTACTCCAGCGTAAAAATAAATGTCGACTAAATGTAATATTAGATCGTAGAATACAATTATAAACGCGGCCAAAACAACGTCCCGGCACCTCGATCTAAAGACGCTCGTTGGAACACGGGCGAAACTGTTGCCCAAAAAACAACCTACGTGGTGGCAACCCGAGAATTGAGTCATTCGTCGACTAAATGCAGTTTGGCTTGAGGTACTTGAGGAGTGCATGTGGTGACAATGGGAGTGGTAAAGCTTATGAACGGTGTGAATTGAATACACCAGTTTTATAAAATCATAATAGGAGTTTAGTATGCGGGAACTGTACTATCGAGAGCGTGGATGATCGTCGAATGATAAAAGAGTGAAGAAAAAATGGTTTTACAGGAAGTGGTCAACCAAGGAACTCATGGGTATTGTGGTCAAAATGTTTCTCATGATGAAAAATACGATAATACTAGTCTAAAGGATAGTATAGAATGTATGTCACATTATGCATACTGCAGAGGTAAAAATATGTTGACAAGAAAATTTAGGACGATATTCAGGGTCATTTGATCACGTTAATTGTATCTCATTATTCTATTGTGTTAACGGCTATCTTAATTTTCAATTCTCCATGAGCCTTAAGTTTTTTATTTCTAAGTGATCATTTCCTTCTTGATAAATGAAACTGTTTTAGCTGTTTATCGGCGGAATTTCTGCATTGTATAGGTAAGAGAAACGTAACAATTCCACAATTAATATTCATTGACGACCATGGTTTCGCCAGTGTGGCATCATCAGGTGGTGTTACCACACCGTGGCGAAACCATGGTCGTCAATGAATATTAATTGTAGCATTGCTGTTTTTTCTGTTATCAATACATTTCCTTTCTCATTCATATTTTATACCTCAAACAGGATCGCAGATATATTCTGAGGACAGATGCTCCATTAATGCATTTTGATGTGAACTTCCTAGGATATATTTTGGGCATCAAAGAGTTTGGATGGGATGTTATTGAAACCGTTTCAGTTATGACAAAAATAAATGAAATGTTTTAGCCAATCAAATAATATTGTTTGTTATTGACATTCTACCTTTTAAGGAAGTTTTACGATGAACACAGCAACGATACCTTTATTTAGCTCTCCAAGCAAAACATAGCTCTTGTTCAAGTCTGTATATTTCCTTCCTCCATTTATTGCGTCCAACATACCCATGGTATTCCTTCCTTTTTGAGCCCAATAACCATCCCCTAAGTAATCACTTATTCTCCTCTCCATCTTCTTATTAATGATCCTTTTAACCACCTTAACTGTTTACAATATAGATTAAACTTATTAAAAACATTTAAAGATGGCTCCTATTCCGATGACATCAAGAACATCATACGAACCCCCACGTATTACGGGCGGAGGGATCACGAATATAAGATTAGAGAGATAGACTGCAAGACTGACAGGTTTAAAATGCCATTTTTTCCAAGAACGATAAGACCAGAATGCTTGTAATCGAAATCCCCCAGGAGTCAGCTCGACGCAATAAGTATTAACCTACAAGATAGGGACTGCGCATGGTTATACGAGCGTATATGTATGTATATATATATACGAGGGTCATCCGGAAAGTAGTACCCGTTCGTGAAATAAAGACACAAAAGTAAATATTAACAAACATAAAAAAATTTATTTGAAAGAGGATACTTTAAACTACTTCTCAACATAATCTCCAAGCAAATTAAGGCATTTGTCATAACGTGTGACAAGTTTCTGTATTCCTGCTGCATAGTCCTTCGCCGCCAGCTCATTGAGATACGCGAGGGACCCATCTTGCACAAATTTTTGCATAATGCAGATGGTGTTTAACAATTTCATGAACAATTGTTCGAGAAACATTGGGAAAATGCTCACAGATGTCATCAATTGTGACGCGCCGATCGTTCCTCACGAATTCGTCAACTGAGCTCACCAGTTGGTCTGTAATGACAGACGGTCTCTCCGAACGCTCATCGTCGTGTGTGTTCCCCCTCCCCATGTTGAAGTTGCGACACCACCGCCGAACAGACGACTCGTCCATTACATTGTCTCCATACACCTCCTTTAATTGGCGATGAATATCACATGGGCGAACGTTTCTTGCATTGAGGAATTTAATCACTGCCCTCACTTCACAACTGGCGGCGTTCTCAATTTTTTTAAACATTGTAAACAATCACAGAAACAACACAGGCAATGCTAGCGTCACGCAACTTGGCTCAGAGAAGGCAGACAAGCCACTGAAGCTATCTGACCTCGTCCAGCGGCTACTCGCGTCGTCAGCACTTCATGCGGCACGAACGGGTACTACTTTCCGGATGACCCTCGTACATAGATATATATACATATATATACCTGTATATATAAATATATATACATATATATAGATACATATAAATATATATATACATATATATATATATATATATATATATATATATATATATATATATATATATATATATTTTTTTTTTGTATATGTATACATATATAAACATATACACATATATATATATATATATACACACTCATATGTTTTTTCAGGTTCCCCCCACCTTTCCCCATCCATTTGAAAAACCCTAATCCCCTCATCCCTTAACCTTTCCTCCTAGTGCTGCACCCCCTGCCACACACATTTTTGGTGGCTCGCAGGGTATTGATGTAGATGTAGAACTTGCGAAAATCAACCTTATATTTCTGTAGTCCTCGCATACGGAGAAAATCATCTTTCACCGGGAAAGCCTGCTGTCACCTGCTCACAAAGGTGCGTTGGCGATCGGAAAACTACGGTATTCGGGGTATGACTTGCGTGGCCATCCACCTTATTCTCCTGATTTAGCACCCCCGGAATTCCATCTGTTCCCAAACTTGAAGATATTTGTTTCTTGGAAGCGCTTCACTTTCAATGTAGAAGTTGAGAAGGCCGTGGATGGATATTTTCACCGCCTTCCAGACTCTCACTCCCGGAAAGGAATACTGATCTTGGAGAAACGCTGGACCAGGTGTGTTTAGTTAAGGGAGATTATGTAGAAAAATAAAATCATTTTTTAACTGAAAATCGCAGTCTCTCATTGTCAGGAGGAGATATTTTTGCCTTAACCTCATATACATATAGGTCCTTCATTCAGGATTCCTGTTTATTCTCCCCAAATGTCTTGAATTGGTCCATTCAATAATTTTCCTGTCTTATCTTTGATTGTCTCTTTGAAGGGTTTTCCCTTCCTACTTCCTGGCAGTTTTTTCCCCTTACTGTACAGTTTTTAATTAAAATTGGCAATTTTCCTTAAAATAATTTAATATTAACGGTTTCAATGTAACTACATCATCGTCCATTGGTTCATCATCATGGTATTTACATTGAAACCGGTCGCATTAAATTTTATTTTGGGAAAAATTGCCAATTTTTAATTAATCATGATATTCCACCATATCACGCCTGAAACGTATCTTTTTAATTCTGTATAGTGTATCAATCTAAACCCTCCTTTGCAATCTTTCCATATCCACAGCATCTCCCGCCGCGCTTAAATGCCTTTTTAGTTTCCCGCCTCAGTTTATTGTCCAACAATAAAAAAGTCATATTCGGACAAATCATTTGTCTCCCGAATATTTTCAAATAAAGCACTTGTGGATTGCTTGGTAAATATAGGAAAAAATTAGGATTTAATGCAAAATCACGTCGCAGGCCAAGGATAAAACAAATTTTCACTATATTACTTGTGCGAATCTGATTTAATATATTTCGAATTCTTAATAAGAGCCCTGGTAAGTAATCGAACTTTTAGCCTTTAGTGAAAGCAGCCTTTTGGAGGATACGTGCCATGTGGCTGTTAAGTCAATGTATCGTACTATCCTTTAGATAAAATCTGCTTTTGGAATGTATTTCTCATCAGCTCAGTTGACAGATATTTTAAAGGACGGATTTTTCCAAGATGGAGATGGATAGATGAATGGATAGAAAAACCCGCGGAGGCAACTGCCCTCTGCTTTCCTTCCAAATGTACATTAATTTTTAATACCTTCATAATATATAAACTATTCAGTAGGGCTTCAAAATATACTTGAAAGTTCTCAAATAAAATACACAATTTGTGTGCATTTGAAGCACCATTCTTACTAAGGTAATCGCAAAATGGAGATCGTTGTGCAGAAAGTTGCCTATAATACGCTATAGGACGATTCACATTAATTAATGTGGACAAGGAATGTAATAATTATCATCTTTTTTGTTAAAATATACGAGAAATATACAGGATACCGTCGAACTCCAAGTTAATTTTCAACATTTCATTTAAAAATTTCACTAAATTAATCTTATAATACTTTAATTATATTAGAGTAATGTTGAGTTAAAAATGTTTACTAATTTTTATCCCTAAAAGCCACCACCATAGTAACCAAAAAAACTGGTTCAATAATAAGCACAATGGTGACTACACTGAAACGAATATCTTGTGGGTCAAAATCTCATTAACTTCCTTCCAGATATCGTGAAATTCCCGTCCACCTTGTGATGAGGCAACGTGGAAAAGCGGAGTATTAGCATCCCATGGCATTAATCTAAACTAAGTCTCGAGTGAAGGGATTTGTAGCAGTTCACCTTTACACTTTAGAAAATGTCATGTCCTGTGTGTGACTTATGTGCAAAAAAGCTTCAAATAGTATAAGCGTGTCTCCTAAAGACTAGAGTCTAGCATGCTGCAACAGTAATTCTATGGAGAGAAATACCTGTAGACATTCTCTTCATAAGTTAGGGAAATATTTCATGGATAAAATTTAGATAACATTGGGCATTGTTTAAGTCATCTGTTGCTTCGAAGGCTATGTGCTAAAAGCTTAATTCTACAGTTTCTTATAAGCACCTAGCTTATCATTTTCCATAATTTTAATTTAAAATCCAACCTAAAGTAATTGAACAGCATTTTACAATTGATTTTTCAAAGGAGTTAGTTCTGTTTATCACCTTTTAATAAACAATAACAAGTATGTTCGACTAATAAAGAACTAATCCAATGGATCGTGCAACTATGTGAATGAATGGTATCCTTTAACGTAGTGACAGGGATTTAAATATCACATTTCAGGTAATGATCCACATTTTATCCCCTTATGCCATTTTTTCCCGTCAGTAATGCCATTCATTGTTTTTTAAATCACCAATGGCTTACCCATGTCCTTTTACGCTGTCTCTTTCAGAAAAAGGTAATAGGACTATCAACCAGTGGCAGACAATATATTTACCCTAATCAATAAAAGGAATTGCACCTATAAATGTAAATTTCAGCGTTGATGTTTATTGCATGAACTTTTGCCATACTGGGAGGTATATAGTAAGTCAAACGAGAAGATTTAATATTTCTATTCCTTTTTCAAGCAACCTTCAACACTCCTATAGTTAGTGTCAGTGAGACGCTTTCGATTTACTAACAGTTCCACGGAAATACATTATCGGCCTTTATGCTGTTGAACCACTCCTGGAAAAAACTCCGAAGTCATGTTATGTTTCTTCTTTGGGTGAAATCCGCACATTGCCGATATTTTTCGCGCTCTAATTTCCTTGTTTCCATAAAAGGATGATGCTTTTCCTAAAATAACTTCTTCATTATGAGCTGTCGCCTTTTGAATTCCCTCGGTTTTGCCACATAAAGCCACGTGTTTATTATCTCCATCCCCATCTCCCATCTTCCTCTCTCTCTCTCGAAATGGAGAACGAGCTTGAGGCCAGTGACGCCTCGTGGATGAAACAGGTTCTCGCCAATAAAAACAAGGACTCCGCTTCGCCTCACTCCATAATTCTATTGCGCTTTCGGAATAACATGTCAATGTGATTGCGTTCATATCGTTACTAATATTACGATTGTGTCAAATGGTTTTTCTTCCGGTGACTCCTGTGAAAAATAAGAGCTGAATTCACTATGGGTAATAATTGTACCGGAAAACAACATGGAGACAGATGCAGGAAACTGAGAGCCGTGGTCTACCTTGCATTCTTCCGGACTGAGAAAAGCTCCCACCACTGCTTAGGTAGCATCCGCGTCACGTTTACCTTCTTCTCATTTCAATATTTACGGTTAAGAACATCAGCAGTTAGTTAATATATTTTTTTCCTTCCTTAAACCTTCTAGATTGGATCCAAAAAGGCTCTTGCATCATATAAATATGACCCGTCTACAACTATGTGACAATTTATTTAAAGATCCATTCAATTTAGCTATGACTGCTCTACATAAATCAAGTTTCGGTATAATATACTGTTTCCCGCTGCTCACGTTTCAGTATTTCAACTTGCAGATTAAGCCAAATTACACGGAGATCTTTTATGATCTCTCAAGTTTTTTTTAGCTATTTCCCAATTTTTGATCCAAGCAAACCAAATTAAATGAATCAAAACAACCTAAATATTTTATCATGCTCCGTGTAACGATTCAGCTTTCCTTTCCGTAAATAAATCAAAGACCCAAGCCCTTTCATTTGCATTTCTTTAAGTATTGACGACAATCATTTTCGGTCATTCTCGGTCAATTTAAAATTATAATTACGTTGAATTTTGAACAGCACGAATATTTGGAAGAGGCTTACACTTCCCATCGTGTGATGTGGCATCCAAAGAATTGGTATCAAGGAAGAGAGCCATGCGTTATAGGGAACGTTCCTTGAAATACCCAAATAATACCAGTTTTATTTTGGTTTTTCCCACCCTGAAAGAGAACGGCGTGCGGTGTGGTTACTCACGTACGCACATACGTTCCATGCATTACGTATTTCTTATGAAACGAGGTTCCCTTCTTCTGAATTTTTAAAAGTCAGTTTTAATTTCTGCTAAAACGCCGGGATATTGCCTATGGTAAGCGGGAATAACTTTCTTATCTTTCATCATCATCAGTTTTCTCAATCTACCCCGTTAATTTAGTATTTATTTCAAATTAATTTCCTCTAGGTCGCTAATTCACGCACGAAATTCCAGCATGTGGCTTCCGGGCACGATGGAATCGAATATATTTACAACAGCTGCTGCTTTAATTGACGAATTAACTAAATAGGTTTTTTAGTGGATTTTTTTCTGTTTTGCTTGCCAAGTTTTGTAAGACATCCCAAGGAGCCCATCCCTATAACATATACGAGTATATTCTGGGAAATATACTCGTATTATATGACCGACAAATTATATTCTGTACTGCAGCAGATGGGTTATGGATTATTATGGGTTTGAGATATTATCCAAAAACTCGTAAATAATTTCAGCAGGAAGTTATATGCGTCATAGGTATGTCCATATTATCCGCTAATTAGTTACTCTAATATGTTCTAAAGATAATGACGATATATTACCATTAGCGTTAAGAAAATTGAATTTCTCACGCCTCTACTCCGTTAGTTTTGTCCCAAAATTTATTTGAATCTTTTATCATTTACCTATTCCGATTCTACACACTTGGACGTCACAGTTAATAACGGACAACCTTGCACTAATCGGAGATATTTCTACCGCGGCCTGGTTTTGACGCGATGTATTTCGTCGAATTCGTCTGTCATGGGCTTACTCCTCCTTAACTGCTATCTTGGCTCTCAGCACGATAAATCGTCGGCAATGATTATAGCGGAGGAAACAAAGTTTTGTGTTGCTTCCGCGTCGATGGGGTTTTGCCGCTGTGCTTCATCACAGCCAGTATCTCCCGAAAGGCGTGGTCGCTTTGTCCGTGCCCTTCCACCGCTCTAAGGCCGCGGACGCTCAGTACAGGCACTGTCGCGAAGCGATGCTACCGCCAAAAAATCGTTGGCCTCTCTCACCCACGGCTGTCCGAACCCCGGGACCAAGGACGTCCCTGACTCACGCTCAGGTGGTCCCATTCGATTCCTTATTCGGAAGTGACGGAAGAGGATGGGGACTGCGCGCGGGGGGGAGGGGGTGAGATCGAGAAGTGAGATCCCCTTGGACAGGAAGGGTAGATAAGGAGGGTTCCAACAGGAAAGGTCCAGTGGTGGATGGGATGGGATTCAGGACCGAGTGAGGCGCCCGGAAGGACGCCCGCCAACCACGGGAGAGGGGAAGGGCGCGAGTCGAAGAGGTGGTAGGGAAAGGGGCACGTTTGAATTCCCTTCCTCCCTTCGAGATCACGCGCGGGATCGTACGTGGATGCATCGATGGGGGAGGAGGCGGAGGGAAGAGAGGGAGGTGATCTTTGGCCCGGAGTGGCCTCAAAAGAATTCGGTGGCTCCATATCATTTGAGTGGCCGCCATAGAAATTGAAAGCCTTGACACCGATATTCATGACACACATTTTCACTTCCTAACCGACCGGGCTGATAAAAACTCACTAGGAGCGCTGTTACGCGAGACAAGTTAATTATCAGATTCCGTCGGTGACACGATTACAAAAACAGTTTCAATGACCTTGCGCAGTTTGTGATGATACTTTGCCATGTAAATGATGCTCGGCCATTCTGATTTAATAGTGGCGTACTCCCAACTCGGAGAGAGAGAGGCATAAAATCACGAGTTTGATGCGTGTATTCTCCAAATAAAGCTCAAATCCGTCACATGATTCTCAACACGGAAGTTTTTAGTATGTTGTCTCATAAATTTCATCCAGTTTCAAATCAACCTACATTCAGTCGCCTACTCAGATAGCTGCGTTTCAGGCGTAACGTGGAATATGGCATAATAATATCACTTATGATGAGCTAATTATTGGCAGTTTTTTCAAATATTTTCTCGCTATAGCACATTATGCCTACCTAGCGGTGTCATTGTATTTAGGTTGCTCCCTCATTATTTATTACGGAAATTGATTTTGAGCAAATTCATCAAGTTTAGTTTCTTATCGTAAACAAATTTCCACCTTCAATAGGCGATAATTTTTACACGTTGATTTATAGTATTGACTGGCTCATTTGGATATGGATGGATGCTAAGTAAAATATAAACCATGATTTGGTGCCATCGTGTACTGCACAGAAACAATATCCGACGAATTGGAACAATATGAGTAAACTAGGGGCTTAACTGAATTCGGATGGACATGTCACAGCACGACGAGAATTGAACAACAGAAATGGTGAAGGTAGCGGATCCAAGGTCGTGGGCCTATGGAAGGAGTCACTGGTTTCGAAGACCGGGTACTTAATTCAGCTGCTTCATCTCGGATCTTGGCTGCGTGGGCAGTGATACCGCCGTGCAGGCGCCTGCACGGCCAAGAGGGGATCCTTCTCAATGTGTATAGTTAACTCCGTGCTTTTCCCTTCGGAGGTTGACGAGGTAGCAGTTTTTTTACGCAAGAACTGAATAATGAATGCTTGGACCTGGATAAGTTATGGAGCGTTTTGGATAGCGTTTTTTCTAAAAATTTACCACATTAAAACCTTTAAATAGAGCACTCGAGCATATCACTAGCACCGTGGGAGTTAATAAAACCCGCTATATATCAAAGGTTACATCGTAAGAATAAAACATAAGGAACTGTGCAACAAGCATAGGGATATTTTTTTCTCTCACGGACTATCATCCTATCTTTCACGTCAAAAAAAATGCTGTGAAAATGCAAGTAAGGGTAATGCAAGCGTTTTAAGAGCATTATATTATGTAGAATATTACGATTATATATCGAGGTATAGGTTTTTCATTCAGTAATCTCTCTTGCTTTCTCTTTGAAGCACTTCCTGAAGCAATGCATCATCCGTATTGCTATACGCCAACGTCCCTTGGCCTAAAGACACTCAAATAAAGACTGATTCAGCAGAAAAAGCGCTCTCGCTTATGGCTTAATAGCCCAGAAGTCTCAGCCACCTTCCTCAGAGTATGAGTGACTGACGGGATTACTACAATGCGTGGCGTATGTTATTTCTTATTTTACGTACCTATATTTCCGTGTTTATTTTTGATAAAAATTAATCTTGCAAAACGTTTCACTTAACGTTATCGTCGGGAAGGCAACCGATTGGTGATGGACAGTGCGCAATAATGAGAGGGCAGAGACATGCTTCAACACTGAACTTGAAGAAAATGCCGATGCTGAGCTTTCAGCACTGCGGCGAAGTCTTTCATACAGACCCACAGAAAATCAACTTCCCCAGCCCTCCAGGGACTGTGCGTGGCTTGGAATAGTTATCCGCCGGCTATCGCAATGTCCCCGCAGTTTTAATGACCAATGCATCGAAAGGATACGAACCATGAACAATTTCGACGCCGAAATATTTTAATGCGATAAACGAAATGCCAACGGATCTAATCAACAATCAATGGCCGAAGGTCTTCTTATATTCAGCCGCGGGTGATGTCATGGCTGTGGATCGGGGCTGATTCAATGCTTAGCCACACGATTCGATCACCTCCCTCACTCCCAGAGGCCCACTGTCAGCAGCATCCGCCTCCTGGGCCACCGGGATCTCGGAGGCCGGGCCGACGGTGAACGAGGCTCCCCCTTGGAACAGCAGCGTCATTGCTGACATCACCCCATCTACAAGTTGGGAGTCCGTTGATGGAGGGTAACAGGCCAATCACGACCCCTCTTTCCTTTTCTCCATCCCAAATGAAGCAACAACAAAGTGTTCAGATGATTGAGGTTTCATTTACCCAACAAAAGGGAAAAGACTGTCGCGTAATTGCGGGGAACCTGGTAAATGACGTTTTCCATGACGAAGGCCACGAAATCTTCTCTGCATTAAGTCTCTCGGTCACGTTTTCTTGCCACAACGAAGGCGAAGCAAAAAACATGAAATAATAGGAATATGTGGATAAATTGAATGAGGATATTAGGTGCATGACACGTTTTCACATATTTTTTTCGTCTTATAATTCAAGTTGCAGTGAATTGGAAGAAAATGACGGAAGGAAATTGGAAGATGGTATGACCTATGTGTGCATTGTCTTAACTCTATTGCGTTATGCGAAGTAATACATACATCTCAAGCTTTCTTCACTTTTCGGCATGACACAAAGGCAAGCCTTTTACGCTTCCGCTGAGAAGAATTTTCGCTTAGTATTTATTGAACCAGTGTCCTTGATGCTGTTGATAAACTATTAATAAGCAATTGAAAACGTTCAGCTTGACATTCAAAGTACTCCGAATAAATGATTGGAAACACCGCATTACTCTATTAAGTCGGAGAAAAAATGCCATGCTCAGAAATGGAATGCCGCTCCCGAGGCCTTGCAAATAGATGAATTGACAGAAATATGGCTCTGAAAAATAGTCATGGATCCTTGCATTATTCGAAATCAAGGAATAATAAATATTCTGCTGCTGTTAGTCACATGCACATACCAGTGACTGCAACAATCAACTAAAGGTTGGTGCAATGGTTGAGGGAAAAAGTCACTTCGCACGGGGGCCTATGGCTTGTGGAATCCACACATGCACTGTGGGTGGGGCGGATATGGGTGACGGGAGGGAAGTGGGTTCCCTTGCGCCTCCCCCTAAGGAAGTGGGTTTTGCCCGAGGAGGCAGCCGATAGGCCGAGAATGTTGACTGGAGTCTCAACCAGGGGCGCCGCCCAGATTGGATCCTCTGGTGCCACACCGCCCGAGGCTTCCCCTAACCATAGTACCACCTCCATTCACTGTCAAAAAAATGAATTCAGGAGCGACGATATCACAAAGACAAGCGGTAAGAATGTATTTCAAATAATAATACAGTAAGCACTTGGAGGAACCACTGACAATACTGGCTACCTTATATTTTCTGAGCAGTTCTGGGTAAAAACCTTTAAATAACCATTTTAATTTTTAATATTTCGTGTAATAACAAAATGTAAGCTAATAAGTGAATTTTAGTGATGAGTTTAGAATAAAAAGTGAATTTTAATTAATGACTCCGGTTTTTACGAGCGACAGCCCGTACGATGCCACAATGGCTTCACATGTTCAGCCGTAATTTTTGTGCTTGCATTTTATCTAGCTCAGAGGATATCGATATCACTCGATTGAAAAGAAACCGAATTTCTTATTGTAAAAATTTTTTAAAAAGTTTATGCATACCATAAACATTTACCAATAAATAGAGCCTAGAATGCTTTAACCACTGAGTTTCACAGTTTCATATTTCTAACTGACTTTGTTTTCGAAGGCTATTTGGAAATTCTTGAGAACTGAACTTCATTCAAATTAGTCATGTCAGTAGTTAAAATCTGAATAGCAATAATCTGAAGGTCTGCAACAAGTTGATATAAAAAACCTTCGTTCTCTCTCCATAACAAACAAGTGATGACGAAGAAAGAAAAAAATAATTATGAAAACAAGACATTAACCTTCTTCCAATAGCTTCAATGATATAACTTTAATATTTCATCAAGTAAATAATTGAAACTACTAAGTTCATCGGTAGAACGAGTATTGATGAAACAATATATTGTTACACTGCCAATAAGGCCCACAAAAAGGTTAGAACAACTTCCTCCTCACACAAAGATAGTGAAACAGTAAGATTTAAACTCGTTCATACCTTGTTTCTGAGCTACACGCCCTCCCCGCCGTACACCCCTACGGCAGCTTACGGAATACTGAGTACAAGGAGATGTAAGAAGATAGGGTATTTTCATGGCTTTGTTTTTCACGTGATTTGTCCCTCTTCCTTCTTCATCCCCTCTTACTCAGTGTTATTTCTTTCGCCACAATTTCGTAAACCCCGTTACCCTTTCGTATCTCTAAATCCATTCTAGATATTTCCCTGACAATTGTTCTATGCACAAAGGTGGCGAAGGATCTTCGATATATCTGTGATATAGCAGTGTAGTTTCAGAATATTTTTAGAAATTCTCCAGACTTTTTTAAATGTATTTCCGCCATTTGATTTAGGTAAGTCATTTGTTGAGAGAGCACCGTGGAAATTGATCCAATACGTGGTTCATCTAATTAAGAGTCAGTATAGAATGACTCGGTGGATTCGCGAATATTTAATGGCGTTCCCACCTCAGTGAATTTTGGTTCTGAATGGATGAGGCAGCATGCGATTCCTTAGATGGGACGTACGAGCAGGTTTTCCCTATTTAGAGTTAACTTCTATGGTCCACGTACATTTTCTATCCAATCTTACTGCCTTCCGTTCTCAAAACCACACTAATTCCAGTTGATATTCAAGCTTTCTGAAATGATAAATATAGCCTCAAACATTTAGAGATGCGATATGAGAACCGATTGGTAACTCGCTTCTTTTGTGAAAGTTGCCCATACATATTCGGGCAAAACACGGTTCTTTTTTTTTAAGTCTGGTACTTTTCGATAAATTTACTGTAACCGCTGAAATTTTAGCGCACGGAGCAACTGCAATTTGGGAACAAGTGGGACTCGCAATCTTGGAATGCCACCGTAAGTAAATTTCCATCATTGTGGAGGTAGGACGTGCATACGGTACAGCGTGAATAATTTCACATCTCCCTGAAATTCGGTGTCCCCCCTGAATCTAAAGAATGGGATCTTTGAAAATAAAGCGTGAGCAAAAAAAATTCCTCTGAGCTCTTGTTTCAATACATATATTTAGTTCAATGGAATTTGCAGCATTGCAATGCAAGGCAAAATTTCCAAGGTCCTGTTGGAGTGGTTTGAGTAAAGCGAGTCAGATTTCATAGTGTCAGACTCCCCGGATTTAGATTTATTGGGCCCATCATGAATGTTCCAATCGAACCACAAGGTATTTGACTTTTGAAATTGACCTGGCCACCGCCCAGCCATGTCCCATTCAAAACAACCAACTCTGGTTGACAACTCACCATCGTAGGCAACGACGGACAAATTTTTCCCAAACGAGTCCCAATAAAGCCGAGGTCCAGGGATATCGGGTGAAAGCAGACGGCGTTCAATACTATATGCGTCAACCATTCCTTTATTCGGTTTAGCAGCACATTGTGAGCTACGACAACACCAACAAAAAAGAGAAAAAAATAATGCATGTTTAGATCAATCCTGTCAATGATCTTCTCGTAAGAAAAAATAAACCCTAGTCATGGCTAGTCTTCTCCCCGAAAGCGATAATGAAGCTCATCTCTCTCAAACAGTTTCAATCTACCAAATAGTAGGTTAGCGCCACCCCACCTTAATGCTTTAAATCGGTTCTTACCATCCTTCAATTAGTTATTGACTACAATTATAGATGATTTATCCCCCATTTTTACTGTTTGCACATACTAATATTAAGAAATACCATCGCATTGTACCTGTATTTATCACGAAAATAAAATTATTTTTCAATTTAACTATGAAATTATTTTTGTATTAGCTCAATTCCTTTTTCATTCAACTATATCCTCACAATGTGCGTATCAATTCATTTTTCAAAGATTGGATATCACTGTTTATCGTAAAGTAGCAAGGATGCAATATTACCTACACATAGAAGTTTTCATCACTCAGGAATGCGAAAAAATGTACATTTACTTTTATAAAGTATTGTATTTTATTATGTAATGTTATAGCATTATGAAATGTATTGTACGTGTTTTATGTGTGCATTTTGTATGCATTATGTTATGGTTAGTAGTTGTACTAGGCAACTAAAAATGTAATGTTTTGTTAAATGCTAGTCCTAATATTTCGTATTTTTTACTTTTATTGTTATTGATGAATACCATGTAAAAGTTTTCTATAACTGTATTCTTGTAAATGTGTGAAGAGGGGTTATGTGCTGGATACTCCATAGTCTCAATCTCACCCATACATAAAGACGATTATATATCTATTAATTAATTGTACATTACGTAATCTTTTCTTATTTAATACGTTAATTTCTGCTTTTATTAAAGTTGTATTTGCTAACTATGGTAGGCACAATGAATTTCTATGCTGGACATTTTCCTCGTTACTCATGCCAATTATTGAATAATTTCTTACGATTCCGATCTCTATTTGCTCATTCAATGATATTCACATATCCATTTCAATTTAGCATTTTGAAAATCTATGGTGATTTCGTGGTTTATGATCATATTTTAGATTTTGGTGCGGTTTAATCATTATTAAACCTGAGTAATCTTCATTTCAGTCTTTTTTCTACAAAAACTATTATAGCTTTGCTTATGCTCCAACTACTCAACTTGCGTCATTTTTTTACTTCAGTGAAGTAAATTCAGCTAATGTGCATAATTAAAGTTGTCAAATTTTTTCCAAACTGAGGGAACAAGATAGTGGCTGATTTTACTTCAAGTAATTTTATAACTACATATTGTCAGGAAATGTACGCCTTTTTTTACTGTGAATCCAAGATTGTATGACATATAATAGATAGGTGATCTAAATTGGGATCTGTTTGACCATATGGCCCTCACTTATCAGTTTGATTTTTATTGGCTATTTTCGTTCCATCGTTTTCTTGTAATCAAATGAAAAAGCCCAAATGGCTGTTTGGCGATCGTTTTTAACACAATGATATTCTAAGTGAACTTGAGCGTATTATGTGGTATTAAGTACGCCTATTAAAGTGTTTTAATTAATGGTCATGTAAATTTCGTCAAAGATAAGGGAAAACCAAATACTTGAAGTATTTGCTTTGCCATATTTGGCGAATGTTACTACTATTTCATTAGCTTGTTTACCGGAGATGGTATAAGCTTGGGCGTTTTGTCTAACATTCCTCCTAACATATGGCTCCTTGAAATTGTGCACCCCTTCATCATTGTATATTTGCTGTCCAAGAATTATATACAACATAAACTTCAAGCTGTCCAAATCTCTTCTGATTCGTTATTTCTTTCGTAATTCCTTGACGTCGGCCTTTTCAGTTTATTCTAGTAAATTAATCGGTTTATTCTTGCAAATTTTTTAGGCTTACTCTCTATGATAATTCCGTCTATGATTCCATCAATAAAATTTAGCCGCTAATGGCAAAACACTAATAGATTATGACAAAATTGGGAATAGATGGAAAGAATACATCGAAGTACTCTATCAAGCTTTCAAACCACTAGAAGATGGCTTAATTAAAGATGAAAGCCTGATGGGTAAAGACGATCGGGGTCCGCAGACATTAAGCAGTGGATTCGAGAGAGCCGTGGCACACCTGAGAAACAACAAGGCACCTGTGATGTACAAAATAAACGGAGAAATAATCAAGGCACCCGGGGCCAAAGCGAAGGATGCCCTCTATGGAATAATCAAAGATGGCTACGACAGCGGAAATATACCAGAAGATTTCGAGGAATGTGTAATGATTGCAATACCGAAGAAACAGAAAACAGAGAAATGCGAAGAACACGGAACATTGAGCCTGGTGACTCCAGCATCAAAAATCCTTACTCGGATAACTATCCGAAGAATAGAATTAAACCTCTCAGAAAACCAATTGGGATTCAGAAAAAAACCGAGGAGCAAGAGAGGCAATTCTCAGCTTGAAAGTCCTGGCCGAAAAAAAGAGATTAGTAAATAATCCATTATATGTGGCATTCGTGGAGAAGACCTTCGACAACGTCGAACGGAACAAGAGGCTCAAGATACTAGAAACACTTGAATCGGACTACAATGGTAGAGGAATTATCCATAATCTCTACAAGAATCAGGTTACAACAATGCAAACGAAAAATTATAGAAGCTGAAATAAACAAGGATGCAACCTCTCGCCAGGAATATTCAACGTGTAACTGGAAGAGGCAATAAAAGAAACAAGAATTGGGTATCAAAGGAGTCAGGGTGAATGAAGAAGAAGTCAATATATTCCGGTTTTCAGATGACATCGCAGTGGTTGCGGAAACGCGAGAGGACCTGCAACCAACTCCAAGTGGGACCAAGTACTGGTGGAATATAATATGAACATACAAAAGAAGAAAACTAAAATCCTTGTGTGTGGAAGAGCAGATATCGCAATGCAGATATCGCAAATCGATGGGTGAAACTAGAGAAAGAGGAATCTTTCATCTACCTGGGCAGCAGCATAACATGGGATGGAGGAAGTTCTACCCACATCAAGCGAAGAATAGCTCAAGCTAAGAACGCATTCATGAAGAAGAGGCAAATACTATGTTCAAAGAACCTAAGGCTGGAAACAAGGACGCAATTCGTCAGGAATTTTGTATGGAGCATGGCGCTCTATGGTTCCGAGACTTGGGACATCGGAATAGTGGACCAGCGAAGAATAAAAGCCTTTGAAACAAAGTGTTGGAGGAGAATAATGAACATTAAATAAACAGACAAAGTGAGGAACGATTAAGTATACAGAGGAGCAGAAGAGAAAAGGACCATAAGGAGAGCTTTACGGCAAAGAGAAACTAGATGGAATGGGCATACCTTGAGGCACAATTGTTTAGTTAGAAACCTAATAGAAGTCCAAATAGAAGGGAAGATTCCACGAGGAAGACCAAGAGACGTGTACATAGGACAAATTAAGAAGGACGTAAAACAGAGTGGGTATCAAGGATTGAGGGAATTGACATTAAATACAGTAGAATGGAGGGCTGTAGTAAACCAATACTGGGACTGAAATACTGATGATGCTTCAACTCATGCTCTCTTCCAAGTTCTTCATTTGTTACTCTCTCTCTATTCATTTTATTTTCCTTATTATTCTTCGCACCATATCCCCGTAGCATCTAGTATTCTTTTTTGCTCCATTTCTATCGCTCATGTTTAACTGCCTTAGAACATCTGGCTCCATGCACGATTCTCGTATGTTTCAATGATCTTGGATCCTAATCTTTCGTCGTTTTTACTTCTGGTAACTTTTTAATTTTGCTCTCCCTGCCCTAATATGCTGTCTCCTGCTTGCTTCTTATGTTGCTTGTGACCCTGCTGCCTATTCAGATAGACTAACTCTCTTCATCCATCTTTCTCTGAACAATATTGAAAACTGTCTTCATTGCCACGACTTTGGACCATAATTTAGTCTGTTTTAGTGGTGGTCTTCGCGGGTTTTCCACCGGGTCACGGCGTCAACTGCCAACGTACCTGTAACTAACCGCGACATCGTTCTCAGGACGTCAATGACGGAGGGACGGATGACGATGACGTAGTTAATCACAGAAACTTCGGCAACTGACACCCTTTCCGGATGAAAAACCCGCAAGGGCAACTGCAATCATGTGCCGGAAAAACACCGATTCCTGGCTTGTTTTTGTTTACCTTTTCATCCAGTTTTTTCATATCGGCCATTGTTTCTTCTGACTTTTCTCATTTTTTGCTGGTAGATTTACATCGTCCGAAAACGATAGCGTCTTAATTTTTTCTTCGCGCACCTGTCATCCGTCATTTATCGTTATCTTATTCTATTTCATTCTCAATATACACATTCATGATCAAGGGAAATAATAATGAATCCTGCTATTTCCCTAGCTTTCTCTTCACCGTTTTAATCTATTCACTGCCTCTTTTTCTACACATTCTTCTCTTTCATTAGCTTAACGATTTTTCACTTTCGGTTCGCAGCAATTTATTTCAGTAGCGTTGTCACAAGCCCCCTCCAGATCCTTGATTGCGACAAGAGGTCTGTTAATTTCTCACTATCCTCTTTTCTACGATTGGCCTGAGAGGAAGGAAGTTGACTGAATTGAAACGCGGTTTAAAATATTAAACAACTGCCTTAATAATACAGCGGAGGAATCACAATCTAATAAACTTAGTAACTCAGTTATATCAGAGCTGAAGAATAATGATATTGCCCAAATGATAAGTTTATTGAAATGTTACATATCTGATAATTATGCTCTTTGAAATAATGTACAAGAAAAAATTAAGAATCATTTTAAATAATTAGAGAAATAGCCAAACAAAGCTTAAAAGAACATGTGGTACTGCCAGATTTAAGTGTAGCTTATGTGAAGCCCATCTGTGTAAGGTAAAGATATCAGTATTTTCCATCTCAAATATCGGAAAAAATTAATTAATCAATTTATAAGAGTTTGTCACCTGTCTATCAAACGTTAACGTTCTTCCTGTGCTCAAGATGGGTTCAAAAAAAACAAGACGAAATTTAGGAAAATATAATTGCATTACCAGTTCTTGTCTTAAATTATGACTGCATTAAATGGTTTTGAAAAACATTCAATAAAGTGAGGCTAAGAATGACTTCTGATCATAAAATTTACATGGTTTTATAAACAGTTTGTGTAAAAAGTTTTGGAAAATTACATTTATTTCAAACATTGCTACAATGCCTCAAAATTCTTCGAAGTACATCCTTTGAGTGTCACCACACTTTTGCTAGCGGCTTTCCACGACTGGAAGACTCCCTGGTAGACGGATTCTGGAAGATCCTTAAGGGTACGCGTGCAAGCTTCTTTGACAGCACTTAGGATCCCATGCCGTTGTCCTCTGAGGGAGGATTTCAATTTGGGGATAGAAAATAGTCTGCTGGTGCCAAGTCGGGACTTAAAGGGGGTTAGGGTTTCATCGCGATGTCGTTGTAGACGGTCTTCGCAAGCAGACACTCAACTCTGCTCTTGGCCGTCCGCCAAGCACTTCGGGACGAGTTTAGCGTCGATGGTTTACATTGCCAAATTTTCAGTGATAACGTTGTGCACTGTCATCTTACCAATGCCAATATGATCTGCGATCATGCACACGCTTAACCGATATTCTGAATTCAGCACTTAACGCCCACGTCAGGAAAAAATTGTTACCGATACATCCTCTACAAATCTAGTATGTTTTCTTCAGGATTATTTCAGCTTATATAATTCCTGTCAAGAGTATGGTATTAAAAAACCCAAACGAAAGGGAAATAAGGCTTTCTAATTCTAGTTTACTATCTTTATCTATTCTAATTTATTTTAATTGATGCTAAACATCAATTGCGGTGGGAAAATATAGATTTTTATAATCTACTCATTCATTTCTCTGTGTAGATGATGTCATATTCTCAATAGACATTTTTGGCCATGTGGCCATGAGTGACAGAGAATAGTGCATCGATAGCGTATTACATGTAATATGATGCCACGAGAGAATGTTTCAAATTAAAGTAGTACATAATTTTACAAATACGGCTAGTTAAATTCTGAAAGGGTATAAACAGAAAAATTAGTAGAGTTGCCAACATCGTGTCCTCATTGAAATATTTATTGAATTCTGCAACTATAAGAATTAACATTACTGAAGACTGATATTTGGGATATTTAGTTGTTACCATAGTTTTTTTTATTTTTAAAAAGGTGTTTTATTCATCTAAGGTAAATATAGAGCTGTTAGTTAAAAATGCTTTTTACCAGAAAAATAATTAAATGGCATAATATAAAGCTATTTAAAACGCTATCTTGGAATTATTCCCTGGGAACGGCAATGACACTCGCACTGACGATTGATGGTTGGTGAATGCTCAGCAATATTTAATGAATGCCTACATTTCCTAAGGAATTGCCATGCAATAAGTCCAAATGATACCGAAATGTATAATTTAACGCTAGGTTTGGGTGTATTATGACACTAAAATAAGATATTTACTGCTGCTAATATGGTGTGGTTCGTAATCATTGATATTCCTTTCTTTTTCTTTTCTGCACGTTACAGAGAACACCCGAAATTTTATGCGTGGAAGTGTGGTGACCATTAAATAATTATATACACGGCGTGAATCATTCAAAACATTGATTGACTCAATTATGTTCTATGAGGTACGTGTGTCTCCTTTTATGGTATTGATTATATAGCTTAAATACCTCAAATTAAATCTGGTACGTGCTGACAAACCAAAAAATTAAAGGAACAAAGACATATTTGAATGAGAGTGATATGTGCTACGTAAAATCAAATTCCTAAAAAATTACTTTCACATTTTGGGTGAAAAAATTTTACAGCGGGGCTGCCTTCCTTCGAGGGGGTATATTTTCACTCCGCGACGGCCGCCGATGGCGTCGGTCGTATCGCGACGCCCTTCGCCCCGGGCCGAGAACGTCGTCCCCTCGGCTGCATCGGGCGAAGGGATGGGGGGAGGGTTGCGCGCCGTCCCTCCAATCCCCCAACCCGCCACCAAGAGAGGTCCCACCCTCAAACCCCTCCTGCCGTGGGCGCATTCCCTCCCCGAAAATAAGAGTCGGTGAGGAGTGGGGGGGGAGAGGGGGGCCGTCGCGCGAGGCGAGAGTAGGGGCTTCACGGGGAGGAATGGGGCAACGCGACGGGCACGGCGTCTATTAGTGGCCACGGAGTCACGCCGCTTGAGCGTGACCCTCTCGCAATCGGGCCGCGAGCGCCGACAATTGTGCGCATGAGTGTCGCCATCCGCCGGTTGCCTCGCGGGACGCCGGGCGCGGCAGAGTATAGCGGGACGCTGGACTCGGGCAGTGATGGGTAAAATGTCACCTGATGCTGCAAATGAAACGTCGTTCGCTGCTAACGTAGGGTTCAGCGAGTCTGATGGGTAGCGAAACTACAGTTTAAATCTGTGACAATACTTCACCATTAAATTACTGTCTCATGATAATCTGTTGAGTTGAAAAGCAAAAAGCTAGGATTTCCCTTAGGAAAGCTAATGTTAGTAGTCTTAGTGGATTCCTCACGTGACATATAAGCATTATCCTTAAATAAATATGACTCTAATACTTTTTACTTTTATTATATCATAAATAAACCTCATGTTAGCAAAATGACTATTCAAGTTAAACATTATTTAGAATAAGGGCGATAGTATTTTTAGCTACTGCACTTTTTTGATGGGGCTGAAGCGGGATAGTTCCGAAGTGATTTAGCAAATTGTATAAAAACGAGTGAAGGGAACAAAAGAAACGAGTATGGCATCGTCTTTAACTGTGTCAATAGTTCACATGAGGAAGAATAGAGGCAATGATACAGAGGAAAAAATGTACTCTTTTATTTTCACAATTGTTCAACACGTTCCTAAAGAATTCATGTCCCTTAAATATCTTCCAAAATTATTGAGTTTAATGATAGGTATCAACTCATAATCTTGATTTGATACCTGTTATGAGCATGGCTAATCTCATTTTTAGGTTATTTACAATTGTTTTTGGTGTGGAAATTTACCACTAGGAAATATTTCATTCGGCGTAGTTTGCATTATAATCAATCTTCCGATGATTTCATAGTTTATCATTAAATTACTGGTACCCAGATACATTAGAAACGTATGAAGGAAACAAAAATTTACCGTAGGTTATAAAGCCTATTAAGTTGTAATATGGTGACCACTGTATTTAGAATCAGTCACATTTACTGATTAGCTGGAGACATCGAGGGTGTTATAAGCTCACAAGGCATTTTATTTTGGAAGTTGTGATATAACGACGGCAGATTTCCAACCACCCTTACATTTCCTAAATCACCAAGTGATATGTCATTTCAATTCATCTTCACGCAAATAATATCATTGCTTATGAGTGATACTTGCCTTTCATGGAATAAAATTTATCTTCCGACTTGTTTAGAGTCACTTGGTATATGAGTATTAATATAAATATCATGCAAATTAAACTTATAAGGAAATCAAGGAGGGAGAATGGCTTATTTTGATTACTATCGGCTAACAGAAGAACTACAACTTCAGTTGGTTACTTAGTTCGTTCAGTGATTGAGGAACCGTTTATTTCGTTTATTATAGGCAAATAATATTCATCATTCTTCCGGATCATAAAAAAACGATTCTAAAAATTTTAACATCATTAAAACATCCTTCAACGCACAAATAAATGTGCTCATCTCTTCGTAAATCCATCTTTCAAATGTTATTACATTAAAACACTCTAAACAGCGGATATTTCTGTCCGTTTCTAATATACGATTTCACAGCCATTCAAATGCTTGTGCTGAAAATATTTCCCTCCAAAACACCCCCCGTATGTTCACGGGGAGGCAATCCACTTTCGATTTCTCCTCTAACACGGGAGAATTAATCCCAAGGGAAACACCCTCACCCGCCCCCTGAGCACCCCTCCCCACTCACACATCCCGGAGCCGCGTGCTCCAAGAGAGAGCGAAATGGCATTCCCCGCCTCGCTGAAATGCACTGCAGTTCAGCCGCCCGGGGCCAGGGCGAAGGGGGGATGGAGGGAGTGCGAGGAGTGGGCAGGGTCGGGTGACAGGGCAAGAGTCGCAGGAATAGCAATTGTCACCCTCCCATCCCCCACTGGCGGTGGGGCTATTCGTAACGTATTTTGGTTCCGATTGGTGACCCACCTATTTAGAAGCATGCCAGGCATACCAGCGTAATACCTGCCGCCTTGCCCAGCTAATGCAGTTGCCTTGGCACCCTGCAAGTAAATAGCGTTCCCAGCGATTATCTTGTTTTTCAAGGCTGAGAGCGTTTGTTTATACTGTGCTAGGGATAAATGTTTGGAAGTTGTGTTACTTTTGTCGCAGATTTGATGTGATTTTTTTTCATCCTTTGAATGTTATCATTTTGAACTGGGCGTGGACCATGTGACATTATTATTTGTAATTCCTTACCTGACGAGGATTAATATCGGATAATTTCATGAAACTGCCTCGAGCTGATTTACATATATCATATTTTATCGATTTTCCTCTTTTTATATGTATATACCTGTATGTATCCATACACATGTACATATCCATATTCACAAACACAAACAAATATACAAATACGTGTGCACACACGCACACACACGCCCATTTATATATATATATATATATATATATATATATATATATATATATATATATATATAGAATGTATAACACTTAGCACTAGTGGACACAGACAAAAACACAGAAACACACAAAAAAAGAGACTCACTATTTTTCGAATTTTCGGTGGTCGTTGCCACCTTTATCAAGGAGGAGAGGGACAGAACTGAAGTTTCTGAAACAGAACGGTCAGTTCTGTCCCTCTCCTCCTTGATAAAGGTGGCAACGACCACCGAAAATTCGAAAAATAGTGAGTCTCTTTTTTTGTGTGTTTCTGTGTTTTTGTCTGTGTCCACTAGTGCTAAGTGTTATACATTATTATTCACGTCCGTGAGTCTTTCAAAAAGTGTTATATATATATATATATATATATATATATATATATATATATATATATATATATATATATATATATATATATATATATATATATACATATATATACATATATATATATACATATATATTTATATATACATATATATATATACATATATATTTATATATATATATATACATACATAAACCATAAACACAGTAATCAACCCGAAGGTCGGTTTGGTCGGTGATGGTAGATTTCACCCTATACGGTGTGTGAAATTCACACATCAGGGTAGGGGGGCCAGTTCCTTTCCCTGTGCCGATTATGGTTTCCCAGGAAGACCTGGTACCCGATAAATCACATAGCTTGGGTGGAGCTGCAGTTGCCCAGAGCGCCTTGTCTGGGAATCGAACCCGGACCCTTTGGTCAGCTGTCCAACGCTCTACCCCCTGGACTACCACGACCCACACACACACATATATATATATACAGGGTAATCTTATATATATATATATATATATATATATATATATATATATATATATATATGTATATATAAATAATCATTATTAAAAGTATACCACCGTTTAAGGTAGGCTTTGGACGGACACAAGCTACGAAACACTTCTCTTGTCTCTCCTAACAAAATATAACCCAGTATCCTACTATGCATCTCTCTCGTATTAGGTACTTCTTTCCTACTTTCATTGCATCAATTTTACCTATCCTATTCCTGTCCCCTCCTCGTTTGTCTAATATTCTCCCCTCTATCTCAGCCATCAACATTCCATTGCTGTCAATATGCTTTGTATCCATTTGCTCCGTCTCCTATTGATTTCTCCCATAGATATCCTCACCTCCCCCACCATACTTACCACATCCTCATTTGTTTTCCTTCTTTCTGTCCACTTTATCTGCTCCATCCTTCTCCTCACGCATCACACAACCTTTTCAAAAGCCTTCAATCTACGTCTATTATCCTACTTCAATGACCATGTTTCCGCGCTGTATATAATTACCCTTCTTATATTTATATATATATATTAAAAATTTTCTATATTTAATAATAAAAAGGACACTTGGTTAAAATTTAAAAATATAAGCCTATTGCTAGGGGTATTTTCCAGGCCTAATATTGGTTGGTATGCATGATAGTACTACTTCCTCTATATAGTAAATTTTCAGGGCTTCCATGATCAAATGCCTAAGTACCCTTTTTCTTAATTTCTCCCTTAGCAGATGAAGTTTTTTCTTTGAATTTCGAGGTTTATTTGCGCGAATTTTCTTTAATTTAAGGTGTTCATAGCGATAATGATAAGGTGTTCACCTGATAATGTATTTGTGTTTACCGGTTGCGAATTAAACGCATTTGCCAGCGAACGATTCAGTTATCTCCTGATATTGTCCTCTGACCGGTCTTTAAACGTTTCGTTCGGTCCTGAAGACCGAACGAAACGTTCAAATGCTTTCAAAAAGGTTCACTGCGCAGCAGAAATACAAAGAATCTTAATGGAACGTGAAATATGTTCCGTTGCATTTTTTTCTGCCTACTCAGACCGTCATATAAAATACTGACTGACTGACTGACTGAATGACTGGCATACATAATAAAAGAGTACGTTAAAGACACGTGTAGCATAGCTGCTTATTGATGTGACCACTCGATTGCCAGGAAATAATTTTGTCAAGATATTTTTCAGTCGTTAGTGTGAATTAGCTGCGAGATTTATTTTTATCTTCTAGCAGTCTACGCCTCTGCTTTGTTCAAACTCTAAAAATTTAAATTATCCATCCTCTTTAATTCCCAATGTTGTGTTTTCAGTCCCGAGGATCTGTGCTCAGACAGATTCAAACTAATGCCGTACACATTCCATCATTTAAATCATTCGATAATTATTCATGCCAACTCGATTTCTCCATCCGGTGGTGATCGTATGCCTTCATCTGGTCTAGCTGCAACCGAATTACACAACTTAAAAACATAAAACCTTCTAGGCTCTATGAACCAGTTTTTAGAAAATTCACTATTCCATTTAATCAATTGCCGAAAATGGCGTAGCAAGAAGTTGACCGTTGACGTCACCATATTCCTAAATTAAACTTTCGACAAAACAACAAAATTCGATACTAAATGAAACAAATCATTGCATAAAATTCATCAAGAAACTCGCAATCGAATAAAAACTCATCGAGCGTCTAAAATAAATGATTATTTTAATGCAAAATAAAATTGGTAATATTCTAGGATATACCAACCCACACAAAGTTTTTACTCCGCAGTTGACAAGATTGCTTTCGAAAATGTCATGATCTTTAACGTAGTGCGTAGAGGTTGTTTGATGACACACTAAGCCACTGATCCATCAGACGTTTTCTTATCTTCGTAGTAGTAGTAGTAGTAGTTTTTAGGGGAGGCGACCGACAGCTAAGGTCATTTGCGCCATAGGGGATGGATAGGAAAGGATGAAGGGTGGAGAGAAACCCGGCGTCGGCATTAGCCTACTCTTTACGAAAGGCGCCAAGGGGTCCGCAGTTTAACGTCCCATCCGACGGACGGCGTACTCACTCAAAGTGCCCTCCACAAAGCACCTCAAGTAGGGATCGAGATACCTCTGAAAAATATTCAACACCGCCGGGATTTGAACCCGCGCCCTCAGGGTGGGAAGCCAGTACGTTAGCCCCCGCACCATCTCGATTCCCTTTTCTTATCTTCAATCGACTATTTTCTACGATACAAATTACTGCGGAAGTCACCTCATCCTAAAACGGGTGTTACTATCAACTCTACTGCATTCCGTGCACCGTTAATGCATGGGGTACAATTTGTAAATAATTTGAAAAAAAAATCATAGATTATGTACCACCTTGAAATGAATGCATCTTAGGAATACGTATAGCCTTCGGTAAAGGGCAGTGTTTGAGGAATGACAAGCTTCGTTCTCCTCTGCGTAGGTAAACGATTAGAATTAAAAGACTCCACTTGGTAAATCCAAAAACACGAAAAATTCCTTTTGAAATAGTGGAATGAGGCAAGGAATTCCATTTGAATCAGTAGATTAAAAACGCGGTTCCCTGGATTATATCCAGGTCCTACTCCGACCTAACGTTCACCGACTGACTGTTGGGGGAGATAAACCATGAACCATCCATTCATCCATCTTGCTCCCGCGGCTCACGTCATCGTGAAAAGAGCAAATATCAACTGCTATCGTCGGGGCTAATAGGACACAAATATATGATCGCATTCCTCCTGTGCCATACCATACTTCCATGAAGGATAAATTGCCTCTTCGCGGACTATATAAATTACTGATAGTAAAAAAACTCCGGTTCATAATTAATGTAAAGACGAACGAGAATGATAAAAGCCAATTCACCTTCGCGGATAAAATATACAGTGGCTTAACAGGCAAGATGTATGACAAAGGTTTCGTTGTCTCTCACCTCGCGGTTGCTGGATAAATGTCCACAAATAAGATAAACGTTAGACAATGCCGTTATAAATCTTCGTGAAAAAAATTCAATAAGAATGCGGATGTGTTGCCAATGAGTAAACTCTTATCTGCCGTGATTGAATACTCATGTCACCTTATTAAATACTAGAATAACAAAAAAAGTAATTACATTTTACGAACAAAACATGAAATTTACACTGCGAAAGGTGCCTGCAACGTTTTTATTAAGTCCCTCCTATTACTATTTCTTTGTGAGTCGCTACTGTGCGGTGGTATATTTCCGCATGAAATAATGAATAGTAATCATGTAGTGATCTGATTGGAGATCCATCGAGGGATCTTTTGGGTGGATCTACTCGGAAAATCTGAATTACCAATCACGAATTACGCTGGAATAAACTTGTCGCGCTAATTAAAAACATCTAATTCGATCAATTTGATAAGTAGTCCTCTGGTTAGCTGCGGTATCCTGCTCTTTATTCTCCATAGGAGAATGGTTTAGTCCCTGCTAATATGAAGTCTAGTTTTCAAATGTTTGAGTTATTCTCTACTTAGTATTCCCCCGCGGCACTTTTCGATTGGTCTCTCATCAAAGCTCTGCCCGTGTGAGCGCGAGAACCCTAATAAAACCGACTGCTTGTGTGGTTATGATTTAATTCTACAGTCACAGTCAGACCAGATCATACGCATAGTCTAGTGCAAACAGATGAGATTCGATGAGACGTAGCTTACGAGTGCACGGCTGGTAATGATTGCAGAAGAAGCATATTGATCCAAGTTTATCAGTTAAATTAAAATTTCCTCCTGACCAGTCTTATTCTGATGGCCACGCCTTAGATGGAACTTAAAATCACAATTGGTTCACGATGAAAGATAATGATATTGTCGAATTACTCAATAGCGTACGTTATGTCTTCCACCGCCAAAGTTTGAAAAATTCAGAAATGGTCAAATCACAGACTGCTGTTCGGTAAGTCTTTGATCAAAATGATCGCCGTAATTGTGGATTCATAGCAATCAATATTTAATATCGAATCCGTATCCTTAATGAATTAATTGGAAGATGAACAGTTCCATTAAGTTTTCTATTAGACCCACCCACAGTTAAAATAACCAGTCAGTTAATTTTAGTTTTTGCATGCTCTATATTTGAATCAAATCAAATCAAGAACAACAAAGAACAACAATCAACAAAGAACACAATCAAATTAATTATATGCAGTAATCATGACTGCCATGAACGTTCATTGGAATATTTTTAATCATAGATCTAGAACGACGTCCATAGGAATGCTTTTAAGCATTGATCGTACATGACAGCTACTGCTACCACAGATTATCTTGATTTAATATATATTTACTTCCTTTTTGATCTTTATTTGTTATAGTGTTGATTGAATCGTACTGACCACATTTCCACACACATGCCTAAGAAAAATATTTTTGGTTTTTATTTCACTTATAAATTTCGGGGCATTTTTGGGACAGAATGGTGATTTTTCAGAGCACTTCGTGTTCTGTTAAAGGAGAGAGAGAGAGACATTCCTTCTGCTCGTTTTATTGCACTGCCGGCAACTTTGATGTTTTGAGTATTCATATGGAACCGGCTCAAATTTGAATTAGCGTCAGGAATTGTAATCTTGAGTTATACTTTGTTTCTCGTTATCCTACGTGCATTATGCCTTGACAAAACACATTTCTACCATCAAGAATTGCCATTAATCCCAGATATCTCATTACAATGGAATACATCTAATCTAAGTAATGGCTGAAACCAAAGGTATATCAGGAGGTGCCAAGAAGGCGTACGCCTCTTTATATGGATACGTAGATGAAATGACCAGCTGGACCGAGAGAATACACTACCGAGCTGCCACATTTGAAAATGTGGTAACTTCGTGTGGCCATCCATCTGTCTCCTACCCACGTAGGCTGGAAAAGTAAGTAATCGATATTTTCAAGTTTATTCATCAACTTGAAATTGATTGATGATAGTTGAAATTGTTAATAATTGACCCAATAATAGGAGCAATACACAGGTTTTGTTGATGCTGAATATGGGTGTTTACATTTGGGTTTATATAGCAGTGCTCACTGACAACTATTCTAAATTATCAATCATTTTGTAGAAAGACAGCGATATCTATGGAGTTATCTTCTTTCGTCTGTTACAACTACAATTCGATCTAGCAGCTATTGCATTTTAGATACGCAATTCGATTATGAGCAATTGCTTTATTTCAATAGAAAGTAATTGCTAAAAATATATTTTATTTGACTATATTTACCACATCAACTATCTCTTATTAGCGGCGTAGCACCATTCGTTTTTTTTCTTCAGGTAATGTAAACATCTTATAATTCACAACTGGCTATTAAGTAAATCTATGCAGTTGCAAAGCCCTATAAGAGTACCCTCCGTGCACGCATAGTAGACAAATGGCATATTTGAAAATTAATGCGCCTTTCTTTACAATTACGGGTGGTGACCTAACACCCCCCACCACACGCCTTTACGGTGGCTTGCAGGGTATTATGTAGATGTAGATTTAAGTAGTGCATAATCTTCATTTTTATTTTTATGAATGAACAGTGCATTCCAAAATGATAGACCTAATTGAAAGATCATTACATCTTTGCATTACTGTCTCACTGCTTCTATTGGAGACCAGCCGCTGCTTTTATTTGAGCATTTTGGCGAATGTTTATGTTCACATGCACACAATTATTTAGTCGATTATCAGTTTCATTTCAGAAAGGTGAGAGGACAGCGTGATACTATGCCAGTCACTATGAGGTCACTAATGGAGAGGAACATAATATAAAATTAGTGTTTTTCTATTTATTTGATTTTAAGAAGATGGAGATGTTTGGGTAATATTAACGAATGTGTTGAAGAAAATAGGAGTAGATTGCAGGGATAGGCGCACCTGTACATGAGTCAAGATTGGTCAGGTCCGAGTGGCGGGTGGAGAATCGGGAAAGGCAGTGTTAGGAAGAGATACGTCCATTATCACCTACACTTTACAGCATATATATGGAGGAATTAACTGCAGATAGAAATACAATCGGTGGAGAATTATGAAAACGGTTAGTTTTTCGGATGATCTGTCAGATAACAAGTACCAATCAGCCAAGGGGTTGCAAGTATTGAAAAGCATATTAGAAAGTCAAAGTGATTAGTATCGGATGAGAGTCAATGTGTACGAAGCGATGGCTATGTTGTTTTATAAAGAGGAGAGCTAAATTTCATGCTGAAATAGGTGATCATAAAATTGAGCAAGTTGAAGAGTTTCCCTATATCGGCAGTATTTTGGAACAAAATGGTCAACGTGGTGTGGGAAAAAGGAATATTGCTTTTGGTAAATAACCTTTCACAAGGAGAAGGGAACTGTTGACAGGGACGTTGATAAGGATGTAAAGAAACGGCTTGTTAAAGCTTTGAAATGATGAGTGGTTCAGTATGGTTCGGTAAAATAGTCGTTGAAGCAAGACAATAGGCGAGGATGCAGGCTCTTGAAATGTTAATGTGAAGAAGGATAGAAAATGTGAGGCACGCAGGAAGGAAAACAAACGAGGAAGTGCTAGACATGATGGGAGAGGAACGGAGATTATTGGGAGACATTCAAAGAAGGGAGATAAGATGGATGAATTTTGATGGACAACGGGATGTTGAAATCTGTAAGAGAGGAGATAGAGCTTTTGGTCGACATAAACGGGGGAAGAGAGTGCGCGAAATATAAGATTAATTTTTGTCTCGGATTTCAGGTAGTTTTTTTTTAGAAGAGGCAAGTAAATGTATTTCCCTACCGTTGTTTTATCTCTTTCTCTGCTTAATCTACCTTAAATAGAAGAATACCAATAGCATTAATAATAATCAATATTCTGAAATCACCCATCTTCGGAGCAAAGTGCATAAAACTGTCTCCAGTATTTTTATTTAATGTATCTGCGACGAAATATGTGCCCAGGGAAAAGAAGGGATTAGAGTCAGCATCGTTTGTTTAAAGGAAATGCTTTTTCTGGACGAAAAACCTTCTTAAAAGTTTCTATCAGGGACTTAAGCAATAGTAATTATTTCCAAATGCTTCGACGCAATTTTGGATTTTTACCTGCATTACATCATGGCAAGAATATCCTAAAATTGACTGCATAATATATTTTATATTATCATATAGGGTGAATGGGACGTTATATTCCAGGGGTGAAGCTTTGGACTGCTGCACAAAGCTCCGCCTCTCATGTTTGGATTTAATATGCCGTCGGGCTTAGTATTGAGTGAGCTCAACCATCACCTAACAAACCAGACCTTTGGGTTGTTAACTGTGTTCATGGTTTATGTTTAATATAGCAAGTAAAATCTTTACTGCATTTTAGCCCCATGTTGCTACAGTTAAAGTGACCAAACCAGTAAGAAAAGAAGGTGATAGTGTGGAACCGACAGATTTAAGCAGCCATTTCTCCCATGCACGGCATAAGGTTGAGAATACGTGTACGCGACCGCACTAGGGGAAAAAGTATTTCTATTTCTTTTTTTAATGCTAAGTAGCATAGTGAATTGTTGCAATTCTATTTAACCTAGGCTGTCCTTGTTGCTGGAAGCTCGACTTGAATGCGTGGATACTGTTGGGTTTGTACCTGCAACTAATAAGGAAAACATTTTATGCTATAGATTGAATTTATTCACTCCGACTGCATATAGTATGAGGCAGAAAACCTTTACTAACACTTTCCAATTTGCCATCTAGAGGCCTTTTCAAACTGATTGCTCATTTCGACATAGCGCACACCTTTCAAATAGGTACACAAGATGTAGATGGAACATTTCCAAAATTTAATTTTTACTCCACACAAATACGTACATTAATTGAAGGTAAATTTTGAAAATTATTTTTGTTTTCCAGCCAATCACTGTGGTCTGAAATTATTTTTCTCCTCTCCATATCGTTTTCAGCCGCTTTCATTACAACATGGATTTTCACTACCAATTTCATATCCCTCCTGACAGATATTATCGTTTTCATCACCACTTCATCGTCTTCTTCTCTCCATGAATCATCGCAACTGAATTAAGTTAATGTCAACGCTCAACTATTTGACCTACCCAGAGGCCACATTCTTCATTCGGCCATTTATTTACTCCATCAGAATATCTCTGTGACTTTAGTTTATCAACCCACGGAAATAAAAATATATACTATTCAAGGGAGTACCTCTAAGTACGTAATGAAAAAAATCATATTATTAACATGACCATTGGAAAATATTCAAATGTTGTTGCCAATTTAAAAAAAAATGTGAAGCATTCAGTAGTTTTCTTCCTTTATTACACTTTAGTAGATCTTTTTGATTAGCGGACAGACTATTCTGTAAATATAAATATTTCCATTAAAACTGTCAACGGTAACAACATTTCAATACCGCTTGGCACCGTATTATGCCTCTCCCGGATGATTATTTTCTGCCAGATGAAGAAAATGCTGGCATTTGAAATATGCATGATACAGTAATGCATTTCAAATAATGCACTTGGTGTAGTTTAAGAACACCAACGTCTGCTCACGGTAATTTAAAATCACGACGCGATCGTGTAAATCTCTTCATGCTCCGTAATTACCGCTGTACTTTCCCTTTAATAGTTATTATCATTTATAACTCCTCGATTGTCAATGCCTAATGAGAGATTAATCCATAAATATTAGAAAAGGTAGGAATTGAACAGCAGCAACAGTTTCATTGTCCACCATCCTATGATACTATGCATCTAATTATGATTAATCTGCAATCAACGCCCGCTTATGCTCGATGTGAGAAATTGTCTGTTTATTTCAATAAAATAAGATAAAATTTGTTGTTTTTGGGAAATAATAGGGATAATGGTATTGTACAATAGCAGGGTGTCATTCTGTTCTACACACCGATGATTTCTCAAAAATTAAACATGATGATCTTAACCTTAATAATCTGGTGTTTCATGAAAAATCCTATTATTCCAGTTTGAAAAAATATTCATTATTGGCACAAAAATGTATCCCCATTCAAAAGGAATCTTATTTTGCTAACTTCATTAGTGACCGTGTGCATTGGCAAAAGGAAGCCGAGAGAAAAGCAAAAGTTGTGCATAACACAGGCATCAAAACACATACGACAACAAGTACAAAGGATGTTCATGCATGGGAAAAAAAGAGGTCTTAGATTTTACTTTCGCGAGAAAAGGAAATCAGCAACTTTTGGATTCAATTCCTCCAAATATAATTTTCAGATTTTTAAGATTGCTTCATGGGACCATTCACATACTCTCCCATGGTATCCGTAATCAGTTAACGTTCTAAGTAATACGAGTGATTCTATTTTCTAATTCTAATTAATCCTGAAGAATCTTGATGTTTTACGATTAGGAACCAGGGAATGAAAGTTTAAGATTCTATCCCATGCACAGTGTAAGACATTTGGCTTCTTCACCTTCCGATCCTATCCAAGCAGTCTTTGTCTCCACCGAAGTTCTTTTTTGCCTGTTATACCCCTGCATAACACATGAATTCCAGACATTTTTATTTGCTCTCCGGACGCATCTCGTGGCTCCGGCATCCTATGAAGCCGCTCTTGGCTGGTCGCCAGACGCCACGGGGGCCTAAGAAACAGTGTTCACATAGCACGCGTGACCAAGGTGGGACTCGAACCCGGGGTCATTAGGTCAGCAGGCGAACGTTTTAGATGGAGTTCTTTTATGGCGTCACATCGGAGTGACATGAAGTCATGGGGCAGCTATTCTTTAACCGGTAACCTAGGACTTCAGGGAATGTTTCGCTTGATCGGAGGATTATATCCTGCCTTGTTCACGATGATGCCGCGACGAGAGACGTCATCCCGCATTGACATGTTGGATGAGCAAACCGGCACCTGCGCTTCTTAAACTGTGTACTAGACTATACTGTACACCAATTTATGTCCTTTCGAAAAGATGGAAAAACTACCGTATCATTTTCCCGAATGTACCACCGCATAAAAGAAGGTAATCCACTCAGACGGGCCAACGAATCCAGAGCAGCACATATTAAGTATGCATAATCAACTCCTTATGATATTGTATCTTGTTTGATGTGGTGGAATTCTTCCATGGAGATAAAAACACGCGTTAAAACTTTCCACTGATAGGCATGACGGCTAATTTCGATGCATTTGCTTCAACTGCTTGCTTAGTGTGACAGTGATATTGTGAGCATGTACCAGCTTGCCGTATTGATAAAAGCAGCCGTGGGTGGCTGAAGTAAAGGGGCAATTCTGAAGTTCGTTCGGAAAGGTAAGGGGGAAGAAGTGGGAGGGGTTGAAGATTCGGAGTAGCAGCCGGGGAAATCCAAGTCGTTAAAATATTTAAAAGAATCATCATAAAATATCATTGACAAATTATAAGCATATTTTATAGCCATGATTCACCGCAAAATTACTCACTCTCTGAACAATTGCAATTGCTCACTGTACACTCCACGGTTTACTGAAATGCAAGTGTTCATAGCCATTAAACGAATTATATCTGGGGCTCAAAGTGCAGATAATATTCCGCTTGACTTCATCAAAATAATAATTCCACTAATGTTGTCTTCCATCACAAATAGTTTCAATTCGTTTCTATCACAATACCATTTCCCAAGTCAATAGAAGCGAGGCTTAATCAAGCCAATTTCAAAAAAGTGCAATGCTCAAACGTAGAAAGAATTTCGCTCTATTTCCTTGCTTCCAAGCTTATCCAAAGCCCTGGAAAAACTTTTCCGCGACCAAATCACCCATTTTATAAAGAAAATGCATAACCAATACAAATCACAATCTGGATTTTGTTATGGAGACAGTGCTGCTACCGTTCTTGTAAAAATTACCAATGCTCTGCGAAGTGCAGCGGGCAAAAGGGATGTATTAATACTTGTCCTTCTGGATGTTAACAAGGCATCTGACTCGCTAGATGTTGATATCCTTCCCGAAAAATTAAAATGCATGGGCTTTTCTGCTACGGCTTCTAATTGGATAAGTCATACCCTTCTGATCTACAACATTAAGTGAGCAATAAAAATGGATGCCTATCATGGGTAAAGGTTTCAAGAGGTGCACCCCAAGGTTCAATCCTCGGTCCGCTCTTACTTTCTCTATACATGAATGAATGACTATCCTGCTAAAGTTGAAACATCACCTATTAGAGGACGACCGGAAAATCTACTTCACTGTACACTCAATTACTTGCATGTAAGCATCAGTCATATTAACAGTTATTTAGAAAATATTCACACATTGTGCAAATTAAATTCCCTATCTATAAACCATAGAAAGTCACAATTAATTATAATAGGGTAACCCCAATTGCCAGCATCGATTAAAAAAGAGCAACTGTCGATGTTGCGTATTGCAGATGTCCTTATATCAGATTGCAAAGCTGTTAGAAATTTAGTTTTAATCATAGAAGAAACGCTCTTTCAGATGACTCATGCCAAGCCGTTAATCCGTCATTTTATCTTCTTCTTAAATGTAAGCACGTCGTTTCCATATCTTTAAAGATACAATTATTTTACAGCTTAATTCTACCTCACTTTGACTACCTTGACGTAGCATACATTATTAAGATATCTCTCAAGAGCTTTCGATAAAACTCCAACGTTCCCTAAACGCATGCATCAGGTTCATCTTTAACTTACCAGTATCTGATCACCTTACAACTTCATTAACAAACTCTCTTGGCTTAAACTTGACTCTCGACGCTTACTTCATACTTAATCGCTTATGAACCAACCGCTATACCAAAACGCTCTATATCTTACGCTCAATTTCCACACTCGCGAGAGAACCAAAATCTTGTAGCACTAGTACCACAAAATCGAACGGCCATTTATAACTATTGCTCTTCAGTTACCGCAATTCGAGACTGGAATAAGCTTACCATAACTACATGAAATTCACCTTCCATGACATCGTTTAAAAGGGAGCTGTATATAACACTATTTAGGCACAAGGAGTTGACTCGTGTTTTATTAAGCTTGTATTGTCGTCCTTGTAAATAACATTGTAGTACTGTGCGATTGGCTAAAACATTCCATTTTGTGTAAATATGATTCATAGTCATTCTGTGTTGACAATAATTATGCATGTATATGTTATATTTATAAATGTAACATATTTACAATATACATATGGTATATTATGGGCTTAATTTTCAATATTATCGAACTTTTTTATATTTATAATACTTTCATTTTCTCATGTACTTAATACTTTCTTAGCTTTAGTTTTTATCAATACTTATTAATCTTTTATCTCAATATTATGATATCTGGTGTCATATCTCCCAAATGCTCTTCTATATTAATACAATTTATTATTCCCATTGTTTTTTATTTAATTTCAATTATTTCTTTCCTTTAATTTGATGCATTTTCTATAAAAACCATAAACACAGTAATCAACCCGAAGGTCTGTTTAGTAGGTGATGGTAGAGTTCAACCAGTACTAACCCCGACGGCATGTGAAATTCACACATCAGGGTAGGGGGGCCAGTTCCTTTCCCTGTGCCGGTTGTGGTTTCCCGGGAAGATCTGGTACCAAAAAAATCACATTGCTTGGGTGGAGCTGCAGATCCTCGGGGGGGGGGGTGCTTGCTCGGGAACCGAACCCGAGCCCTCCGGTCAGTAGTCCAACGGTCTACCCCTGAACTACCGCGACCCAAACGTTTTGTATGGGTCGCTGTAGTCCAACTAAATGTATATTTATTTTTTTTAAATATGTATAATTTCTCTTTGTACTCCCATGATATAAATTACCCTTTCACTGCTATTAGCTATCCAAACATTAGTCACATTTCAGTAGGTTTTGCAGGTCTTTCACACCCTCCCTTCCTGCAGTGGGTTTTTTCGTTAAGGATATCTGTTCGAAGTCCTTACGCTTTTCCCCTCAAATCGTGTATCGTTTCACGCTCTACCTAATTTTTTACTAATCTCGCGTCTATTTATTCATTAATATCATTATTTTTTTGATAATTCATATTTTATTTCGTGTTTTGTACTGCAATCACTGTGATAACTTTCTTCGCGCTTTGTTTTAATGAATGTTGATTTATTTATGCATGTGAACAACGAGAGGTTAGGTGGAAGAAGAGACTATGTAAACTCTATCTCGCATCAATAAAGATTTTTCATTATTATTATTACAATATTCGTCGTCCATGACAAAATACGCACAAGGTGAGTTCCTTGAGCCCTCACTCTCGTGGCTTCCTTGAAAAACGTATTAGGGTTTCTGAATAATTTGAGGACCTAGGGAAAGAAGGAATCACCTAAATGGATCTAAATTAGAGATTAAATCTCATCTAAATTGAAATTAGCTCCCTTTATGGATGAAGTTAAAATGCATTAATACATGTGGCCCCTTAGTACTACGACATGAGTAGTAAGCTAATATATTAATTGTAGAACTGAACGATTTGAGAAGTCGTTATTTTCAAGAAGCAGCGAAGGAAGAGAGATTGTTATACCTGGTAGCAAAGTGCGTGGACATTATTCGATTTTATCCTTATTTCACTGCTCATCTTCCTAGACGCTCGTCTCATAGAGATTAAATATTCAATCAGATGCCACAGTCTAGTAAGCAGTTGTCAAACCAAGTTCCACTATTTGTGTAAGGAATCATTTCAATTGGCAACTGGCATTTAAGCAACACTTATAAATGGCGTTGCATGGTTGATGTGGAGTAACCACTGGTCGCTAACTCTATCGATTACTTGCAGGCTCCCATGCAGATAATATTGCTATTGTTCCCGGGAGAATTCCCAAATCCGAATAGTCCTTCCCGCAGGTCCCGTGGAAGGGGAAAGTTACACTCTCGACCGTCCACCACTCCCCTCGGTCCCAACAGAAGGATAGGGACCTCCTCGGCGCGCGAACCCGACCCCCGGGGGAGAAGTAGGGGGGGAGGGGCCCATCGAATCGGGCCCCACCGAGCAGTCAGGCAGGCACCGTACACAACACTCCTATCCCCTCCTCTCTCTTCCCCCATCCTCCATCAGTCGCCCTCTGGCGGCACGAGCGCTTCCTGCCCCCAGCTCACTCGGCGCAGACTCACGTCGGACACGCCACATCCATCATCGAGTATTTTTGGATCGTCACGTTTGTTTTGGAGGCAACGGGGGGAGGGGGGGTTGGAAAAGTGAAGAGTCTGGGAGGAGGGAGAATGAGGGGTCCGGGGGAACCGTGTCCGGAAGCTGGAGTTAATCACGGCGACGCGCGAACCCTCTGGAGGCGGAAGGGCGTTTGGGGGATGGGGTGGTGACTCTCTCTTCGAGTGCACTGCACTGCACTCCCCCCCCCTCGCTGGCGGGAGGGTGGGGAAATGGACCCACGGCATCCCGGATGTGGGCACCAAACCAGCGGGAATGGAACACCATTTTCGTGGCATCGACCCGCGTTAGTTTCGTCCAGCCAATTTTTGCGATCACCACTTAATAAGTGTTTTGGATTTTAAAATGGTAGGGTAGTCTATTGGACCCAACAACACCGATCCATCTACTGACTAGAGCCCCCGTGATAACCTCCAGCAACCCTCACGCACCCTGTGTAATTTTTAGGATACCAGATCTTCCTTGGAAACCACTGGCGGCACAGTGAAAGAATCGCACCCTCGTCTCCACATCCAGCCTTGATGTGTGAATTTCACTAGCCTTATTAGACGAGTCCGACCTTCGGGTTGATTCCTATGGATGACCATATTTAGGGAAACAATTGCTCGGAGTAATTTCAAGATTTTTAAAAATCCAGTGCAATTATGATAAATTTATAGGGTTTTAAGATCATTAAATAGGATATTAAATTAATGTGTGCACATTTTTTTTGGCAATAATTACTGTCATTTTGTTTTCAAATCTCTATTCAAGGATTAACTCAGAGGGGAAAATTATGCTTGTTCCGTAACGGGAAGAGTAGAAAATTAGATAGAATAAATATCCACGAATATGTTCTTTCTGCCTTGAGATGTGTGTCATTAAGGGAAGAAGAAATAATAATTTAATGGCCCGAAATTAATTTAATAACAAAAATTCTATGGGCTAAAATGTTAACTCAAATAATTTTTTGAAAATGGCGAAATTTCCTTAAAAACTTAGGCGTGTATTTTTTTAAATCATGGCTTTATTATTCTTTAAGTGATTTCTGTAGTCCGCGAATTTAGCTGCTTGCTTCTTCTATGAGCGGGCGCGCTCCAAGGCGTCAGATAGAAGCGGAACTAAGTGCTGCAGGTGAAGAGCCGAGAGGCTATGTAACACAACACTGATATAAGGGCCAATGAACAAAAAGTGACAAAGACGTGCAACGGGCGATAAGTTAAAGATAAACCCAGGGTTTTGACTGGCTTGCAGGGAAGCTCAACAACCTCGAATTCTTATAATAACTGATAAAAAAAATTGGGAAATATTTATCATCGCTCAATTGTTTTATTTTCCTTCACACAGCTCCGTAACTCACCCATAGTCTCCTTTCAAGGGTCATCTTAAGATGTGAGTCAACAAAGTTGTGTGGACTTCGATTGTTCCCTTGGCAGGCATGGAATAGGCCGCGAGGCGACTGCGTAATCGCTGCCCGGTCATACACCTCCAGACAGATAATAAAGCCATTTGTGCCCCGCCGATCTCCCTCTAGAGCCTCTAAAACGTTCAACTCAAGGATGGATGAAGTCCCGTCCGCGCCTGAAACAGGAAATCCACGTTATTCATTGGTTTGAGGCAAATGCTACGGAGAGATACGTTTAAGAGTAGCACAAATAGATTAAATCTACACTTTTTAAGTTTTATTTATTCGTTACAGAGTCTAAAAAATTATCATGATAATGATGCCATCCACCCAAAAACACACTATGCAGGGAACCAAAATAGCAAACGCAGTATCGGTAAAATACGAGCAAAATTAATGCTCACATGTTTGTAAAGTGCGAAAAAAATAAATACCAAACCGGAAAAATGTAAATTAAAGTAAAATTCTTATGTTTCAAAATCATCAAGTTTTTTCATTCCGTCACTGAAAACCTCTTCCGAATTACCTGGAATCCAGGACTTAACAGCCGCCTCCACCTCATCGTCCGGGGTGTAATGATTACCCTTGAGGTGTCTTTTGAGTTATGGAAAAATATCGGGGGAATAAGGAGGGTGTGGAATCGGTTCAAATTTCTAGTTTCGGAGAGCCTCTCCAGTTGCGCGCGAGGTGTGTGGACGAGCGTTGTCATGTTGCAAGATTATTGGCGCCAGACTACCTTTGACACGACAAAATTCTTCCTTAGATATTTCAATATGGTTTGCGATACACTTTTGAGTGATTCTCCGGTCATTTCGAATCAAATCTTCGACGAGATTGCGATGTGTATCGCCTGTGGTAGTTATCAGACGTCAGCAGCGTATTTCATCAACAATTATGGCTTTTCCAGGCTCGCAACCATGATATATCACTACCCATCGACGTACAGTAGACATATCAACAGCATAGTCACCATAAACAGCCTTTAAACGACGATGAATCTCAGTGGGAGTCAGTTTTTCAGCAGTTAAAAATTCGATGACAGCACGCTGGTTAACTCACGTTGACATAGCACTGGAACACGTCTTCGTGCTTCTCGAAATACACTGTATGAATGAAGCAACCTTAAAACTGCGCATGCATGTTGAAGGGGAATGTTACTTCCATATGCTCACAGGAGTGTTTCTAACGGTCATTTTGTTTGTAGTCTACAAGCATGTTTGCATTAGTTTTCAGCCTACCCTCGTACTTGAGTGTAACGATAACTAAGGATATATGTCTTCGGAAAACACATTCGTGAAATTTGTGGAATAAAAAATAAAAAGCTAAGATCCATAAAAAAGCATTGAGAGGGTCAAGGAGTTTCGTTACTTCACGTTAGCTAGGCCCACCTAGAGTGTGTTGCGGGTGTATGGGATCCTCATGAGGCTTGATTTTCTAGAACTAGATCGAGTGCGACGCAGCGCAGGTAGGTTTGTGAAAAGTTGTTCTGAACAAGGTAGCAGTTTTACGCCACTACTGCAAGAATTAGGACGGGAGCCAATGGTGGACCGTAGGTTTAAAAGCAGGTTAAATTTACTGCGTAAATTTGAGGCAGGTTACCAATCTGAGATTTTGAACACATATTACGGGCCCCGAATGACTATGGTAGATGAGATCACGTGCGTAAAATCAGGGAAGATTATAGGGCGGGTAGATTTCAAAATTCCGTGTTTTCCTCGAGCCATTAGAGACCTTAATAGACAAGACAGCATTCGTGCAGGAGATAATTATAATTGGCAGTTTATCTATTTTGTCCATATCCTTCATGTTATTTTTTTAATTGACTCATCTTTTTAACAGTTTAGAAGCATGATTTGAAATACGTATCCTACTATTGAATATCGCTGCGTGTAAGTACTTTATTTCGCGTGATTAACATTCTTTTTCGAGTGCATGATCAAGCTAATATTTGTGCATAGGTGATATGACTGTGATTTTGCATGCGTGGTTGGTGACCTAACACCCCTCGCCATACGCCCTGGCGGTGGCTTGCGGCGTATTGTGAATATGTAGATGTGGATCCCACCAGCCCATCTCGAGTAACTATTTCGATTGCGTGAAGAGCATTTTCTCCGCACAAAGAATTGAAAGAAACAGAAATAATTTATGAGAAGACCAGAATTCGTTTGCTTGCGTCTATTTCTGAAATTTCATGGGTCAGAATCCCACAACATTTTTGAGGCGTGTTTTACTTCGGAAATACGTGTCCGAGTTAGCGAATAAATGCTTTTGCCCGCGGGCGTGCCGCACAGCCGATTCACGTTTAGTTTCCTCCCCTCAAGTCCAATGATGGAGTAAACAGTTTATCGAAACGTTAGTTTCAATTCGCGGGACAAGTGACTTTGGGGAAGAGTTCAAAAATATGTCCCGCAGAAATTTATTTGAAGCGGCGTTCGGCGAATCAGCACCTCCCGCGAAGACGATTTCGGGCCTTCAAACGTCGGATTTCCAAGGAAACCGCTTCCCTTGCACAACTCTCATCTTTCATCGCTTCTTCGGAGGTCCCCGCCAATAAAGCAATCACGAAATCGCTCTCTGGAAACAATAAAGTCGTAAGGACAAAAGGAAGACCAACCCAAGATCACCAAAAGGTGATGGTGGACAAGGTCATCTACATTTCAAAATGTGAAGATATCATCAAAGTAAGCAACGTATCCAATTGATCTTCCAAGCAATCTTCCACCGCAAAGTTACTGAAAGATTGTTAACGGTCCTTGTGCTCAGCGAACTCCCACCCAAATGAACGATTTCGACTTACCTAAATGGGTTCACAAATGCAACGTTTCCAGTCATCCCGCTATCCATTCACCTTTTATCACATGGAATCCCACATCCACACCGTGGAGTGACACGTCTGCTCCTATCCACCCCATATTACACAAATAATACACCATATTCCGTCATTGTGCAAATTTTTGGCCGAGTACGGAAATAAAAATTTGGGTGAACAAGCCTACTTCTTGGCGGAAAAGAAGTCCTAATACTGAATAAACCGTTTCAGTATATATGAGCGAACTTATCACTGGTGTCCTAGGTATAACCATGTCTTTACCACTGTCACCTCTTTTAGCCTACTTTTACAGGGGAATTTATAAATGAATTCCCATTTCTAAAATAATTGCACTAGTGAATAATGCATACATTCTGTTGGGAAAGATGTTTATTTTTTTCTGATCGCGCACAATTTCATAAAAAAAACTGAATTGTATCCACAGATCACCTTAGGCACGATGAAACGAAAAACGGGTGAAGACAAAACTATTTAGCTATTTTCACATTAAAAATTAAAAGAAAATAATATTTTCCATCTCCATAACCATAAATACGGCGATAAAATCATCCACAACTCAAGATACGGCTATCCCAAATATTTCGCCGTCTTCCTAGAAATGATACACCGGCAACTAGCCATCTCCGCATCCGAGACGTAATGATAATAAATTTAGCCATCGGTAGGCGAGAGACAACGGCGATGGGTTTAGGATAAATTGACTGCTGATCAAACAGAATTCCAGGGACCTGTTTGCTCATTTCATTTTTTTCCTTCCCACACCACCGGAATAGAAAAAAAACAAGCGCGACTGATCGAAATGCCCATTGATTCAATTAAAATTATACAAATGCTGATAACAATAGCTCATTATTCTAATTTATGGGGAAACGACACTCTCTGCCTACCTCCCTCAGGTTAATTTTGCATCTCATGGCCGTCATGCAGGCGAAAAAGAGAGATACAGAATTCCATACCAGTCATTTATCAAAGACCCGAAAACGGCACTTTTTCAACTTTAAACCTGACTATAGACACAATTAAAAATACCCAAACCCTAGCTGGAGGAAAACCCACCTATGCTGGAGTCGAACCCACGACCCCTGGGTTGGTAGGCGAGGACGTTAACCCATCGCCACCGTCGCCGGCGAGTCGCGGTTATTGAACATTTTTTCCCAAAAAAAGGTATCCCGCATGTAGCTACTCATCAGCGCACTTTACCTCAGGACACGCAACACAATATTTATTAAAACGTCTATGGAACACTCCCCATAGACAACTTTGACGCAAAAACGGTGGAAAACCACTTCTTCTAGAAAATATTTTGACGAAAATCAGTAATCTAGTACCAATTGGAAGAGCTACCCGTAAACAATCATTTTTCGACGGACGTAATTTACGAAATATTAATCTGCATTGAGGAAAAAAACTAAAACACTGAAGAACGATGCATATCCAATCACATTGGACCAGTATAACCATGTACTTACAACCAACCAGCGAGGAGGAAACTCCATGAATAAATTAGAAAACTCACATAAATATATCCAAAATCCAACATGCATTTTAGAATAGCATCCTCATGAGAAAACTCACGAAAATAATGACTTTTCCGGAAATACGCCACGTGGAAAACCTAGCTTGAACGCATTAGAAGAGTTCAAGATTTAACACTGTTTGAAATCCAAAAAAAAAAAAATTACGTGCCCAGCAAACGTGATCACCACTCCTTTCTCCCCTCCTAATGGCCCTCTCAATATCCGAGCTACATACCTACACACGCATGTAGAAGATACTTTAAGTTCCGTTCCGTACTATGAGTTCAGTATTTCCGGAGACACGGGAGCTGATCACATGAGGCTGATCATCATCAGAGGTTTTGAGAAATCACAAGGGTCGAGGGAGCGTCGTTCTTAGACCCCATGCCTGCTCTAAATTTGTATATGTATTTGTATTTGTGTACGTGTAGGACCCCCATCAAAAGCTTTGGAAGTCCAATTTACCACAAACAACCGCAGAGGGTAGTGCACAGAAAACACGAGCTTAGAGAAAGAGATTCAAGTCTATGCATGACATAAGAGAAATTAAGATGGCCAAAACATTAATGCGGATGCATTGGTGATTTTTCAGCAGCATGTGGAAGATAATCGACATTGATAGTTACTCCGATAAGCTTTAAAAAGCAATATTATTTTTGGAAAATATAGTGCTAATTTTTAAAAACAATGTTTGCAACGTAAAACAACGAAGACCATTCATACAATATTTTATATGTTTACATATTATCGTAATCATTTTTTTTATACTCGCATACTTTACGGTACACTAATAAAACCTGCTGCTATAGTGCTAGTTAATTGTATAACGCATATGCTAGTAAGTTCGATTGAATTGGTTCAAATATTGCGTCAGTGGCAGCCGTCGCAATACAGTAAGCTCTCCTCCGCGTGCTTCGGATGATGGAAAAAAGCTTGCCCCGGGTGCGGTTATTCACATAAGGGAACTGGGAGAAGTCAAATTGGATTACGCCAGCAATGTAGGAAGGATAAAGAATACGCACAACATTGATTTCCATGAGATATTCACAACACCCGTTATGTGCGGCCCGACATTACCATGTCCTTATGGCATTGGAGAATTTTCATTTCATCCCATTAGTATGTCCCACTAACAGTTGTCTACACTGGTTCGACATGCTGATTGAGAGACTATTGCCTGAATGTCGGTGAAAGAAAGATAAGACCATAAGTTTCCCAGCCTTTGGTACTTTTGGTGTTGCTAATACCGGAGATTTCCACACATAGCTTTGCTCTAGGGGGTAAATGATGTAACCAAGTTTCATTTGCAGTGATAATCTATGACTGAAACTACTTATCTTCTTGTAACGTCGACTTCAACTGGTGACAAACTTGCTCGCGAGCGCCCTATCAGTTGGACGAGAGCAGTCTCAGATCCCACCACACTCAAACACATTTTAAGACGTATTGAAGCCTCGTGGGTTTTGAGACTGAGAAATTACAAACAATTTTTCTGTACCAAAGTGTACAGAAAGACGCAGTATAGGTTGCACCAATGAACTTTTTATATCATAATAATTTTAATGAAATTCTGATAGTTCTCTTATCCGATGAACGTCTGTGACAACGAGCGGAAGCAGTGTTAATACTAATTTCTGTAAGAGGGGATCTCCGGGTCCATCTCACATCGAAATAGATTGTCTCTCCTTTTCAAACATTTCAACCCATCGAAGAATAGTATATCCTAAATATATCCTCGAAAAATCTATTCTTTTTCAGTATTCACATCATATGACGGGTATCACTATCAAGAACTTTGATAGTGTTAACTCACTCATATTCATACGCTGCATTTGCTTGCGATCTTACGCAACTGAGGACATGACACCGACCAATTATGAATGCGACATACATGGAGGAAAAGGTAAGGATTAGTGAAGGTGAACTAAGGAAACCCAGCATAATCAAAAGAATAGTAGAGAAACATTAGAACCAGGATGGTTTGGAGAAGTAATAATTCATGTTGGCAATAATTTCCTTTGAGCACTCATCAAGAATTTTGTACCCTGAATACTAAGACAAGCTCCCTTTCATTGGATAGGATTTCTTTACGATATTGTTTCGATAAAAATTGTCATGAATGAAAAGGAGGAGTAACTGGCTTCAATAGATAACTTTTGATCCAATGGTTATCCTCTTTTTTGGATCCCACCTACATAAAAAAAAGTCCCATGCCCAAGTTGTTTTTTCTTTTCCTTCTCCATAATCACATGTGCATGGGGATGATATAAATTCAAATCTATGTTGCCCTTTTTTCTGAGTTTTGGCCAGATTGTTATTTGAAGACAATTGTCTATTAATTTGGCTACAGGTAATTTTGTAAATATTTTATTCAAATTACGTTTATAATCTATCAGTTACTTAACATTTCAAATTGATATCGATAAGTTTCTGAAAACAATTTATGCCACAAATTAAGTGTAGCATTTATGGGAATTATAATTAAATAACGTTGCTTTCCAATTACTCCCACTCCAATCGAGTATTTTTATTTTCTTAAACGTTTCCCTAAGCTTAATATTTAACCAATATTTTAATATTTTGTCATTCAATGGAACATCCCTAATTAATTAAATAATCAGGAACTGATATCTCTGATTAATTGGTTATTTCGTTGTACCTCACCATATTATGAAGTGAGGCGTTTATGAAAACCATTTTTCCCCTAAATCCGTAAACATATTCGAAAGAATCATGAGTACGTCGACACAATAACAGCAAGGTAGCCATTTTAAAATTTGCTGAAAATTATAGTATTGCTGTACAGCATAATAAATTATAGTATTATATTAAACCGATGGAGCTACTACTAAGCTCTCCTTCCAGCAATTAATTCTTTTACAGATAAATGTAAACTACCCTATGACGATTCTTCTTCAGTCGCTGCATGTGCTTGGTGCATTCTTTTCGATGAGAAACTAAAGGACGGAAGTTTAAGACATTGTCTTGCAATCCAAGATCTCTTTTAATGGAAAAGAATGTCCGCCAGGCAGAAAATCTAGAGAGAGACAAATAAAGAGTCAAGTTCGCTCACGTCACCGTGAGCTCTAGCAAGTTTCTTCAATTTACTTCGAATCTTTGAAATGTCTCACTTTACCTAGATGGGAATGCAAAGACGTCGGTTAAGTTTGCATAGTGATGGCTTCAAGTCAATTGTCACTCAACACGAATAACTTAGCAAAGCTGCTTTCTTTGTCGTAACGGGGGAGTGCCTTAAAGGAGAAGGTTGGTTCCTTGGCGAATCAGCGACCCAAAGGGAGCCTCCTGGACGTTTGACATGGCCAAGGCCACCAGAGAGGAGAGTTCCAGGGAGCGGGGGGTTTAGGGGAGCGGCGGGTGCTCTCCAAGTCCTTGGGCGGCGGGCGGGGAGTGAGTGACCTGGGCCAATGGGAATGCAGTTGCGTTGCGGTTTCCGCTTCGGTCGGTGAGACGCACGCGTAGACAGAGACGGACCGTCGGATGGAGTTCGAACGACCGCCATGGGTGAGTGAGAATCCTTAAAAGAAATAATTAATCAGAACCGACAACTCTTTAAGGCTTCATAATTGCACAACCATTCGAGGTGGTCAAGTAAAATTGGAAGCGTCACCGACGGGAATGTCACTGGTACCCAATGATTTCGTCTCTTGTTTGGAACAGGGTACTTACACGTAACAATATCAATAGCATTAAATTTAGTAAGTCCTTTTTTACTTAGTTCCACAGCCTAGTGCGCCGCATTTTTATTGATTTTTCATTCTTCTTGCGAATTATTTATTTGACATTATCGTCGGCACAGTTATCAATTTGTGAAATTTCTAGGTCATGTTGAACTATTTGCACTGGTATTTTGTTATCTTTGTGAATAATGAGGATAAATTTGAGGTTCACTAAAGCCCAAAGCTCAAAAAAGGACTAAACTAAAGATTTGACACGACTGGACCAATTCAAGAAAGATGCAACATTGTACTTCTACATATTTTAAAAGCATTCAAAATAAAATCTACACATCCACAAAATGTACCCCAGGCTGCTGTAAGTTCGTGTGGTGAGGGGTGTTAGTGTACCAAAGAACATAATGCGAAAATTCAACGAAAATCATACCGAAAGCAATATTAAAACATTGCATTGTATCCAAGCAAACAAATTGTCTGAACGAGATGAAATAACTAAGTGGATGATCAAAGAATAGTCAAGATGAATTGTGCCAAAAGAGAAATCCCATTTACTATGTACTTGTCAAAATGTGAAGTGACGCAAGACTGGAAAATAGTCTAAGTGTTTACAATTTTTAAAAGACGATACATACAGTTACCTGGAATTATCAACCATAAAAATCCGTTAAATTTAATATTCTCAGGCATATTTTAATTCGTTGTCTGTAAAGTCATGCACTTCCAAATTAATCAACTTTATTTCACTCCCCATCACGCGTATTCCAGTGTAGTAGATCTCGTGAAAAGCACTCGATTAATTTATCCCCGATTTTCTCAAACTGGGAGGTTCCAGAAACAAGTAGAGGAGTTACTCTCAGACTTCAAAAAGCCACAACACCAAGAGGTATCACAAATTGAACTGATCTAAAAACAGGTATTATGCCAAATTTTTAACAAAGAATTAAACACTAAAGAAAAGTAATGATTGAAGTTATTTCCAGTTCTGTGATAATTACTCCCCGGTACTCCACGTATGGTTAGCCTTCTTCCTTTATCTCTGTAATAATCCTGATCTAACATATCCAAAAACATCAGATTATTTGCCGAGGGTGCGATGTTCTATGACAGATTTACATCTACACCTCCAGATAGAAGTATATGAGATCGTGTAGCTAGGATTGTTTGTTCACCAGTCATTTGAATAATTGGTGAATAGTGTAATTACGAATCATTTTATGCTCGTGTAATTTAAATTGCCACACGTGAGTTTTTCCTACTGTTTTGGTCATGAATTGGCCCGGGAGAAGAATCCCTCACTGTCAGATATAATGTTACCCTTCACTTATCTCTGGCATCTGGTAGTGAAATACGAGTGATTTCCTCTACAGTCTGTTGGTACCCCTTCCTTTTCAATCCATTTAATGCTCCAGGAGGCTACATTTCATAACAACTAAATTGTGGCCAGAGTCCGCATCCGCGCCCGGGAAGCTGTGGGAATTTATCACACTGTTCCTAAACCTGTGTATAACCAGAATATAATCTAGCTGATACCCTATTAAGTCAGCAGGCATTTTCCATGTATACCTGCGTCTTCTGTGGTGTCTAAACCAAGCGTTGGTGATGACTTACCCGTGTCTCCTGCAGAACTCAACTGCTTTCTCCCCGCGGTCATTCCTCGTGCCTAAACCGTAGTCCCCGACCTCGTCACCATATCTTCCTTCGCCTACCGTCGCATTCCAATCCCCCATCACTATCAAATGTTTCCCTGCAGGAACACACGCGATCATGTCCTCTAACTGATCGTATATCCTATCGACCTCTTCTTCCTTATGGTTTCTCGGTGGCATGTATACCTGAATAACAACTAAGTTAGTCGGTTCTGCTTTTATCTCCACTGGTAGTATTCTATCCGTTACCTGCTCTATGTTGACTACGCTTCTTCCTACCTCTTCATTTAATATTATGGCAACCCCACGTTGGCTTTCGTCCCCGCCGCTGTATATTATTCTACAATTATCACTCCAGTAATCCCCGCTATCCTTCCATCTCACCTCGCATAGACCTAAAATATCTATTTTTCCCCATTCCATCTCTCGCTTAACATTCTCCAATTTCCCTGCCCTCATCATTGTCCTAACATTCCACGTTCCTATTCTAACTAATTTGATCTTCTTCTCCTGCGTCTTCTGTCCTGCGGCTGCCGATTTTCCCTTCTAAGGGTTTCGTGGGATGACAACCGCGCAAGGCTTGCCTCCCCCGCTGCCGGGCAAGAAACACGGCCGATTGGGCCGAGCCCGGTAGTTGCCTGGAATCATATTCTCTGTAGTATCCATCATTTAAATCTTGGGAATGATAAGTGAGGTGGTTTCTCGTTGCCTTTCTCAATAGTGTTTTTGACGTGACACCATCACTGAATGGCCGCCCTACTGGGTTCAGACGCCATTGCAGCCGCCTCACTGAGAAAAAGACGCTGCGTGGACTACCGGGTCTGGCTCCTAAACTTCGATCTATCTGGCATGGGGGACCGTACCAGGAGCAAATATCATTGCTCCTGCCACAGTTCTAATTTGGTAAATGTATTAGGCCAGCGAGGTTAGATATAGATGTGCACATTTTTCCCTCTCCTCTAGAAGTAAAGAAATATATCGTTGTTCAGTTTTATAGTTTCTGCATCTGATACCTAAACGGTTGAATACCAATTTTTAATTATAACATAGGCATATTCCGTCCATTTATTGAACTCAGTGTAAATTACGTTTCCTGGATAGCTCAAGTGGTTGAGAGCATCCGCTTGGCAAGTGGAAAGATCCGGAGTTCAAGTCCCGGTCCAGGAAATATTTTTACAGCCGAGATTTGCCTGATCCCGCCTTCCCCACCTCTATTGTGTTCGTCCTTTATATGTGTTCCTATCCATTTTCCTTATATCTATTTTTACGTGAATGAGTATTTGTTCGCCATTTGGCGGGATTTCGTATATATATACACGTTAACATATATACATAAATGTGTGTGTATATGCGTGTTGGGCGCGGTACTCCAGTGGGTAGAGCGTTGGACTACTGACACTGACCGTAGGGTCCTGTTTGATTCCCGGGGCAAGTCTCTGGCCACCTGCAGTTCCACCGAAGCTGTGTGATTTTTCGGGTACCAGATCTTCCTGGGAAAGCATAACCGGCACAGGAAAAGGAACTGGCCCCCCTACCCTAATTTGTGAATTTTCAGACGCCGTATTGGGCTTAGTACTGGGTGATCTCTACCATCACCTACTAAACCGACCTTCGGGTTGATCACTGTGTTTATGGTTTTATATATATACAGTTTGTATGAGTGTGTTTGCGTGTGTGTATATATATATATATATATATATATATATATATATATATATATATATATATATATATATATATATATATATATATGCTTTCGTAGACGTAACACGGAAGTGCCGAATAGTACAATACACAGTAACACACAATATAGAAACACAAAAAAAGAAGAACACTCACACGTTATTTCTTGATATTTCGACGGAAACAATCCGTCTTCCTCTGAAGATATAGAAGTAATGACTGCTGGAGTTGTTGAGGTGAGGGGTGCGAGAGAAAGGGAAGGGGGCCAGGAGAAGGGGAGAACGGGAGGGCCCCAAGCCTCTCTCAATCTGTACTACCTACTTCCCAGGCATTCAGTCTCTCAAATTCATCCTGAAAGACCTATTCCCCATCCTCAAAAATCACAACACTTCCTCCAACCTTCTTCCCATATGCCCCTCTGTCACCTTCAAACGTCCCGCCAACCTAGCAGATATCCTCAAATCCACCAGGCCGCTCTCAAAATCCCCTCACACCCCCAGAGCCATACCCACTCCATGTCATCGAGCAAGATGCAAAACCTGCCCTATTTTCACCACTCCACCCCACTCCATCCCACCATTTAACTCTCTCCCGCCCTTCCCCTATTCCTCTTGCACTTCCAAGAATGTAGTTTATCTTCTTACCTGTAAACTCTGCCCGTCATTTTACATAGGCCAATGTTGCACACCACTTAACATTAGGATTAATAACCACCGCGCCTCGTGCAATCCCTCCTCCCCGTCCGCGGGTCTCCCCATCCCTAAACATGCTTCCCATCATAATACCCCTTTCAACCTGTGCTACAATGTTTCCGTCCTGGCCTCCCTTCCCACATCCGATAACCCTATACAATTAAAAACACTTGAAATGGCATTCATTTACATCTGTATGGCCTATCAGCATCCGGGCCTCAATGTCGTTCACTGATGGGAGTGGCCTAAAATTGTTACTTTGTGGAAGCCCACCCTCACCCCTCCTTCGCCTCCCGTTCTCCCCTTCTCCTGGCCCCCTTCCCTTTCTCTCGCACCCCTCACCTCAACAACTCCAGCAGTCATTACTTCTATATCTTCAGAGGAAGACGGATTGTTTCCGTCGAAATATCAAGAAATAACGTGTGAGTGTTCTTCTTTTTTTGTGTTTCTATATTGTGTGTTACTGTGTATTGTACTATATATATATATATATATATATATATATATATATATATATATATATATATATATATATATATATATATATATATATATATATATATATATATATTTATATATATATATTTATTTATTTATATATATATATATATATCAATATATTTATTTATATATATATTTATATATATATATATATACACACACGCGCGCGCGCAAAAGTAGGTAAAAAGTCTTGACAGGAATTCATCCAGGAAATCCTTGTTGTTGCAGATGCGGTGGCCTCAGATACGAAGAGAGACCGGGCTTTGACTGTTTACTAAGGAGATAATAACACTATTGAAATTTGATTAAGTGTTTTTTGGCGGATTTAACAAGATCAGCGATTAAATAACATTGGTTATTTTGGAGGGAGATTTTGGCTTCGAAAAATAGGATTTGAATGGAAGAAATGATGGAAGTGAAGGAAACAGAGGATGTCTAATTTAGGGAAGAGATAAAATCTTTAAATGAGTCCATTCGAAGCTTTCAAATGGGAAAAATAACGTCAATGTATCTAAGCAATGCGTCAAAGTATGGGATTTCGGGTGAGGTGGGTAAGAAACTTAGTCCAAGTTGGCCAAGGCGGAAATTGACATACGAAGGACGGAATCATTTTTCCTTGGCACATTTATCTGAATGGAAGGGATGTTGTTGAACGGGATAACATTACATGTGAAAATGAATTTTTTAAGTTGTAAAAGGAAATCTGTGATAGGGACTTGTTCAGTGTGGCTTTGGGGAGGAAATTTCGGAGAGAGGAGAGATATTCTTCATGAGGGATAGATGATAGATGTGTATAGGAAGGTCACATCAATAGTGACCATAATTATGCCAATATCTTGAGGAAACGAGATAATTTATTCTATTGCACACTCTCCACCCTTGGTGACCGTATTGTGACTGAGGTACATTGATGAAATTATCTTCTCAGGTCACATTGTACTGACCTCTGAAAACATTTCTCTCCGACCTCAACGCTTCATCCTCTGTTTTCTCTACCTCTAACATTTCCTCCTCCCAAATCACCTTCCTTGATTCAGACACATCGTTAACAGACAAAACATTCCACAATTCTACATATATAGACTGACTAACAAACAAAAATACTAACCCTACCACCGTTATCATTTACCGCCCTTAAATTTGCCACCCTTACCAAACGAAACTCTCCATTCCTAATTCCCTTTTCACACAAACTCACTGATTCTGCAATCATCCCTACTTCCTTGAAAAATGTATCTCAAAACTTCATCATTCTTCTCTCAAACGAAGATATCTCGAACCCCTCCTAAATAAAATAATCGGAAAGCCTGCATACTATCCCAAACCTTCCTTCAGCGTAGAAAGCCACTCTCTTTCATTTTGTGCTAAGTACTCCCCTGACTTCCCTACTCTCTGAGAACAATCCGAAAAAACCATCCTACCCTAGCCTCACAGAATCATAATTTCACTACTAAACGTTTTCCCAAATATCCCTCCGGAACATTCAAACGCCCCGTCATCCTATCAAATCTCCTTAAATCAAGCCATACACTTATTAAATCCCCGTCCCGTCCCAAAGCCAACCCCATACTCTGCAATAAACCAAAATGTAAAACATGTCCTCTTTTCCTAACCCAAATTCCGTTTCTTTCCCACCCGCGTTTTAACTCTCTCTTCAACTAATCCCCTACCCCTCTAATACCTCCAGCAGTGTACGTTATCTCCTGAAGTTCATACCATGCCCTGCCTTCTACAATGGACAGTGTACCACACCCCTACATACAGGGTGCGGCAACATAACTTATTTTTTAAATGGTTTTGCTTTATAAGGAAGTTATGTTGCCGCATCCGGTGTTAGGACCTTCTATTTTATTCCCACACCTCCCCTCCCTAACCTTCCCCCACCTTCCCCTTCCATTCAGTAACCTCTCATCGTTCATCCTTCTCCTACGTTCCTTCTTTTCGCGGAAGAAGGTGGTCTTGCCATCGAACATTTTGGGACTAGTGGGAGTGTCCTATTTTATGTCTTTTTCTATATTTTTGTTGGCCTAGGTCATCTCACTCCTTCGTTTGACTTATTATTCACATGCCTATGAATCTCGCAGAGTATATACATTATATGTATATATAGATGAATGTGTGTGTATATCTATATATATATATATATATATATATATATATATATATATATATATATATATATATATATATATATATTGGGACGGCACAATAGAAAACGAATAAAATCTTACTTGGAGAAGGGAGGAGTCTTACTTGAAGAAGGCCGAAAGCTTAAACAATTTACCGTGTGAGTGTCCTTTTAAATGTTACTATTTTATTTATGTTCTATTGTGCCGTCCCAATATTATACTGCTCGTGTGAGTGTTTCCGTATAATCGATATATATATATATATATATATATATATATATATATATATATATATATATATATATATATATATATATATATATATATATATATATATATATATATATATATATATATATATTTATTTATTTATTTATTTATATTTATATATACACACATACCTGCATACATATGTGTGCATACTGACACACACACACACACATTTACATACCTTCGAAATTGAACGCTCTTTGGCGACGCACAAATGTATAAAAACGAAAATTATGAATTTAATGGCGGTGCAAGGGTACCATCCTTTTAAGAAGGAATTTGTACTAATACATATATATGGGTATATATTGTCTCATATTCATAAAAACAAGTACACTTACACACATAGATGCCTGTCTACCCAAAAAAATAATTGATGGATACTCGAATAAAGTTTAAAATATTATTTTTGAGCGAAATGTGAAGAGTTGGTCAAGTATGGTGACATCACGTATATGTCATGAATTTACGGGTGTATCTGACGAGGAAAAAACGAATAGTTGATCGATGGGAATAAAGTCATTTTGCTTTCCTCACTCAGTGCTATCATATTATTTTAATCATTCTTTTGTAGAATTTCATTTACCTCGCTTGCAATCATCTTTTCCCTCTTAATCATCTGATGAGGTGTTCAAGTATGGTGACATCACGTGTATGTATGTCGTGAATTTACGAGCATATCGTGCGAGGGAAAAACGACTAGTTGATCGATGGAAAAAAGTAATTTTTCTTTTCCCACTCAATATATGTATATTAATTTAATTTTGATTGATTTAAATTAATTTAATTGATTTCCCTCGCTTCCAATCATTTTTTCCCTCTTTTTCATTGTCTATGGTACATCTCTCGACCAATCACAAGTAAAGATGAAAAAAACTGCGCGAAAATATTTTAATCTGCTCCTTTTTGTGAAAATTGTATTTTATTTTTCCATTATAAGTTTTTGGTTAAGATACAGGGTCGTACCCAAAAGTGGTAGGACTGATTTTCTCTGGCGCGAACGGAGCGGTGGAGGGGGGTCTGCCTGGCCGGGTAAGGTGGAGGGGGCTCTTAGCAACAGACCGACACCAACCTCAGTCGCCTGCGGGCTGTCGTTGAGTGAGGACACCGTTTTTAGTGAAGCAAGTTTTTTGTCCGCGTCGAAAAACAAAATGAATCTGAATTTAGAGCAACGTTATTCCGTGACGTTTTGTGCGAAACTCGGGAAGACGGCCACTGAGACCCTCGATATGATCAAGCAGGCTTATGGGGACACTGCCTTAAGCCGTTCCACAGTATTTGAGTGGCACAAGTTGTTTAAAGAGGGTAGGGAGCTCGTTGAAGACGACCATCGCTCCGGACGGCCGTCGACGGCAAGAACCGACACGAATGTGGACAGAGTGAGGACACTGCTGAACACAGACCGACGCTTAACCAGTGAAGAAATTGCAGACCAGTTGGGTCTGTCTGCATCCAACTTCCAACGCATTATTTCACGGGATTTGGCCATGCGCAAGGTGTGCGCCAAGATTCCCGAAAATTCTGAGTGTCGACCAACAGGCAACGCGTGTGCGCATTTCCGAAGAAGTGTTTGCCAATTTGCACCGAGATGAAAATTGTTTGGACAATATGATAACTGGTGATGAAACATAGGTTTTTCAATATGACCCCGAAACGAAAAGACAATCCGCGGAATGGCACGCTTCCGCGTCCCCACGTCCAAAAAAGGCTCGCATGAGCAAATCAAAAATCAAAACGATGTTGATTGTGTTTTTCGACCGTCATGGAGTGGTTCACAAGGAGTTTGTCCCACCAGGGGAGACTGTGAATTCGAACTTTTACGTGCAGGTGCTCACCCGCCTCCGAGAACGCGTGAAAAGAGTCCGACCGGCCATCGCAAACTGCTGGGTGCTTCATCATGACAACGCGCCGTGCCATGGCGCGCTCGTCGTCAGACAGCTCCTGGCCAAATACGGCATTGCCACGTTGCCGCGCCCACCCTATTCTCCCGATCTGGCACCACCGGACTTCTTCTTATTCCCCCTGATGAAAAGACAGCTCAAGGGACGACGTTTTCACTCGATAAAGGCCGTTCAAGAGGCTTCGACGAGGGTCGTCAACGGCATCCCCCAAGAAAATTTCCAGCGGGCGTACGGGGAATGGGAGCAACGTTATACTAAGTGTGTAGCAGCTCAAGGAGCATACTTTGAAGATTATTAAGTCGATGTAAGTACATCGTCAATAAAATTCTTTTAAAAAAATCAGTCCTACCACTTTTGGGTGCGACCCTATATTCAGCCTCTTTCCCCAACTCTATTCTGCCTATCAACTACTCTCTCTTCATTAACCAACCAAGCCAACTACTACCTTGATCCCAAAATGGGAAATTCCTCCGCGTGTTTACTAAGCGTTTTCTCAGTCCGGAATGAGTATTATCATCATATTTTTACTGCAGGCCATCATCTTGGAATTATTCTTGTTCAACCTCAACTGATTTTATTTTCATCTTATTTACCATGCAGGCTAGTTTGCTTGTGAAGCCTTCACCATTTTCCGCCCTTAGAAATCCATCCGTCGTTCGCAAATCGCAGCGCGCTTGTCCTTTCTCAGTACGTTCATACGTCACTTTTTACCGTTCCCTTGTTCCAATTAAATTTCAATGAGGGTGAAAGAGGAGCATATGATATTCTGTCCTTCATGTAATTTATGTGCAAGCTGTTCAGATGTGAGAGTGAAAATAAACATGTGGAAGCCTACCGGAACTTCAGGATTGTCTTAAAAAAACACGCCCGTTCCAAAAAGAATACTATTGCTCATTATTTGAAAATAAATCCCTCTCCATTAAATGCCTAAGTGAAGAACTACGTATATGTACCCTTAAATGCGATAACGCTACCCTCACACCTGTATGAACGATCCGTGAACGAAAAAGAGAAAATTGACACATTAACGCGGTAACACAATCCATCTGTGTGTGTGTGTCTCTCTCTCTCTCTTTCTCTCTATATATCTCTATAACCCTCCCCCTTCCTCACTCCACGGCCCACGTCGACCCAGTTAATAGCCCTCAGCTCCAAACCCTCACACTCCTGCCAGCCACAAGAGCCTCATTACGTCATTCATGACGAGACAGGTGAAAGGACAACGCCCCTGGCTCGCATGGCTTCTTTTCGGGGTCTGCGTTACGGACGAGGGGGGGGGCTGGAGGGGGGGGAGGTGTAAGCTGTTGGTGGAGTGGAGGAGGCTTCCCCCTTCCACTCCGCCCACACGGTGAAAGTTTGTAGGGGGTTGGGGAGGTTCAGCGGATGGGGAGGGGGGTGGGAAGCGGGTGAGAACGGCGGCGGGGGGGGGGGGGGGGTGGCAGCGTTGAAATCGCGACCCAAATCTCTTCGTTTGCAGTGCCGGCCGCCCTTCACACAATCGTCCCATGAACTTGGGACGGATGCCCGTGGGTGGGGAAGAAAGGGGGATTTGGCTGTTGCATCGCGTGTCTCTCCCCCACCGAAATGCCGCCACGGGGGATCCTAGGGGAAAGGTTTGCCGAGCAACAATGTCAAGAGTCCGCCTTTGGCTGCAAACCGTCGGGTCATCCCCCGACAACGGAGTGAAAAGAATTATGTTACTAACCTTTAATCAATGTGGCTTTCTCTACCATAGCTGTAATGGTTAATCTCCCGAAGGATTAATTAGTTTTCACATGCCAAGCTCGACTGTGTCGGGCTCAGTCGGAACCCTATTGCTCCCAGTGTCGTACTGAGCTCTTCATGGGACACCCGAAACTAGATCGCAAATGTAAATTTAAAACAATTTGAGAAATTTGTACTTAAAATCCTTCTAAATGGCCCAAAATATGTAGCGTTTCATCAGGTTTATAAAACAGAACGTTTGGGGGAGAGGGGGTCTTGTATAGGACAAAGCGTTCGTCAAAACGCATTGCTTGGACTAATATAAAAATACTGATTTGAATGAGTGAGCGTTAAACCTGCTTCCATAATAGAAGTCATTGGCTGGAAGGAGAGAATATTTATGTTTGAAAAATTCCGCCCTGGTTCGAATCCCGGCGACGGTAGATATTTATCAGTGATATCCCGATCCCTACTTGAGTTGATTCGTGGCGGGCACTTAACGTCCCAAGCTGCGGACCCTTGGCGCCTTTCGTTAAGAGCAGGCTAATGCCGACGTCGAGTCGGCATTAGCCTGCTCCACCCTTCATCCTTTCCTCCCCATCCCTAATGGTTCAACTGACCTCAGCTTTCGGTCGCTTCCCCTAAAACTACAACTGCTACTACTTGAGTATCTGTCAATGCAGTAATACACAAATAAACGTACGCGCCCAAACAACCGCAAACGGACATAAAAGTTTGATGAAATGTAAGCTTCATCAGTAGTCTTAAGCTTGACCATAATGATGAGTGCTGATGGATACCAAAATGTCCCCCACCCCACCTCCGACCACATTTTTGGCCTACTCTTCTGATTACATCCAACCTTCGAGTCATCGCCGCCATCCCCCACCCCCCTTAAAATCGCCCCCTTCGACATCTCAAATGTGGTCACAAACACACTCTCACACGCACTCCATTGTGGCTTGCCCGCAGGCCAACAGATGTGAAACGGGAATCAGTGTGGGTCGACAGCCTCTTTCACACCAAGGCGGGAAAAGTGCTTTCACCGGGGTAGGTTGGGGTGGGGGGAAATGGCCGAGGCTGAGCGAACGGCGGTTGCGTGACGCGTGACTCAACGCCCGGCAACTGTTCGCCCATTTCCCTCAAAGGGAGCGTGTGATGTTCCGGGAGGAGGTGGGCGAGTAGGGGAGGGTTGAATCGCCCTTGGAAACTTCACCCCTTCCCCTGGGCGTCGAATGGGTTGCCGACCCTAATACACCACCGCCGCAATAGCAGTTGACTGATTGGTTGCCACCGGCGTCATACACCCAAAGCCATTTCGCGGGACCACCTTTTAAGCGCAACAAGTGTCACTAACATGAGCGTTACTCATCCTAGTGACACTTTAATTGAGTACTTGAACGTACACTCATGGTGGTTGCGTGGGATATTACGTGGAATTGGAAAAATATCACGACGCATTATACTATTATGTTTCTGTCCGCAATAAACATAAATAGACTATATAGTTCATAAAATGGAATGTTGAATTTTTCTATATTGTGAATATTGTTTGTATCAGGGAACATTTAGTGGCACCATTATCATTGATGAATACCTCCTTGTTAATTTAATGCTCTCGATGGCCACCGATGAAATGAAATTCACCAAGTTTCACATGACGCTTCAGTGGAAACACGTTAATAACTACGTAACGCCGATAACATAGAGTAACGCCAGGCATCGAGAAGTGGATTCCAAAAGATTATATACAATGCAGTAGAAACCACTGTCAAAACTGTAATTGGGTTTCAAGCTCAATCTAAACGTGTAGTCTTTGCAACCGAGGCTGTTAGAGTGATGATGTTATGTTATTCTCGTAAATATATGAGAACTTATATCTATATGTAGATGATTTTGCAGTATCAGATCAGTCCGATATTACCATTGACGCAAAATAAGAATAGGCATTTTAAATGGACAAATACGTGCATTTGTGTCGATGACCCCTGGTTCCTAGTGACCGGTGTATCTTGGGTAAAAAATAATTCTTGTGGACCATCAACAGTACTTGCAATTAATTGTCTTCAAGAATGTCATAGTTTCTTTGGGACCGCAAAATAAATTTGATTGTTGCTTAGTGAGTCAAATTGTAGGAAAATCACTGCAGAGATTTTCTCAGAAAAACTGGACTTCAGGATGAGTACTCGTAAGCTTAGTGCCTATATATACATAAAAGGTTTTTTTTTACCGGTGGGCATATTAAATGGATGCAGACCAGAAAATAATTAGAACTTACTCGATTTCATTAATATAAATGCCTAGTATTATATCAATATATCATGCATATCTGATTAACATCCATGATATATTGGCAAAATTCTACATAGAAATTGCTTGAAGAGGAAATTCAGGGAGTATTCCACTCTACTTCCCTAGAGTAGGGACTACTCTAGGGAATTAGAGTGGAATAATTAATTTTCTAAAAATTATCCAAACTAATTACTGGCCATGTGAAATTTAAGCAGATTATTAATAAGCAGATTAATTAATATAGCTATCATGAAAATATCTTTTGCTTTGTGCCGAAATAAAGCAGTAGTGAATCATCCTAGCTTGAATAACAAAAGGATAGGCCACATTTTTTACACAAAGCACCTGAGGGAGATGCCGTGACAGTAACTTTTAACGGAGTCATCCGTTATTTAAAAAATATTTTGTTGGCGAAGTTAAGAAAATGAGGCACAATCTTCAAAGCAAACATTTCAAAGGGTCATTCGCCTTGACCGTGATTCGTAATTAGCTAATTTTATCATAGCTTTATGAAACATAATAAAAGTTAAAACTTGACAGTATGTCGGTAGACGTATTGGTATACGTGGATCCTTGAACTATAGCTCACAAAGAAGAGCACTCAAAGGAAAATACAGTAAACCTAATTCCTTTAGACCGGAGAATCTCCATTTTGAAAGTAAACGCCATCAAATGATTATGATAATGTATTATGAGGAATATTAGTTCGATTTCGTTTTATACATGAAACTCTCTAAGTGAGAGTGTGGCGATATATTGAGGTAGAAGGGAATAGCTTCCCTTCGGTGAAAGCAGCGAGAAATCGGCGAAAATGCTCAGAGATCTCCGTGACTTTCTCTCATTATCTGAGTTTCCAATTGAAAATGAACATGATTTTATGTCTGCTGTACAGAGGAGCTTTTGCTAATCTAGCAGTAATATTATGAACGCCCTTGAGTCCATTAAACCCTTGTGTAAGTGTTATAATTAGTAACCGTAGCCAAGGGATTTGGCAAATTAACATTTTTTTAAAGGGTCTGGGACAGAATTGATAAAGATTCTGTATGCCATGCGCTATTATACCATGCATTTTAGCATAATGAAATCTGTTTGCTATTAGCTACCAATTTAAATCATTGGACCCTAAATGCCTTTCTAGGAGGTTTTCTGGAGTGGGAATTTTAATTGTTTCTCTCACTCTACCCTGAAATATTTCAACATATATATTAAAGGGAGGTTACCTAAATATGTGGATTGCACGTGCAAACATAAAAGAATTGTTGACGTTAGCGAGACATTTAAAAATCACACATGCACATATTCAGAAGTTTACAATTTCCCTAACAAATGAGAAATCAAGAATTATTGGAGACGCAAAACGACATTAAAGTGAAATTATACAAATACTGCTGATTCTCTACGTATTAGAAAAGATGACGGATGTCAAACATAAGCTTTGACGTTAAATTCTTCCATCAGGAGAATAATTCATATGAGCTTCTTATTAATGTATATCTTCAGTCACCATTCATTCCTAACAGAAATATTCCATCAAAATGAAATACACTATGTTATCCCACAGAAGAGCTTTATTGTACGACCCGGGTTTCGTCGAAGATCGACATCATCAGGTCTGATGATGTCGATCTTCGACGAAACCCGGGTCGTACAATAAAGCTCTTCTGTGGGATAACATAGTGTATTTCATTTTGATATGAAGCAATTCCACAAAGTTACTATGGATACAATTAACCAGAGAAATATTCCATACCCAATCATGACAACTGGAGCATAAATGATCGACATTGTCATTATTGATTGTATTATCGACCATAAAAATTATACTTCATTAAATCACAAACGCTGTAAGATCAAGAATACGCAGAACTGCTTGAGTCATTTAATATGACCGACCCCGTCTGATCCCTGAAACACCTCATATTGACGGGGAAATATTCCATGCCAGCTCAACATCATGAAAAAATGGCCCAGTCCTGCGATTTCACCATTTCGTATGCAATTACTTTTCCCGCGTTCGATTCGGCTCCAGTGAATTGAGGACGCACTGCCTCCTTGCATTGTACTGCGAAGTTCCTGGACGGAGAGGCTGAAAATACACGTCGCCACGAAAGCGACTTAAGTCTCAGTCACGACGCGGGCAGTAATCGCCGAGGCACCCTGGATGCTGATTCTCGCCAGCTCTCCCATCCCTCCAACCCCCTATCCCGCCCGCCCGCCTCTCTCCACCCCCCACCGAAATAATAACGAAGCGATGGGTGGCCGTTAATCACGGCGAGGGAAAACGCGCGGCAAGCCACCCCGAGCGTCTTACATATGCATTGGTCGTAATATCCCCAGCCGGATCTCCCCCGATGCCCGCATCATTCGTGGAGTTTTCACCGCCCGCGGCGGCCCCCGGTGAACTTGAACCTGCGCAGCAGCGGCGGCGGCCACGGCCGGGCGGTCGGACGGGGGGAGGGGGGGCGCGGAGGAGGAGGTGGTGTGGCTCTTGGGAGAGAAATCCCGCGGAAAAGAATCGGGTCAAGAGTGAGTGGCTTGGACCGCTGACCAACTTCCATCTCGCAACTCTCCCTTTCTCCGCGCGGGGTCAAAAAACTACGCGGGCACGAACCAACAACGCGGCCAACGATCCTTGAGCACGCCTACCAACTGCCGACGGAGGAAATAAATGACACAACGACAACCGTGAATCTATGGAGGCCTTCTCCAACGACTGCTTTGGAGAAGGATTCGAACGATAGGTAAAACAGAAATTAACTCACAAGTCGACCGATTCGGATTTTTCAATCCTGAATACACCCACCCGTGGTCAAATTGCGAACGCATTCCGAGTGAGAGGCCGTGTTATTTTTCCTGATTTCGAAGATCAAGGAGAGAATTTATTTCTTCGCCAGAATTTCACCGAGCACAAAAAGATCCCCCTATTGAAAGAATCACAAAGCGTAACGCCTCCATTTCCAAAGTAAACACATGACTTCCCAGTTGTTAGAGAGACAAGAGAAACAAAGTTAAGTAAAATACTATGGTTACCGAATCCCTCTTGCTTTCATGCAGCTGAGGGATTTCCTCACTAATCTGAACTGCACGCAATTGCTCTTGAAATGCAGAAAGCTACTGAAATTAATAGTAGATTACAATTAATTATTGTTAATACAGTTGTAATATTTATAATAGTTGTTTTGTAGTCGTTCCCTCTCCTGAGATTGCGTCTCTTTAAGTTGGTTTCTCCTTTATTCCTGCTGTATGGAAAACAGGCACATCTCATTTTCAACAGTTGCTCTGAAGTTTCCTCAGAATATGGTAATGGACACTAAAAGACGCGAGACGTTTTCAATCCTGGAGGCATGTGACAATAACGATTTTCAATCGCCCACACAGCCCGATGGAACCATTACTCACCGTGAAGACAGCGCGAGCAGGCACGGAGGGCAGTCCAAAAACGATCAAATACACGTTCATATTTTCATTTCGTTTGGGATAATAGTTAGTTAATGCCTACGTCAAACCGAATTAGAAATTCCTCACGGCAAGTTTCTCTTGGGTCCAGGGATTCTCGTGGATTCCTCGTCGGTGCGTGGTTGGCAGCTCGGGTATTTTCCGAAGAAAGCTCGCTCTCAGTTCGTTCACCGATGGCATGGGGGAGAGAGAGAGAGAGTGGGCCCACTCTCGAGGACTAAGCGGCATGATGGGGGGAGCGGTGGGGGGGGATATACGAGATTTCGCGGGAAAGCGACCCTTGGGTCGATGGCACGCTCTCCATAGAGCGTTAGATAATGGTGTCAAGATTATATAAAAATAGATTGGATGGAAGAAAAATATAATTTATGTATCATAAGCAGTATGCAACATACATATTTCTTAAAATTATCTTAGAACTGAAGTGTGGTGGCTTATACAGGTGGGTAGGAGATCGCAGAATTAATGAGTTGAAATAAAAAATTACTGTACGCTTACCCAGTGCAATTGCTGCAAATTTCACAGGCTCGTATTTTTTTAAAGATTGTTTTTACCGTCAGAGCAAATATGCTGAGTTTTCTGTATCATAATATCCCTTTGTTTGCATCACGCCTGCGAGTGAGTGCTTTTGGGTTATGATTACTCACATGAGCAGCTTACTTTCACCAATGTAAAATTATTATCTATTTCAGTGAATAATAATGTCATTTCATTACGTGTTGCGTAAGGTAATGTTCCAAACCATTTTCGAAAAACACAAACAAACATGAAATCTCTTTGAGAACCTGGCCCTACTGTAAGTCTTCATTAGTACATTACTACAATTAAAAAAATCAAATATACAGTAAAAAATTGAACCAAGGCTCAGCGACTTATTTGACTTCACTGTGGCCTTCATTAAAAGATTGTGGTGTACATCAACACATAAGTCAACTACTTAGTTGATTTGTGTGATGGAAAATCACTTAAGCTTCCTTTTTCATTTGATTGACGACAAAAATGCTTTAATATTATTTCTATTTGATGGAAAGAAGTTGTTGAACTATCATTGCATCCATTGTTAAAGAGATTATTTTGCAGTTTCACAATTTTTATAATACAGACAAATGTACAACACATTTGTACTCAAAGTATCCTCATGATTATGATAATGCCTCGCAATTATACCGTGAAGCATATGAATACGTGGCCATGTCTCAAAGCGAGCCATGCCGCATTCTTCTTCATTAAACTTGTGGAAACTATTTTGATGTCGTTTACATCATAGATATGTCAACTACCCGCAATTTCACTCATTACTAAATTAAGTTTAACCTTTCATGAGTTCAAAACTTGTAATGTGTACTTGAAAACACACAATATTTCTGTAAAATAACATCAACCGCCTGAACTCCCTCACCCTTAGATGTGGAAGCATTTACGGGGCGCTATATAGGCGGGGTTGGTTAACTTCAAATCAAGTGCTCAGTGAATTTCGTTTGGAGAGCACGACACGGTAAGTAAGTTGCATGAGGAAGTTGGAAAGAGAAGAGGGGAGAGAAAGAGGGAGAGAGAGAGAGACTCCCTTTCTTCTAGAGTTTTCCACCAAAGGATGCCCTGAGAGGAGATCATCGCTCCCCCCAACCACATCATATCCTATTTGGAAAATGAAAACCTCCTCGTTTCGTTTCTATGTCATCACGCACTACTAATTTCACCTGAGTTACTTCAGCACTTCGTTTTCGATGTGCTCAATATATCAGCTCAACTACCTCCACCACGAAGAGAACTCCAAAATGCGACCACCGTGAAGATTACGGCAAAAATTTCTTTTTCTAATATCACTGCTTTCTCTTCCCCGTCCATTTCGCCCTCATTTGGCCAGCCGCAAAACTGTGTCATCATCCTCCTCCAAACGTGATGATCGGGGGGGGGGGGGGTAAATGGGGAGGTGGGGGGGGAAATGAGATGGCAACCCACCAACGCAAGAGATAACGGTAAACATCCTTCGCGGCTGCCGTCTTTTCGGGCGGGAAACTAGAACTTCGCCGGAGATCATTTGAATACCGGATACCGGGGGTGCATGGGAGTGGGGTATTGCTGTCATCGTTCTGCATACACAATATTCATAAAGCAGCGTTTAAAAATTGACCTACCTACCGCTGCTGGCAAACGCATGGCATTATAACATAATTTGTTGAGGTGTGAGCCCCGGGAAAATATCTGCCGACAAAGCTCCTACGAGTATTTTTGGTCTCCATAATAGACATGAACGTAATTTTTCGCCGTTTTGCTCAAAATGAATCCTGATAATGTGCCAAATACGGCTGAATTGCACAGAGGAATATATGTTTTCAATGCGTAACTACTCGAAATGAGAACCATGGTTTCAAACTCGGAAAAAAATGAAAATTGCTCCTTTAATAGGAGGAATGCAAGAGCAATCGAGTTTCACAATAAAAGAAAACATCCTATTGTTAAATGTCTGTACGAAATCTTGAACTTGCGTCGGCACTGTGATACGTAGCACCAAGTGTTAAGAAAGCGCTCGCTTCTCTCTGAGCGTTGTCAACGAAAAGGTTCCTGAGCTCTTCGGCCGTCGTAAAATATCTTCTAAGAGCCATTTCTCGACATCCCTTCTCGAATGCTTTGTGTTTGCTTCCTTTCTCTAAGGGAAACGTCCCGCATAACTCGAGGGAATTTCGGCGTGGGTCTTGTCTTGCTCCTCGCAACGTCCTTGTACTTGGCCAGCGGTTCGAACGAAACAAAACGGAGACAGTATTTGCACATGTACATTGGAAAAGGTTTTTGGTGTGTTTTATAAAAAATATCATTCGGTAAAATTTACGCTCGCTTCGGAAAAACAAAATCTTTTTCAAATAGAGCTTTCACCTCTTGCCAAATGCCGATAGGTACGTAAGCATTATGTAATGCCGTGGCGTTCTCCGAGATTGAGCACTACTAATACGTAAGGAAACACGAGCTTATGGCAACGATCGAATGTATGCAGTTCTAATTAGCATTTAAAAAAAAGAGATCGGAAAGGGAAATAATTTCCCTTGGAATGAGGAATGCAATCACCGTCTGGGAGGTGATGTGGTCGAGATGATCACCGCATTTTAATGTGGGCATCTCGATGCAAAATTATCATGCGAGGATGAAACCGCGCCCCTCCGGTTCCGAGACGACCGCCCTTTTGCATCCGCACAATTTGGGCCACCGTAACGCTCCTAACCTCCCACCCCCGCCCACCCTCCCTCTCTCATAACTGACGAGTCAACGAAAAGATTGCGACCATTGGGGGTGCGGGGGAAGGGGAGGAGAAGGAGAGAGAGAGGGTGGGAAGATGTGCCCGGAAATGGGGGAAGTGGGTCGCCCTGCGCCGCTGGGGCTGACTGCACCCCTCCCCCGATACCCCCCTCCTCCTACCTCGCCCTGATAGCTCCGCCACGGCGTGAAAGTGGGCCCATGGGAGGGAGCAGGACCGGCCTCCCACGGCCCGCGGAGCCACCCGGTTGGATAACAGTCCCATGTGCTGAAATAACACGCTGTAAATGGCACACGGTGTTCCAAGGGTGTGACCCTGCTTTCTCGAACCGTTTCTCTGACGATCTCCGTGCACGACGGTAACTCGAAAAAAAATTGACCTCGGAAAGAACATAATTCTGTCACTCGTGACGCGGCAGTGCATGTTTAGTACCGAAACTATTTCGATAATTTACGAGGAAAAAGACTTTATGTGGTTTCCGATGCGTCACCGTCTGAAGATTTTCGAGCAGAGAAAAAGATTCGTCGAGAGCACTTTCCTGTTTATTTTTTCCTCTTCGTGTCCGCCAATGGTCTACTTTCTGCAGATAATAACTTCGTGGCTCATAAAGACGGGCCCAATTTCGCATCTCTCCGTTTTCTCTCTCAGTAAGATCATACAATTCTATCAGGGTTCCAGGCTTTCCCTTCATAAATTAAATTACCAATTGTGCTGGTTTTCAATTCACTGAGCCTTGCTTGGCAGCGGTGACGGGTTTCGATGGTCCGTAGTTTCGTCCACGCTCTTAATGATATCATTTTTGAAACGAATCAGATAATAACCGGCATGAATGCATACATTACTGTACGATCGCATGTCGAATTCCTAAACCTAGAAGATGTCCAAAGATCTTAAAACTTTGCACACAATATACGTGTAGTCAATGGGTTAAGAATAGCTGAAAGAGAAATAATGATAATTTTTTTTTATGTCTGTGGAAATCCAAGGAATAGCTTAATATCACCCCAAGTAATTACACCAGAAGTGACAACATTGGATATCGGCTGTAATTTACCAGTGGGTCACAGTACAAATTCACCGCGTAGATGCTTCAGTAACAGGCCAGGATAAGGATATTGATGCTGCCTTAAACCCAGTGACGCTTTGCTTACTATCATCAATATCCACGCAATAAACAACGGCAAGCCGTCGCAAGGGTGTGTGGCGGGGGATACTAGGCCTCCACCCGTAAAAGAGAATAAAACCACATGCAAAACTAACAAATTCATACACATATACACCCACAGAGGTGAATGCGATATCCATGCGAAAGTCTTTTTAACTTAAATGCATGCAAATACATATGCTATCAACTAACATACACATGCACCTACCCAACCGTACGCTACGTTGTTTATTCTAGAGAAAATTGAAGAAGAATTGTGTCATTCCAGATAAATTAAATTTATACGGAGAACATAATGACACCGGAAAATTTTTTATTTAAACCATATAAAGATAAGACTTTAGTTCACTTTGAAGCTAACTCTGCGATACTGCTACCCACTTTCAACGAACTTTTATTTTTTTTTGCCATTTTAAATACGAACGGAGACTGTTTGAAATTTGCTATTTACAAAGCAGAACTTGTATTAAGAGCAACATTCTGTTATATAACTCGTTTTTAAATCCCTACTGTCAAACGCAAAATAGTTGAAACATTGTTAGCTAACTACCATATGGATGAACAGCATTTCTGTTCGGCGGTCTTCGGCGTTTGAAGCCGATAATGAGCAGTGCCGTACCAACCTCCGAGCATTATCGTGTTTGGCTTGGCCAATTTGCCTTTCATGGGGTGCGCTCGCTGAAGAGATTTTAGATTTGCGATTCAGGTTCCCCGAAATTTTTCTTCAAAGAACTTAACCTTGGTTTTGTTGTGATCACATACTGTGTGAGCGCACAAAATATTTCCATCCATCAATCCTAGAGTTTATTTCTCTTATTTTATTTGAATCGTCTGTTTTTCTAATGATGAGTGAGACTGTGAAATGGCCCTCGAGTTCAGAATTATTTTCGAAGGACATGAAGTTTTCCATAATTTTTATTACTGAATGATGTCCATGTTTGCAGAAACCATTCTTTTATTTCCGTCAAAATATCTTCTTTTCGTAACAGCTTATTTAGTGAAATGCCCTTGAACTTGAAATGAAACCTGAATTTCGACTCTATCGGATGGATCCCAAATATTTCCGCAAATACCAAAGGTTACTTATCCCCGGTAATCATCCTCTCTATTTATATTTCATTAGATTTACCTTCAACCTACCTAATAAACCAATCTTTGCAAAAGCGAACACGAATATTCTTTCATTGTGTGCCCGCGATGAAGATTTGAGGTATGAGTGGCTATTAAACATTAGGCTTGTTTCGTGTTACACTCAATTCCATCCGTTTTACATAACGTGGCTCCTATTTATTTGGTTCCAAAAAATTATTGAGATGCATTTAAGATATAATTATAAATGTCATTCATTATTCCAAATCCAAATGTCAATATTATAACTTGCGAGGGAGTAGTACACTATCACTCGGTGTTTTTATTATTGAAAAAATCACTGCCAGCTTATCCCTATGGCTGTGTCGCATAAGATCTAACGTGTCAGCCTGCTACTTATGTCCTTATTATGTATATTAATAATAGATGCGGTCCCATCTCATTTCCTGGTGTCAAGCGGACGTTATAAATGTTTCCTTTGAGCTCATGCCAACAATTTCTGCTTTCAGCGCACGATCGAATATCATTTTCCAGCTCCAAGCAGTACATTTTTCCTGTATGACGTGCGGTTTTGATTTATGCATCATTTTCTTGAAAGACATATTGTCCAAGGTTTTCTCGAAAGAACAAAATATTGAATGTACTACGAGTAAAAATGTATGTTTTAAGCACGAACTTGTGCGAAGGCGTAATGAAACACTATCACGCACGCTCCAGCAAATGACTAGCTGAAAGCATTCATGCACGGTTACGGGGTGAGTGACAAAAATTCAGGGACAGGAATTTGCATAAAACCGTGTGTTGCCCCGTGAACGACTGCAGTTATAAGGAATGAAATAGAGGGGTCAGAACTAGTTTCTTATGAGTCTCGGTCGTCATATATAAGAGAGCCTGTAAAATGCTTTCGCAGAGGCCAAAACACCCTTCACGATGGAATCCAGATGAAGGACTCGGAAAGGGGATGGGAAGACGCCAAACAAAAATTACCTCGCCGGGTTACTTCCTCAGCTAGGACCACTCTCATAATCCACGGAAGACTTCGTGGAAGTCTACCAACCAAACTTTCGCCGGATTATTTTCGCTATGTTACCTCCTTACCCATTTGAACAAGTATTGTAAAACAGCAAGTTTTTTTTTTAATGATCCCCCGAAAAATGAAATCGTACTTAATCCAACACGAATTTAAATCTCCAGTGCTATTTTACCTGCATAACCCAGGTTTTGACCGTCTTTATTATTTTAAATCCTCATAATTGAAAAATTTTCGCATCTAAGTTAAGGAACAAGCCAATCAAGGCCGCACAGCCAAGGAATAAAATGTTACCCTCCTTCTACTACTATCAACATCCTTAATTTTAATACCTTTTTAACCTTACAAACATTTTTCTGACCTTCACGTTTTCTGCCATTTTAATGTCACCGAATGATTGATTGGAATTTCCATTCATTAACTTCGTAATCTGCAGTCTGTCATATTCTCCAAATAACATTTACGTGATAAAATTGGTAAGAACTCATGCTTCTGGTTAAACCTACCAATATTGGCGCATTATTCCAAGTTGGACCGGTCGACGGGATACAGAGCCGTCGGGCTGAGGGGCACTTGTTTAGAGCGGAGCCTCATGCTACTCGCCACTCGCGTCAAACAGGCAGCCACCGATTGGTATCCGTTGAAGGGCAACTGCTCACTGTACGCCGCTCCGTCCCCGAGTGGTCGCACACTCCTGGAGTAGATGCGCCCCTAGGGGGGGGGGAGTGGGGGCCCTGAGGACGATGAGGACGATGTCAAAGCGGAGGAAATTTGGGCACGAGAAGAGGACCGAAAAATCAAGAAGAACTTTTTTCTCGAGTTAACACATGCAGCATCAAGTTCCATATCTGCATGATAATACCGATACATAACATTTTTTACTTGGAATTGCGACCGATTTCAAATTTCTTCCCTATGTAATAAAATACCATAAGCACAGTAATCAACTCGAAGGTCAGTTTGATAGGTGATGGTAGAGTTCACACAATATTAAATCAAGCGGTGCGTGAAATTCACACATCAGGGTAGGGGGGAGGCTGCTGATCCTTTCTCTGTGCCGCCTATGGTTTCCCAGGAAACTCTGGTGCCTGAAAAATCAAACAGCTAAGGTGAAGCCGAAGGAGCCCAGAGGGCCCGAGAATTGAAAAACCCTCCGGTCCAGCGCTCCACCCCTGAATACACATCCAATTCCAATGATATTGAGGTACTGATATACTGTAAAAAAAACCATAAACACAGTAATCAACCCGAAGGTCGGTTTGGTAAGTGATGGTAGAGTTCACCCAGTACTAAGCCCGACGGCGATTGAAATTCACACATCAGGGTAGGGGGCCCGTTCCTTTCTCTGTGCCGGTTGCCGGTTATGGTTTCCCAGGAAAATCTGGTACCCGAAAAATCACATAGCTTGGGGTGGAGCTGCAAGTGCCCAGAGTGCCTTACCCAGGAATCGAATCCGGGCCCCTCCGGTTAGTAGTCCAGCGCTTCACCCTCTGTACTACCGTAACCTACTGCTATGCAGTATGGTAGAAAATTAAAGTGCATTGGTAGGGTGGAAAACACAAAATGTTTCATCTCCCGGGACATATTTATTAAAGGGCACAGTCAAATAAGTTTTCCACACTACCCAAATGAACAATTTATATTGGCTGCCATTTGTACTGAACATACCAATTACCTCCCGAGCACTTATGCTACTACCACCTACATCTAAGAGATGAACTGACAGCATGCAGGCATTCAACCGTAAAACTGAATTCGAATAATGTATCCTGTGATCAAGTTGTTACCGTACTATATTGTATAATCTCTCAATATACATGCGCGTGAGACAATTTTTATTGTTTTATCACTGATATAGTAAAATAATCGGATTCATTGAGACTTTTGAAGCCATGATAGTCCAGTGGGTAGTGCGATGATCTACTGACTGGAAGGCTCGGATTAGATTCCGGGTGATGCCTCTGAGAACCATCAGATTCACACCAGCTGTGTGATTTTTTAGTTACTAGATGAACCTGGGAAACTATAGACAGTACTGAGGAAGGACCTGGCCCTCATATCCCGATATGTGAATTTCACACGGCGTATAGGGATTGGTGTTGGGTGAGTTCTGCCATCATCCATAAAACCAACCTTCGAGTTGTGGTTATTGAGCTACGGAGAAAGGTGCAGTAAAACATTTGCTCGGTAAGTTACGACCTTAGAAATAATGGTATATGGAATGATGATATAACATTAATGTGGCATTTTATTAACTTTCCATTGTAATTTTGGTAAAATATATAAGAGCATTTTTTTCTTTAAGTTACCAAGCTAAATGCGGTTAAACAACGAAGGCCCAAACTCTTTTGTTGAAATGAGCCGCTTAATATTCTCTAACCCCGGAGCACCTTCATTTATATCTACATGGTGCGATTTAAGACGCGGTTAGGATGTTAGCGGATGATTTAAAACTTGATATGAAAATTCTAAGGAGGCATTTGGACTCACAAATGGAATCGTCCTCATTAACTAATAGTTTTTACAAAAGAGCAGGTCTTCTTCTTTCCGGGTGCACATGAGTTGTCAAAGGTGAATTTTTTTATATTTTAATTTTATTTATTTATTTTGCATTAGTCCAAAAACAGCTCTTTCGCATTTACATCGGACTTTGAACGATGATATAACAATCTGACAATTGTACACACCCAAGTGATGACGAGACTAAGGAACGTAAATGGATTACATTAAAATCTCAGTCAAGTTGTCGGTTCAATAAGCTGAAAGAGGCACACTTAAGACGTTATTTAAATTAGATATCCCCATGAATCTAATCATATAAAATAATTTAATAATTCAATGTTGATAAAAGTAATTCCTCCAAGGAATTTTTTCGGACATATACCAATACGGTTTGTTTTATCAGCGTTGAAGCCATGTGCGTACCATGAAACATATAAATATTGATTTGGAACTCAGTCCTTAGCTGAGCGAGTTGATTTCATGGTTACATGTCCTTTGGTTACATGTAACCAAATAGATGGCGATGGTATGATGATCATCTAAAGTTATACTTTGGGATTGCACATATTTTTATTACTAACTTTTTTATCGATTAATTGTTATTTTCTGGTAGAAAATTACATTAGTCGCCTATATAATGACCCTCAGTCCCTTAACTTTCTCCCGAAGTGTTTATTAACAAGATCTTATGCAACAGGTGGTAGACATGGAAAATAAATGATTGCCTCAGGATTTATTTTCAAGTTGAACTTGGAAAAAATACTGCATACCTAAAGTTACGCAAGAATTTCAGAAGGAAGGAAAAAGCCCAATACTTGCTGTTGTGTTTATTTATTAAAAATATAAATCGCTGAAATGTAGCCAGCGGATTTAAGTCCATTCCTATCATTACTCTTGATAGATTTACTCATGCCTTCATTCTCATTTAGGTCACGTTTAGACACCTATACAAGGTACTCTATAGGCTGGGATATGTGGTAGTGATTTCATGGCGGAATATCCACATTAGTTATTGCTTATTGGTTTACAACTTAAAGAATAGAGAAGTTACTTGAGTCAAATAATGAAAACGCGTGGGCCTATAAATGAATTGACTTGTCCTGGAGGGATAATGTAAACGAAATATTTTTCTACTGAGACGATCCTTGTAATCATCATGATATAAAAATTGTGAAAAAATGTACAATTTGGCAAAAAATATATTTCCCTTGAAAATTATATGATGGTTACCCTGATTTCTTAATATACCCACGAGCTCAGTACTGAGTATGCTGTCACTCATTATTCTATTAATATATGCGCACTGCAGTCATATTTTTTATTATCTGGATAACTTGACGGTTCCGCAATGTGTATTTGTAATGCTTTAAAAATTGTCATAAAAGGGTCTGGTTCCCATTGGACTGGATCGCGTGTATAAGTCGTCAAAAAAAAGATTGAAAATCATTATTCCAAACTTTTAGGTTAGGAGAAAGCTAAAGGTCGGGAATTCAAGGTCTGTTCGACTTTCGGAATCGGACGGAGACGTAGAGACTCGCGGTCGCCATGACTCTCAAATATCACCGAAAGTCCTACGCGGGCACGGCGGCAATTGAGCGTTTTCCCGATCTCATCGCAAAAGTAAAGAAAGGGAGCAAAGCGAGGCCTTGATCTCTGCAGTACCGGACGTTCCATCAGGTAGTGTGCTACCCTAGCCGCCGAGATTCGTCCCGAGGGCCACACCATCGGAAGACCCCATAGATGTTGGGTCTTTTCGCACGGCCAATATTCCCGCTGCCGATGCATTCCTCGCCCACCGCGGCCCCCGTTGAGACCTTGGAAGTGATCCGATTCGTATCGGTGCGAGTAAATGGAAGAGGAAAATTTTCATCTTAGAATGAAATGTCGTACAAAGGTGATAGACGCCCTCATCACAGAGATCACAAGCCATGCATATCTCACGAGGACCTAACGGTCAGAGCGAAATGAATGGTGAGGCACGTCGATTTCATTCTCTTGTGTTATTTCTTTTGAAATATAATCATGTTAAGAACTGAATTTCGATGAAATGCGTAATCTAGTATAGCAAATAATCAGCGACGCAAAACCAGGCGGTAACTTAAGAATTTATTTGAAATGGATCCCATTCATCAAAGAGTAATGTACAGGCCTTCCGCACAACCTGTCACATTACGTGATTTTTCTTCGACCAAGAAGAAATTCCGGAGAGACGGAAAGAATACATTGAGGTAATACATGGAAAAGGTAGTCAGCATATTTAAATATAATAAGAATAATATGATGTCATGAAAGATAGCTTAGTTCAAGGCATACGTGTTCACAAATACAAAAGGATTTTTAGGAAATTAAATCAAATCATTTTGTGGAGTGATGCTATCACATAACATAAAAGGTAATGTGGGCAATAGTATTTTATGTACTGTAACTCATTAAAATAAAAACTGAATGAAATGATTTATTAGCCCAAATTACTACCGTATTTATAAATTTTAATATTCCATTGCCGTAAAATAATCTGTTCCCGGTAGCTTTCCTTGTATGGAGTACAAAAAGATAATGCCATGGTTCAATGAAAGTGACGAAATAGTACAAATATCTTTAACAAGTATAGGGCAATCTCGGATAAGGTACATTGAAATAGATTTTGATTTATCACTCTTTAAGTATTTCAAATTTTAGCACATGATTTTCATTCCCTTACAATTCAAAATAATGTTTGGCTAAAAAAAGCGTCTGTGATAAAAAAGTCTACAATATAAATTGGAAGCGAAGAAAAATAAGACTGGATTAATGAATGGCTTATGGTTTATTTATGCATACATAGACAAAGGCGATACTCATTATTTTAGAAAAAGTTGAAGGAATACCATATGAGGCTTCTTGGAATTAAGCGATTAAGCGTTGTGAAATGGTTTCCAACGCGTAAAATCCCTCAGTGAAGTGGTAATTAAATGTTGTTTTCACACCTCATAATCAATTTTTGTGGAATGACTTCACAATCTTTCGATTTACAATGAAGATGAATATTCGGGTGAGTTCTGGTAAAGTACGAGGGAATGTCAATAAATACTCGCAAAACTGGATAGAGGAAATAACAATCAAAGTAAATTGCTGAAATATATTACACTGTTCTATATATTCACCCTGTACATTCAAGCCCTTATCCCATCTCTTTACGGGCCCTTGACAGTCGGAATCAAAGAAGAATATTGTTTGCTATCGTAGCCAAAGAGTAATCTCTAGGGCCTACGTCATCATTATTTTCTAAACGTTGGCCACCCAAGTGATGTTTTAGGGGCCCAAGCAGAAGAATACCAAACTACTGATAAGGCACACACAGCCGGGACTCTATGGCGAATGCTCCAAGCGTTTCCAATGAAATGCTCGTAACAGCTCCTTCGTTTGTAACTTATATTCTGACTTAGTCCCCTACCACAGTGGCAAAAAAAAGGAGGAGGAAATATAATTTTTCCAGGATAGGTCGTTATTGTTGGAGAAGTCAGAAATTGAACCGTTATTTTAAATTACGGCTTGGATAAGGGTGACGAATTATTATATAGGCTGACAGAGTTCTATTGTAGACATAAATATACTGCGCTATAAGCACATTTTGAATTCCACGGTCACGAGTTATACGCTTGTAAAAATTCCAGAAGAAATTAGAGGATTATGATTTGGTTACGCTGTAGTGAAGCAGAGTATTCCGAATCATGTCAATGATTGCAAAACCCTCTCGGGTGATTGAGAGACCGTGGCTAAGTGATGAACGCCACCTTAAATTCACGAGACAGAGGAAAATCATGAATTTTGGATGGTAATTTTACAACTTGGAGGTAACTCAGCCAAAGCCAGCTTTTTAATGGCCTATGTAAAAAATAGAAGAAGATTGACTTAGGCAAAGCGGAGAAAAATTTACAAATACCTAATGTGGAAGAAAAAGAATCCGAAAAAGCAGTTGTCGGTTGGTCTAAACAAGAAGCAATGTACACGTAACGTAGAGGAACCCCTGCTTCACGTATAAAATAACACAACCGATTGGATAGAAAATAATCTATGAAAAACCGATAACTGAAGGAAAATAATTTTGTTATAAACAGATTATGAAACATTGATGAATCTTCTTGAGATTCGAGTAGAATCTGGAATATTGCTATGACAAAGTAATGCGAAGTAATGTGATACATACATGTTAACTATTTTCAGTTGAAATCGCCCTTAATCGTTGCAACTACAGAGGAAGGGTAATAGTGAAAAAGTCTTTTTAACAGCGCTCTCTAACTTGCTCCAAATCGTAGCTTCAGTCGCTTGGTTATCTCGGTTAAAAATGGCTAAATCTTCATGGATAAATTTTTTACGCATTTGCTTAGAAAATTGGTTCTCATATGTTAGCTGACAAAGCAGATTGAGCCAATTAATTCTATTGATGTTGAGTTTTTCAGCATACTTTCGATATTTAATGGTCTGTTAGGGAACTTGCAACCGGAAAGTAGGGGTTCGGGATGGTTCGGTGGCTAATGTAATGGTTGCTCATCCCAAGGACTAACGTACGGAACCCAGATGTGGCAGTGTTCTTCATTGTTATATCGATCCTTACTTGCATTGCCATAGTGCTACAGCTGTCGATAGTGCTACTACTAAATGAAGTACGCCGCCCGTCGGTTAAGATGTTAAACCGTACACCCCTTTTGTTAAAGAGTAGACTAATACCGACGCTGAGTCTCTCCACACTCTTTCCAATCCCTGAATATCCTACCCCTGCCGAACTATTCATCTATCTCTTATAGTGCAAATGACCTTGGACGTCGGTCGCCCCCCCTCGTAGTTACCACTACCACCCGGAAAGTAGACGGTTTCTTTAGGAAATACGTGAACAAAGGTCAATCTTTGCACTTGCAAAAAATGAATTGAGGTAGGTTTTGACAATGACTCCTGAATTGAGCTCTTGTTGCGACGCACCAATTTCTTCTTTTCCCGGTCGCCCTCGCCTCGGCTCCCTTATCCTTCCCCATCCTCGAGGAAGCCCGGCCTCCCCGATTGAGTCAGCGTCGTTCCCCGGCGCGGCGACCGTCTCGGCGTGTTCTGCAGGCTGCTCGAGCTGGTTCGTGACCTCGGAGGAGCGACCATGAAATTTCGCTTCTGGATTTCGGCTGGCTAGGCTGTGGCCGCTATTTGCTTGACTAATGCTGCTAAACGGAATGTGGAGGAACTATCGACATCACCTATATATGCGCTGCTATTAAACCTTAACGATACTCATCTAAAACTTAATTTATATTTATTACATTTTTGTAAAAGAACGATTCATGTACTTGCCGAGCGATATCACTAGCTTATTATATTACGCCGACAATGCATCCTGTCGAAATATTCACAGTATGTATCATACTGCTATCGACCTGTCGACAAAATTTGAGTCTAGCGACTTCAAATGACGTATGATTACTCCACTAACATAATGCCATTTTGATTTTGTGAATGTAATATCATTGTAATGTAATGGCATAGATTGAGTATGCGTGCTGAGGAAATGGAGAATAAAAAAGAAAATACTGGCTTTGGTCCTTCGTGTTGGATGAATTATTATAACTTTTGCATCATGGGACCGCAGAGTGGAAAATCGGAGACAGAATGAGAATTATATTCTACTTGGCCTCTGAAAATAGCTTCCATTATTCTGTTGACTCCTTGAGACACTGTTTTACATTTTTTTTACATAAATATATTTAGTATTTCGACTCTTGCTTGAAACATATCACCGCGAATAGAAAATGAAATTTATGTGGCCGAGAAATGACGCAAATATTTCTTCGCTAACCGCTCCACAGTTGAAATGCATGGCGTACGTGAAGATGTCTTCAACACATTTCAGAGTAGCTCCAAGCCATTTAAACGGAAGCCAAATGGCCTAACTAGGCATTAGTGTCTTGAATTTGACTGCATAATTCTGCAATGCTATATTTTTATTTCAATTTTTCAGGTCAAGCAATGACCTAATAAATTATGCTAATGTTTCTTGTAATAAACAATTACAGCAGAAATATACTACTCCCAAATATTCTGACAAAGGGTGTAAACTTGAGTGGTTGATTAACACCCTGCTCGAAGCAACCACAGAATCCAACCTGAAGGTTGGTTTGATGGTTGAGGGCAGAGCTCTCCTAGATCAATGCTCAACGTTGTGTGAAATTCACATATAGTTCCTAGGCTAGTTTCTTATCATGTGCCACATGGGGTATCTGAGGAAGATCTGCTACCCGAAAACTCATAGAGCTATGGTGAAGTCGAGGGTACCAGAGCCCCTGAATGGAATCCAAGCCTTCATTCAGAGGCACTACGCTCCACCAACTGGACTTCCTCGTCATATTGAAGTAAATCGCTGCAACTTGTTGCTGAGGAAAACTTTTTGTTAATTTACTAACAATGAAACCCAGATTTCATTAAATTTGTTGGCAAATTCTCCTGTGAAATTTTAAAACGGCCCTATAATCACATTCCTTTGCAGAGTTATGTGGTAGACGACGAGAATTTCCCATTCCAACTGATCGCAAACTGGAATACAGCAATATTGCAATACTACAATGCTATGTAACAGCATCGTAGTGTTTCCACATCGAACATTCGGGATGTGTTCAAAAGAAGCGTATTTAGGCTTCATGGAAGAATATTTTTACCATGATTGCTGTTCAGTTCAACTACCAGTTTATACCTACTTGAATTCTTACTCCTCTTGGAAGGCAATGTGATATTTTCCCTAATGGCATATATTCGGAGACATGTATTGAAAACAAAAATTTCAAAACAAACTTAAGTATTGGCAGAAATAAAGCAATAGTAAACGTTATGTAAGATTCCTGCTTAAGATCCCTTGCACTCCTTCTCATGAGGAAACTTAATGAAATGGGATACTCCCGGGGGCATTCAGGGTCGTTAACACCGTTCACAAAGGTGAATCCACTAGAGAAGAATTACACGATGCCCACATCCCATGAGGGTTGAGGGCCTTGTATGCCCCACGGGTCAGCTGACAAGCGAGATCAATAGCATACATTGGCGCATGTAGACAAGTGACACAATACTATTATTTGCAATCGTTTCATCAAGAAAGAAATGAGAGATTCCCACGAATCCACAAAACAGGCTACAAGTATTGTCGTGAAAGATATTTTGAATTTATCGTTATATTTCCTCGTGGGCGTCGGTACGTTTGACGATCCCTGGCAGCTAACAACGAATATCATGCCAGGGTTCTCCCACAAAAAGTAAAAGTAGAACCGCACGAAAAATATCTCTTTCCTAATTTCCTTCTGTAGCCATGGTTTAATTGATAAGAAGGAAAGAGCGTCACATAATCAGACAGAGGTTTCGTCAGTTTTCCCTGGAAACCATATAAACGCAAATGAATAAATGCGTGGGGAATATGGATATTAAATTTTCTTCAAGCGAAAATAGTCACTTGTGATCATATGATTCCGGGTGCAGTTTTGGATCCATTTTGCAAAACCTGAAAGTTGAATTACAATTTCTTTGAAAACGTCTTATGGGCAACGAAAACTTTCAAATTTCCCAGTTTGTGTAACTCAGGCAAGTGGCAGGTGCTGCGCCATTCATTATCATCAGTAGGTTCTGCGTGCACAAAATTACAAAGAACTAACTGTGTCGGGTTGTAGCTTTGAGAAACGGGCCCACTTGTGAGAGAGAGAGTCTTCTTCTGTCGACAGATTGGTGGCAGCTGGTGGATGAGGAGGCACGGCGCTCGGCTCCTCACGGCGGCGGCGCCCGAGAAGGGTCTCTCCGCGGGCGGAGCTCGGCTCCTCTCTCCCACGAAGGCATTGCAGACTCCCGATGCAGCGTCCCACGCCCGCGCTGTGCTCTTCGGAAATATGACTGGCGTCCACCGAACCGGGAAGATCGCTCCGTGAACTCATCGCACTTTCTTCTCCTGCCGCTTCGATTTTCACCACCTTCAAACTCTCCTCACTAAACCTCATGCCCATGTGGGTATAGATAAGGATGGAAAATATAAAATGGACCAAAATAAAAACAACCGAAGATGCTTTCAGCATGGTTTTGGAGGAGAGAGAGGTTTTGGAGAATGGTTTGCAGAAATCCAAAGGAGCCAGTAAAGGTGAAGACAGAATATTTTGACTGTCGATGGGATTTTGACGACTGTGATAGAGGGGAGTATTAGAGAGTAAATTAATGTAGCGGTGATCGTCTGCTTGAGTATGGTTAGACGAAGCCAATAAATATAGCGATGCCAAGACTGTCTTTCCACGCAAAACCAACCTTATAAAAGTGACTACAAATGATAATAGTAATTCGGTCCTAAAAATATCGGTTAATACCCCGATGACTCGTTGGTACTGGAGTATCGCGTAGGGGCGGTTATCTTGTGATTGCAATAGATCTGCGCCTAAATATCTCCCTCGCCACGGATCAGATTCTGACAAGGATTTGGCGGAAATAGTGTGGCCAAGGTGGAAGGTGGCATTTTTCATAACTGCATTTTCTTGGAAATCAGCATTCGAATTCTCGAAGTGGTGGAAAAATCCCGGATTGGATAAGATTTTTGAGCCTAAAAGGAAATGTATTACCGATTCAGTATAGGAATCATTTTCTTCAAGGAGTAGCCTCAAATAAAATTACAAAAAAAGTATTTTTATTAATTAAAAAAGGAAGGATTATAAAAATGCATTACGCGAGTAAAACACAACAAATTAGCAAAATGATAAAGACTACGTAACTCGTATATTGAACTCTTTCATGTCAAGTGCAATTTAAAAATTTAACTACAAAATTATCGGAGTAATCAATTCAAATCGTTTCCAAATTAATAAGAATATGAGGGGACACAAAATTCTGACTATTAAGACGTCATAAATTCTTTCAGTTATGCAATTTTAGCATTCTAGTTACTCCTTTATCTATTATTTAACATTTGAGGTCATATTGTAAAATGCAATTAAAAAGAATGTTTACGCTTTTAAGCGGTAGCAATATCACAACGTATCCAGTTACAAAACTATAATTTTCATGCTTATAGTGAACAGTAGGGACATTTATTCAATTCCAAGGGTCCTCATTTCATATTTCATGAAATTATATATTGATTTTAAAATGCGTAGAGTTAATATAACAGCCCGCTATTTGGTTTTGTGCAGTCATGGAACTTAGACACTTGAAATTTGAAATGAGACAACGTGTGTTCTCTCGAACATTACATTACTTACAGGCGAATATGATATTTAATGCTGATGCTCTTCAGAGTGTACTACAATGCACGCAGTTGTTGCTGCTTTATTATTTTTTCATATGACCGAGCTGCCAACGAGAATGAGAAAACAAATGGATTTTATTGGATAGTTCTTTGCTTTACCTGCCCTGCGCATTGCCCCCAACTTGTCGGCATTCCTAAATTTTTCCGTAAAAATTCCATGCAGTATTTGTTCGTTTATGTTCTGCGAAAATAAAGTGTAATTGAATATAATTTTACCTAAATGATTTTTCACACTCAAATTGGACCCACTTTTATTGGAAAGGGGGGGGGGGTTAGGTAACCATAATGAAAGATAACAAAACCTAATTTTTGACTCGGCTCCCGTATGCTTCAAATCCGAGAGGGAGTTGAAAGCCGCCTTTCCTTGAATATTTTTGTACCTTCATTCATTATTTATGCGATGGCATTTCAAGAAATGCCACCGATGTGATCAATTTAAATCGCAGTGCGTTATTCAACTCTTAAACTCGCACAACTTCCTCGCTGTTCTCTTCGTTCTGAAACAAGCGTCACGCACCTGCAAAAAATTATCGAGAAACTGATCAAGCACCGATAGGTCTCCCTCTCTCTCTCTCCATCACTGTTCTATGCACGCGATGTGGGGAGGAAAAACCGCATGCCTAAATGGTGCACATGAAAAACATAAATTGAATTGACGATTCCATTCAATATGGGAGAAGTACCTATTGGCACTTGTGCCTTTGTTCTGCGGTGTTGAGTAAACATTCTTCATTACCCCGCCCTTGGTTTGATTGGGTGAATTAATTGCGGCAGTGGTGCTGTCATTCGGGATCTACACACGTCACAAAGCAGGAGAGTGCGGCTGCATTCGATGTGATGGGTAGCGTCCCCTCCCGCCCTCACTCCGCCCCTCACCCGCCGATCCTCGCGGTAGTGGATGGAAGCGTCCCGATACTCCTCTCCGCAAGTAGGCCTTTTACGGACCGCAACAGAGATCCATCCAGCCCGTTTGCTCCTGCTTTCACGTGGGCAATGTAGAAGTCTTCAGCGCTGTTTCACTCTCCTCGGGGAATGCTCTCCTTTTCCCCCATCTCTGGTGAAGTTGCAGCTCAACCAGCTTGGCGTTTCTATCTTCGGAGAACGGCTTCCGCGAAACGACCCACAATGCAATTCATTCAACAATACCGTTTTCCCTAGAATAGTTCGGGAGCAGATTTTTTAATCGATATAAAATTACAAAAAAAATAGTAATTTTGCACATTCGTGAGTGTTGATAGGAAAAAAAATCAATTGCTGTAAAACAAACTCGTTCAACGAAAATTTCTTCGCATTGCAATGAGAACAATTGAGAATCCGCACTTGTATGATTCATTTTAAAAATTACCCCGACTCCCATGGAGTCGGTAATAACCAAAGATCTTTGAAGTGCAAATCAGTGAGGGGTTAACCGTATATCATACGACTACCAGATGAAAACTGTTTGAGTTAATACTATGTATGACTCACGATATCTATGCATACAATTTTTCAAAAAGAATATCTCAGTGGAGCACTTCCATTTGAATTTTTTAGTATTTCACTAGCTCCGTCATTTATCGGATACTAAAGAACTTAAAGTGAAACATATACCACTGTTCACCATCCATTCAACTTGGAGAGATTTGAAGCAAAATAATTCAAATGAGGTATACCCAGCACACTTCCATAGACAGACTGATCCAGAGTCATGACTTTTCCATGACATAGTTAAAATATTCAAATGAAAATTTATGAAAGTCATGTCGTTTTATCTCGACCTTACGATGATCAATGTCATTTAGATTAACCAGTGAGGTATGTGTGTATTTGTTACACGCTTCTTAATTAGCTTAGAGACCATAGATTTGATAACATTTCTTAGCGAATGGACTTTGTGACGTCAAATACATAATTAAGCTGTTACATTCAGGCGCACAATTAAGGCAAGCCTATGACTTAAGCGGTCAGAATATTTAAAGCTTAAACAGCCCCACTATTAATATTCTTTCGAGCCAACACCCCAATATCCAATTGCTTCAAATTCCTCACTGCATTAATATATTATGTATATATGATACATTGAAAGTCTCCAAGTAAAAATATTTTAACTTAATATTCGAGGAAACACAAGGTTTGCATACCTAAAGTAAGATTCATGGAAACTGGCAAGCAGTTGGTACAAGATAGATCGAAATAGGCGTAGATTATATTCGTAAGTTGGATTACACCATTATAAATGCACGTGACGACAGCAATTGCTATATTAGCATTATTTCTCGATTCAGACAACTCGTAAAGACAGTGTTGCATACACTTCTTCCCTGCGAAACAGAAATAATCGTTCTTTGAAAGCAATAGATATCGGTTTAATTCGACACATACGACTATTTCTCGCATACTCGTACATCAATAATGAAGAACTGTTTTCCTACGGGAAATCCCGGTGAGTTGATTTCAAGCCCATTTTTTTTGTAGTTATTCTAAAACAAATCGCTCGCAGGAAAAATCCAAGGTTGCCACTTGGTACACGATCAAGGAAAATATTATTCTCGCGTGTTACGCGATCAAGTGGTGATGTTCGCTGACACGCTCACACGTTCCCGCCCAACTAGGGCAAACATTTCCCCAAAAGAAGGAACTTTCTTTTCCAAAAGAGGTGATTGTTTCTCGGGAGAGGGGGAGGGGGCGGAGCAAGGAGGATGGGTGCAAGGATCTCATATTAGAAGCCTAACGTTATATGGATGGCATCTAAGGAGCGCCGAGGCGGTTTATGTGTATCGGGACAAAAAGCCATCTCATCAATTAGTTTGACGGACAAGGATACCGAGCACACGCGTAGCGCGAGCTTATCTGCTCTTACGTCTAGTCGTCGTGATCACATCAATTTCCTTTCCACGCAAGGGGCTCCAACCGCCGTCCGTGGCCCACTTTCGCCGCTGATCCTCCAAACGGAGGAGGCCTTGTGGCCCTAACCATGGCCAACGCCGCCGCAGGAAGCGAAACGCGGAATTACAGAGTCTATTCAAGGGCAATCAAGCGACACGAGTCAGCGCATAAATTATGACATGAGGAAATATTCTTACGGCTGTAGTTATTGGATTTCCGATACTCCCTTGACGCTAATATTACTTAAAATGAAGTACACCGTCCCTTAATCAACAACGTACATCGAGCCTTAGGAATGATGTCGCAGTTAAACGACGAGTGCGTAGTGGTAGTTCCGAGTGAAACAAGAGTTTCGCTCGGGAACATTCATAATCCCATATAATTGTGTGGTGAAGTGGAGGAACTTGAGAATATTTACATTTCCCAGTCGTCACGTGCGCTACTTATCGAAAGGGAAGGGTACTCTTTTTTTTCCTTGTAATATTTTTCTTCGAGGAAGCCGTGTGAGACAAAACAAAATAACTTTTTCCCGACAAGAACCGACAAAAGGAGTAAGGGTACACGTCGGAATGAGGACGTCAATTTTTTTCTTAGATAAACTTTTTAAAATCACATTCTGCGAAAATCCTTGGTATCATATGATACATCTGCCCCCGCTTAACCTCTCGCCGCTGTTAGAGAAGTCCAAATTCTACTTAGTGGTTTCGCAATCTCTTTAGAGAGGGCTTCGCCGGAAGGGATGAATGAATGTACCCATCCATGCATCTCGTAATACAATATATAGTATAACTCCTTCCTCTTGTCTACTCGTGTAAGACAATATTTTTCCGTCAATTCGATCAAATCCATTCTCGGTAGACATGGTTGTTATCGGCATAATTGGTTCATAACGGCCAGGCTGCCCTGGATGATTGAGATCGACAAATACCTCAGGGACATATCGTTCGTAAATTTTTCACTTTCCGTCTGGCTTGTTTCACACGTTCGTTTTATGGGTAGGGTCAACCGGTCATCACTGCATCACCTCGGAAACGCGGAATTACTCCCCGGGATCAGAATACAAAGAAAGGAGTTGACCATAAAGGAAAAAGTATATCTTCCAATTCTGGTCAACCTTGATGCAGAATCCATTTATGGATAATACCCTGTAATCAATACATCTTATACGTGTATCGATTGGCATGTCCAAATTAAGCCATTCTCTCTGCATTTTTGTATGTGTAGATTGCATGAAAGAAATTAAGATTTATCCCTGGAATACGGATTAATGCATGAAAGAAATTAACATTTATCCCTGGAATACGGATTAACTTATGTTTCTATTAGTACGCAATATTAGTTATGCAAATAAGCAATAAAAAAACACTTAATCAAACTCAAAAACATTCGTTTTGCAGGAACTTTTCTGGTCTCAGAGAAGCAACTACTAATTCCAAATGTCTTCGCTCTTTTGACATAGGAGTTTGACTCTGACGACACTCGTTTTACCCAATTTGGTGGAACTTGCACTATGAGATGACAGTTGGTTATTTTCCCAAGACGTTTGTCCAATGCAAATGTACTTAGATTTTGATGCTCAGAAGCACCGCCATGTAAGAGATTGAGACAAGTAGCTTGGATTTATCCGTATAAGGTTTCATATATATATATATATATATATATATATATATATATATATATATATATGTTTATATATATGAATATATAATATGTTTATATATATATATGAATATATATATATATTTTATATATATATATAAACATATATTTTTATATATATATATATATGAATATATATATATATATATATTTTATATATATATATATATAAACATATATGTTTATATATATGAATATATAATATGTTTATATATATATATATGAATATATATATTATATATATATATATATTTGACCTTCGAGATGAGGTTGGAGATAAAGTTGATGGAGTTGGAGATGATATGAGGTCGATGAATATGGGGGGAAGGAGAGGAGGTAAGGCTGGGGAGTAGAGGTGGAAAATCCACGCTTCATAATTGTAGAATAATAGTTTAATTTGTCAGCAACTTTGAAGTTATCATATCTCCTGTTAGATGTAAATGCTGCATGTTACAATTTATGCGTCAATTTACTGAATTTATTCTCACAGTAACGCCCACGAAAAGACCCTCGTCTTTTGATTTCCTGGCAGATACAACAGCCGGCTCCGGCTAACCCGTCCTGTCCCTGATTGAAAACGGCTATAGAAGCAAAGTGAATGCGAACAGATAAAGGGAATCCAAGTGAACTTCAAATCAGGTTAATTGGTAATAAACTAAAACTAGTCCTTGAAGCTCGGAAAAGAAAGTCATTATCATCCATGAAATAAATATAACCGGTTTGAATATTTTTGTTTAAAATGAGGGCAATGATAATTGTATAGTCATCAATATTTTAAGGAATAGTTTGCATAAAATTGGCGGAGTTTCAAAACAGTACAGATTAAAGATACTCATAGTTTACTGCGAACATTTTGTCAGTCAATTGTATCGTGTCATGAAATCAGTTAGCTATGTTAATTTAACCGAATGTGATTTTCTATGCTTTTTCCTCTATATCCTGTTGTAGGTTTTAATAATGATCCTAAAATTAATGTAGGTAGGCATCTATGTTTTGCTTCCGATTAGACTTATTAAAAGTGTCATTCCAAAAAAAAGCGATAGTATCACTCTTTTGTATAAATCAAGCCTGATCAGAGTGAAAACTAAGATTTTCTTTCAATTGAGAAATAAAAAATAGGATAGTAAATGCCACAGAATTGTATATCGTACAGGTATAAAGTGTGTTCGATAGTTAAAAGTCCGGAATTATCGAGTTTATTTTAGGGTAAGTCTAATAAATCCCATACACCGCATAGATGTAAGAAAAAGATGCTGAGAGCGGAGCTCGCGTTCCATGGATAGCCGTGGAAGGGAATCAACCATTTTTCCTCCGATTCCATGTTCTCAATTTGCCCGAGAAAACACAGTATTTCAGAAGTTGCAGGTGGAAAGCGACGGGTGTTGATTTGACAAAGCGGTGAGCACGTTGACAGGGAGTATCTCCCTCGGATATGGAGGTCCATTGGCCGCTTTGCTATAGCTCGCGCCAATGATCGCCGCCCTTCGGTAACGGTGACTAACAGATGAATTAGTCACCGAAAGCAAAGAGGGCGGCGAATAACCCTTTGCGAGGGATCCAAGCAGAAACTTTGGGGACAGCGTGGAGCCAATAGTGGCTTCCTTGAAATTCATAAATTATCAACAATTTTATATTCGCACACATGACTGCTACGTGGAAATTTCAATTTCCTCAAATTAAGCATGACAAAATCAACTTCGAGATAAGAATACTCACATTCTTTCCACGGAAGTATTTTTCTCACCGTAATCGAGGCGCTCGGGTCTCATATCAGGTGAGCTAATTACTTAACCGTCATTGAGCCAAAATCAATCAATTAGCCTTGAAATGAGAATTAAATTTTGGGGATTTCATGTCAGTACGTTTGATAGTATGCATCTGAAGAAAAAATGTTTTATACCATTGCGAATATTAGATGCATATTTGCATAAAAGTTATTCCAAGTAAAGGAATGGGATATACTTCAGGAAAATATTTATTACTGTAAATATATTAGAATCACTGCCTCACAAAGGGACTTTATGCACAAATAAATGTGCATGAATATATAAAATAGAATAATTATTCGTAGAATTATCTATTTAGCTTTAAATTTTCCTGGAAAATATTACACGTAAATCTAGATAAATTCCATTTACAAGTCATTAAAAATTTTTGAAGCAGATCACTGTACCCATACTCCATTACCGATGTTCTGAAAAAATACAAAATGGAAAAATGATTTCACATTCTGCTCGGAGAAATCTCGAATCTATTGATGTACCATTCTGGGCTGTCCACATTGTTCGGTTATTATCGTATTCATTGACAAAACACATCTGTTCGGAGGCTGATCACAGTAGATATTTATATGTTGGACTATGCTTTTGAGGAAACATTGTAGATGATTCTGGGTAAGACATTGAAAATGCATTGAACGCGCACTCTCTCACTCTTCTCACATTCTCGTTTTACCAAGCATGGAATCAAAAGGTTTCGCAAATATTTTTTCGCAAAAGTTCTATTCGATAGTGAACATGCATTTTGAATCAAGGGAGTAAATGTGTTTAGATAAGCTGGCATCCAGAAAAATTACCTTAATTCAAGTGGGAGTAGACTTAGACATAAACCTAAGTTAAAACAACTACATAAAAATTATTCGTGAAACACCACTAATGTCTGTTCTCTTCCTTAATCATAGAGATCTGAATGTCTGACTGCTTGGTAATTAAAAATGTAAGTACTTTAAAAGTTTTTAACTTTCTCGACGAGAAAAGAAAATTCAAACTAATTGTTAAAAACCATTTTAAATGGCTTATCCAAATGCACCAAGGCAATTTCAAGATCGAATGGTGAAATCGGTTATCACACTCAACAGCAATTTAACTTTCAATAAATAAAAATGTTTTATTTTAGAGTTAAATCCGAAACTTATACATTTATTTGCGTGACATGATAAATAGGAATTAGACACATAGGCAATGCAAAATGCCGGCAAAATATGACGTGCTTTTATTTTAGATTAATTAATTTGTGTGACACAAACATTTTACTATGCACAAACCTATCGTGTATTCCTGGTCATCATCGCAAAGAAATAGGTGAATGGAATATTACAGTATCATGCTCATTTGTATGGGTATGACTCGAAATCATCAAACAATCTAGCTTATTTTGCAAGGTCATAGACAAAGGAGTTTCTTCGCAAGTACCGAATCCTTGTTTCGAAAGATGTAATGCACACTATGATACGATGCATACTATGTACTACGTACAACAAACACAAGGTATTTGATTAGATAATGCCGTCATCCTTGGAGAATCAAAGTAACACGCTTCGCAAGGTTTTCCTGGAATCATAATCAATGTTTTAATCTTGCTCGATGGCGTCAATTTCGTTCCAGGAATGCCGAATCACAGGGTGATAAAGGAAAGCTGATATCGCATAGTGTGAACACGCATCGGCCAAACCAAGTGGTCATGCATCTCCCGGTCATTTGAAAATTACCTGAGTTATGAGGTCATTTTGGCGGCCTTCGGTCAAGGAATGCGGATCCCGACGGGAAGGGGGGGGATGAGGGGTCGCGGGAAAAGGCGAAAGTCTTGCGAAGCCAACGACAGAGAGGTGAGGCGCGCACTGAGAAGGTTGAAGGGGCCGCTTTGTTTGGGACCCGAGTGGTTGCGGCCCGCGGGCGCGGTGCATTTCGTGGCACCCATTCGTAGTTGCACTTGGACCCCATGTGGAATGTTCCGTACAGTGCCACCTAGTAGGCTGAGCATCATGTTTATGTCAAACATACCTTCGAGGCGATAAAAACACCAAAGACAAATTTTGGAAACGTAATTTTTGCGTAATTTTGGAAACATAGTTCCATAGAATTTACTGCTAGTTTGAGCTTACGAATGACGGCTAAATGACGTAGTCGCTGAAGAAGTGTATGACATTGGTCACCGCGTTCAACAGCGATTACGTGCGTATGCATTAACTGTGTAAGTCGCAGTAGTCCAGTTGTTGGCTAATAGACTACCCGGGGCCCCGTTGGAGGACCCGGGTTCGTTTCCCGGGAAAGCCTCTCTGAGCAACCTCAGCTCCACCCAAGCGGAGTGATTTTTCGGTTGCCAGATCTTCATGGAAAACGGGATTAGATTTTTATAAATCTGATAACAAAAGCAATCAAGAAAAGCTTTTGCATCAGACATAGAAACGGCTAGAATAATGGGAATTAATTATTCACACTAGAAGTGGTGGTAGTGAGATGATTGATATGTGTAATTCAGAGATAAACAATGATGATTTTAGCGGAGTAATGGCCTGCTTTGCTTCCTCTAAAGACTTTGCTTGTAAAGCTATGGATTTAGAATTGAGCATTTCATTTTCTGGAATTATTACTTTTAAAAATTTGAGCTCATAAAGAGAAATTGCAAAATATTTACCGTATGAGCCTGGAAAAATAACTAATAAACCATAATGCATGGAGAGAAACTGCACCCCGTAACCTGATGTGTTTATTTCACACGCCGTCGGGCTTAGTACCGGGTGAACTCTGCCATTACCGACCTTCGGGTGGATTACTGTGTTTATGGTTATGGTATTAACTGCTGGCCTTCCAATTGCGATTCAAATTCCTTATGAGCATAATCGAAAGTAGAAAATTACTTTATTTCAGCCCTGAAACGAGGTCAATGACTTTGAGGTCGATGAAATGCTTAAAATTACAAATTTTCACTCTTCTCAATTTTCTTATTTCAGGTGAAATCTCTTCCCCGCCATGAGGTCGGATGAGCGAGGGTTGCTCTATTTCATTTGGGTGGATTATTAAATTTTATGTAACTTTTGCTATCGACGGGGGGAAAAAATAAATTTGAACAAAACGTGCTCCTTATCATCAATCACTTTTATTCTTTTGAAAAAAAATCATATGAAATAGTACTCTTTAGAATATCCATTCACGTAAATATATATCAACATATTTCTCTCATAATGCTAAACCGCGCTTCCAAATCGTAAATATTTGAACATTTTTAAAATTAATTCAACAAATCGATCCATTATCAAGTCATTATTTCCGATTTATGTACATTTATATTTAATGTTACTCACTGATTTATATAATAATGACAATTTTAATAAAGATGTACATCGGTTTAAACCGGCACGATTTCCCTTACGCAACGAAAGTTTTTCACAGAAATATTTTCTAGGGCACAGCACACACACAAACACGGAGGTCATTGCTCCTCCCGAGTAAAAGATTTCCAAAACGGCTGTTTCATTTCGAAGCTCCTCCGTTCAGTTCAATAGCCTCCTGCCCACCGATCGCGCGAGCGTATCCAGTACCATTAAATAAGTTGCCTTAATCTCTCTCATCGCTTCTAAATCAGTGGCAGGGCACACCGTGTGTTTTTTTACTGCGGGAACCGAGGGTTGGTAATCAAAGGTTACTCGGACGAAAAGGCGCGCGCGCTCGCGAACTTTCTCCCAGATTGAATAACTGCCGTTTGCTTTCTTCCCCTCCGCTGCCGTCTTCTTTTGCAAACGGGAGGGAGATGCCCCGCGCGAAAGTTGCCATGGGATGGTCAAGATCATGGCTGTAATGGCTGAGGTGATTTAAGATTCCTCGAATAGAGGTGGCGACTTTCTTTCTCCTAGTGAGCGAGCGAAGTGAAAGCGGCGAGGCGAAAGGCATTCCCGCGCAGATCCGCTTCCACGCCACGCCATCGGTCGCCCCCCCCCCGTCCCTTCCGTTCCTCACTTCCCCCCTCGCTGCACACAGGCAGCAATGACCGACACGGGACGCCCCTCGGAGAACGCTTTCGATTCCAACCCTTCCACAGAAAGAAGCTGGCCGACGTCAACGTTGCATTTTTCAGTGACAGATCTGTACCTTAGATTGCGGAACGAGTGGAGATTCATTTAAAACTTTGACAGTCAAAATTACGATAACGGTTTTGTGCAATAAACTTCGATCCATCGCAACGGTTCGACGGCCTCTGCGAGAATTTTGAGGTTCATGTTGACGACGTTTGCCGGTTTGAGGGAGCGTGACTCGGAGGGACTTTATGGGTCTACGAGAGGGAGCGTAATAACTCGAATTTGTTTCACAGTGTTTGCCACTCGAAAGTATGAATGATAGTAGCGTTACACTGATATATTACCGTGAGGACTTAAGGGTACCGGGGGAATGGTGATATTTCTTTCTGTTAAATCACTTAAAAAACTATGCCCATAAAAAATACAAGGGTATAATACTCGGTGGAGGTCATAAACGGGAAAACATGTACATATGTAAAGCTTTCAATACAATATCAGCCTTCAGCCGCAAGGTTATACGTAGCCTCATTATTTTTGGATTAGATTTCAATCTACCATCAGTTTTCTTATGGATAGAACAGCCAGGATGCAAAGTTCTTACAAATCAAAAATAATAAGCAGCATGCCAATAATCCATTAAGCACCGAAAATACCAAGTTGCGGCAATACGCTGCAGATTCCTGAAAAAAAAGTAGTCGCCAAATTAATTGTCATAGAAGAAAGTGAAAGAATTATTGAGTAGAAAATAATTTGCGCTCTCTTATAACTTTTAATTCGTACATTCTTGAAACAAAAGTAAAAGATAAATATATAGTCAAATCTCCCTTCCACATCGACTTCCGAAGAGAAGTCGATAGATCGAGAACGCCCCTTCTAGTTTTCAATGCCGTTAAAAGTAGCCGCATGTTATTAAAAGTGAGATATTTTGTCAATAAAACGTGAGCATATCATCAAAAAGATTGTTTGTACAAAGCGAGCAAACTGTATATATTTGTTTCCCTTATGTTCTCCTCACACAAGATGCCATTCTGGAAGAAGACAGAAATTACAGCCTTGGTAAATGTTATTGGATTAAATGAGGAGACACGGGGACCCGACAACTTAAGGACTATATTTCCACTATATTCATCTCTGGTGAAAAGTAATATATGGGAAAAATATTCCCAGTTTGTTTCTTTCGATGAAACGAATTTTTTAATAAAATGAAATATTTTTTCTTAGATCATCTTTAAATATTTAAAAAAAATTAAAGTATTTAGAATGAGTCGGTGTGACACCCAAACGCAACTGAAATTACATCACAAATGGTGACCTCGATAACAGAAATCTCTGAATTTGATTTCTCTGACCACTTCATGATTAACTTTTAAAGTATTGAAAACTATCCTGCATAATTTTACCGTGTGGTTCAGTCAATGAATCGAGTTCAATGAGCTGCGGCTTGTCCTTTCACCGTATAGGGAACCTCTCAATACACTTTTCGGTAGGCCGGATTATACGAAAGATGCATCGCTGAAGGTAGCGCGTGGGATACATGAAAGCACGACGAAAGTTACTAGGGGTTGTTCAAACGGTAGGTATTTTCTGGGACAGAAAATGTAAAGTAAAATACATAATGATTAATGAGGGTGTGGGGATTAATGAGGGTTATAGCTCCCGAAAAGTATATAATAACTACAGCCGAGTTACTCTGCAATTCCATTTATACTGACCACCAAAATAAAGTTTAAAATAAATATTACCACATTAAGTTGCTGAGCATCAAAAAATAAAAGTTCGGATAAGGAAAATATAATTTTTGGTACAAAGGCAGAAATCGTCATAGTAACTGAAAGTTGACTCACGAAGAGAGAGAGAGCAGACTGGGATTTTTCGAGAAGGTTGCCTCATTTAAAGAAGGGACATTCCTAATAGTCTCGGTTGAGTTAAAACGGCTAACTCACCAGCTTTGGTTAAGTTATAACAGCTGACTCACGATTCAGTAGCTATCATTATAAGTATAAGGACGTTGCTATAGAGTGCTTGGTGTCATTTGAAGGATAATAATCATGAAGTTTATTAACATATTCCTTCTTTACGAAGCAGATAAATGGTATATTTGTAATCGCTGGAAAGTTTAGTTAGCTGCTAATTAATTTGGAGAATTATTACGTACGAAAACCCGCAAAAACTCATGACCAACGTAAACAATGTTGAAATATTTGCCAAATTCTCGATAAAACAAGTAGTTATATTGCCGACACGAGGTGAAAGCATACTTGAGATATTTTCGACTTATACCACGGAGACTATCACAAACGACATAATTCAGAGCCCAAGCAATCACAAATATATATTTGAAGAAATGAAAACTAAGGTCGTGAGAGTGATTCATGAAAAGTGTAGCGTAACTTTTCAATTAAGGGAATATTAATGGCCTTCGGAAGAAACCAAAACACGAGCTGTAGACGTTCAAGTCTAAAACTAAGAGAATTGACGCATAACACACTTGGAAATGTTTTTTAATATTATAAGGCGCGGGAAAGAGAGTTTTCATTTCATTAGAACTCAAGACGCAGGACAAAGGATCTAAAACTATGCAAAAAAATACATCAGAGGGCCGCTAGGGACAGAAGAAATTTCACTCTAATTAAATAAAAATAGTAATGCAGAGTAAATACAAAATGTAATAAAGACTTTAGCAGAAAACTAATAGTTTTCCGATGAAAAAAATAGTAAATGCAATACCTTACCAGCTTTTAAAAGCAGTATGCTATGCAAATGTTTTGAGGATAACCCAAAATCAATTTGTTGAGGGAAAAATAAGGGAAACGTCTAATTTCTTTAAGTGCAGAACAGATAACGTGAACAATGTCAATATGGTATACTATTTTTTAAGAATATCTGCAGTAAATATTAGTGAAAACCCCGAATTAATTTATAAATGTGAAGATTTATTGAACGATATACAGTATTCTTGCCTCAGGAAGGAATTGCACCTCATTTAAAAATAAATTTAGTCTATTGCAGAAGTTTTAGTAGCTCGCGGCTGAAAGCTGACACAATACCTCGCAATGGCGACTGTATGGAGGATCCCAGTAATGATGGACATTGTTTTCTTCAAAATCTTAGAATATATGTAAAATCTCAAGTAATATTCTTTACTTACTTTCTCAACAGTAGCAAGATACCGTGGCCAGGCACAAGTTTAGGAAAAGCAGATCACGAGAAACATAATTGACCTTTTTAGTCGTATAAAAATGTAGTGATCAATGGTTTAAGCCCGTTGACTTTATCAGGAGTGTCACAAAAAAGTGTCCCAGGGTTCCTCATTGTTTTCGTGCATTTACAAATCAGAAGAGTTTTTGCTACTCTCTAGCAATTTTGGCCAGATATAAGAGTGATGTAAAGAGTGAGGGTTAGAATTTAATAACACAAAATTCGCAGCACTGAAGCTTTGGAATAAAAAAAAAGGAAGTAAACAATAATTATGAGAAAAATGTGATAGAATCAAGAAACTCAGATCAGGTAAAATGCTTGTACAAATGTAAGTGTATGTTTGATAAGTAAGTGCTAATGTAAGTTACAATTACATCAATCTTTTATAGGATGTACACACATCTTTGGTGTATGTGGACTTGTCTTAAAAAAACTAGATCTAATAAAATGTATGGAAACTAGCATGAAAGTGTAAATCAGAGGGGTTACTTTGCTTTAGTTAGACCACATAGGGAGATTCACCCACAGGTATAAAATGAAATAGATAAGTAATCACCGTCAATGAGACAAGACTGGCTTAATACAAAAAATATATATTTATGTACTAACTAAATTTTTTGCATGCCTGGCTACTACACTATACACTCATGCGGCGGCATGTAGGGCGTATTCTTGTACATGTAGATGAAAAGTTAATGCTCCCACTGCTGGGGTGAATGCCCTCCAACTTTTCTTTTGATAATACTCGCAATACCACTCCGGACTTTCTTATGTGATAAGGTAATTAAAATGGTCTGGTCTTTAGTTAACTATGATGCCTTCTCCATTTTACTAATTTCTTCCAAATTGCCCACTTTGCACGATTCTTTCGCCTCTATCGCATTTATCCATTGTCTAAAGCACGCTTCTGAGACTTCTTTTACCCTCCAGCTTGAAAGTCTCTTCGACGACTTTCACCAATGACTTACTTAGTCTACCCCTTCCTCCCTCTCTCATTCCATTCATTTCACTCTCTTACATACTTATATGATTATATGGAAAAAAGATATATATATATAATATATTAATGTAAAGTGATTTAATATCCATCCATTTTATCAAGGGGACAAAAAAAGTATTTTATAGCACATCTCCTTTAAAATTGGTTTATTATCCCAACGGCAATTTTTCATTGCCTAATAACTACTCATCTTATTTCTCTTGATTTATCCGCACTTGAAACATGTGAATACATCTAGTAAATTGAATACTGTTTAGTTTTATAATACTCGTTGCATTTTTTTGGCCTTGATGCATATCCTGCTGTATATAAATTTAAAATCCTTGAAATAATATGCGGATCACCTTATTATGCATAGAAATGTTTATTACTTCCGACAATCATCATTATTTTACATGACCGTCATTCTATTTACGCATACCCCTCATTAACCCCGTTCTACATATCCCCCGCACGACTTAAAGTCATTTCTTCAGCTCAGCAACTTTTCACCATCATTTTTCCATCCTATCGTTCCATCATTTCGCCGATTATACTCACGGCGCAATGATAATTACACTTCTCATCCTACTTTTAAAGCACAACTACTTTCGTTTTTGAAGAATGTAACAATTAGTGAATTATCTTCGTTATCACCGAGAATATTTCCAGGCAACCTGTTTCGCATTTGGTTACTTTGCCTGGAGCACCGAATCGTGGGCAAATAGATTAACAGGTAACATCTCCAGTCATAAGAGCTACTTAATCTCTCTTACTCTCACTTATGTATCCACAACCCATTGTAGTATTACACATTTTTGTTACGCATTATATTTTAAATTTAAATTTCACTCATTGACTCATACTCCTATACTTACTTACCGTATTTTCATGGGACACCTATTTGGCATACTTTAATTGCTGTTTCACTCCATATTCTCTAACTCCCATCCAGGAGTCTCCTCCATTGTCTACGGTTTTCTTTAAATAGTAATGCGTATTCAAATTTCTACACAACCATGAATTTTTCAAGGGCACGTTTATGAGCACGCATATCCATGCCTGCTCGTCAAAATGACTGGCATGTGTGTCCTTTCGATACAACAATTTCAGAGTGTAAAAATCATTCGCCTTGACTGGGATTCGAACCCAGATCGCTCAATATCCGGTCGAGTGCTTTAGTCGAGGGATCTGCGTTCGAATCCCAGTCAAGGGGAATGATTTTTACACTCTGAAATTGTTGCATTGAAATGCCCATTAGCGGATGACTCCGTTAAAAGTTACTGTTGCGGCATCTCCCGCAGTTTCTTTGTAAATTTGTCATGGTATAAACAGCCTAAGTGCTTAAAAGTTGGCTTTAACCTCGTGGACTGTGGCGCGTCGCGCACGACTACGAATGCCTGTGACATTGTATGTACGTTATTTCATCACAACATCTTGTTCCTTTAAAAACCCCAAAATGCCCGAGGGCAATAGGACGCCTCGATAGCTTAACTGGCTAAAGTACTCGACCGGATGTTGAGGGATCTGGGTTCGAATCCCAGAAAAGGCGAATGATTTTTACACTCTTAAATTGTTGCATTGAAATTCGCATTAGTGGACGACTCCGTTAAAAGCTACTGTTGCGGCATCTCCCGCAGTTTCTTTGGAAATGTGTGCCCTCATCATTAGATAAATGCCGCAGAAAGAAATGTCTTAGGGCAGAATACAAGAGTATGAGTCATACTGGGACTTTTATATTTAGAAAGTAATCAGTTTTCAAAAAATAAATAAATTTTGCAATTACATTTCAGGGCCGTTCGCATCTCTTTTCCCAAAACATGCTCCAAAGCTCACAATAAATTATTGAAAGATGGAGAGATTATAGGGAAATATAAGGCTTGGTTGACTGTATTGATAAATATTTGGAATAATGAGGTTAACAGCTTATACTTAGAGAAAATTTAATTAAATTTGAAGCAACTTTTTAAACCTAAGGATGGAGAGTCTCTGAAATCTCCGGAAGGTGAATATAAACACAAAAATAGGAGTTGGCACTTGGAACCAAGGTCGCTCTGAAGGTGCACAAAAAAATTGACAAACACTGACGTGGCTTTCCTTTCTGACTGCCCAGTTCTTTGGCTAATCAACATACATCATTGTGCCACAACAATTGGTTTATGCAACATATTATATGACGAATCTCATTGTAATATTTCTTTAATATGGTGATTTCCAGTTATTACGTTATAATTGTAACAGTTGCTAAAGATCTTATGATGATACCGTTACAACTAGGCAACAGCCAAAAGCAATGTGTTGCAAAAATAAATACATTGATAGAGTTTTGTATTTCTCTAAGTTCAGGAGTTAATGTAATTCTTTGATAGACTGCAAGGTAAGGTAAGCCATTAGCGAACTTAACTTGAGATTAATTGACAAAACCTTGGCCTTCATGCAAATTACTCAATCTGATAAAAAATTACGGCCTGTGTCTATTTCAAATCAGATACGAATAAGTATTGTAATGAGCAGTAGCAATGTCGAGGAAGGATACGCCAGCACTTCATGCAACAATTCTTCTACTACATAAAATTGTCAACGGGAAAAGTAGAAAAATAAAATTCGATGACTCATGCAAAATAAGCAAACATTTTGTGCAAATTAGCTCAAATTGCGAATAAATATGTTAACTACAACTCAATATACATAAACATTAGTAATCAAGGGCCTAATCCCACCCAAAATGAAGAAAAATATTAACGGTTGAAGAAAGGGGGAATTCATGCTTGGAAAATAACATTCAGATTTTTGAAAGCCATTTATTTAGACAAAATTCATTGAGACAAATAATTTACGGTAACAGGTGTCTTCTATTCTCAGTTCAAACTATCGTTGCAATAAATCTCATCCTCGTACTAGATAATCACCATCCAACAGAGAAGATTTCATACTACATTCATAATCCATGCAGAAAGAATTTTTTGATCCCCTAAATGAGAAAAAACCAAACTTGAGATCAGAATCATGATTTTAGAACAGAAAATGGAGTTAATTTTTGACGAAATAAGAAAAAGATACGCATTTAAATCCATGAGAAGAGGTTGCATGAGAATGAATTTTTGAATAGCATGGCTAATTAATTAATTAATGCTTACTTTCTGTGTGAAAAACAGGTGTTTAAATGTTTTCCAATATTTGGGCTAATGCCGACGAACAAAATGTAGGTAATGAACAATATTTACTGGAGAATATCTATATTACAATGAATCTTCATAGGGAACCGTAAGCATCATCAGGGGATTATTTTAGAAGGCAAACATATCGATATGAAAAATTTCTAATTAAAAAAAATAATTATAATTCGCACATGACATCTCCAAATGCGAAACGATTAACTTATATTAACTCTCATACATAAATATTAACTATTTTTTTACTGGAATATAATATCGATATTTTTTCATTGACCTCGCATTTACAATTACATGGTTTGTTATATGACCAACAATTATTTTTCATAATTCAAAACTATTTCAATGGTTTTTCGGTCCCGTTCCAAAAAAAACTCTATGTGTAAATTGGGAATGCATTCATCAAATTGAACTCAGTGGTAATGCCACTTGTTTGAAGACTGCCAGGACTTCTAGGGGCAAAATATCAAACAAACGTATGAGAAAGACAATCTCTTCCAAGTGATTTATCCTTACGTGTTAGGATAAATTATTTGAAAGAGATTTTATCAATTTATATATTATCAATGCAAAAGAATTTTGAAAAACCTACAGGATATTTTAAAGGAAAATGAGTATTGATACACTTGCGTATAAATCGTAGATGTACTGGTTGTAATTACTTTTAAAATAATCTGTTTGATATTCATTTATTTATTAATTGGGCGAGGTTGAGACTAATAGTCCCTTCTTCCACCTAATCCTACATTGCAGACATTACATTGAAGCCAATCACATACAACCAAGCCCTAAGCGGAGGGAAATCCACCTAGGTCGGAATCGAACCCGCGACCCTTGGAATGGCAGACGAGGACGTTTCCCCGCCGCCACCGGGGTCGGCTGTGGAAATGTATATGATTGTAATACTACGATATTTTATTATCCGTTTCTAATTCCGAATGATCCCACGCGCAAAAATTCTGAGACCTACTGATCTTATGAACTGGTTAACACACGATCGAAAATCAACGGATACGGATTCGACCTCAGGCATTAGCAGAGGATTTTTATTTTCGCCCGAAATAAACGGATTTTTTGTATGCCCACTCAGAAGTCACTTGCGATACCTCCAGGAATACGTAGTTCCTGTTCAGTTGCGGCTATAATCCCGAAATCGGTTTCATTACGTGCCATTAAACCAATTTCTGGATACCTACTTCCCTCGAGGGATGGTTAAACACCTCAGGAAAGTTGGACATCGACGCAAAGCATGACGGTAGACACCCGAAATTGAGGAGTTCAATCAATAGGGACGCTCCCCTGTACAGTGGTGGGGCCCTCGGGTTCCCGACCCACCAGCGGCCGGCGTCCACTATCTCCCCGATCCAGCGACCTAACGGGGTTTAATTCGGAGAAATCACTCGCAAGAGGCACGTCCTGCCGCCCGGGCGTCAACCCCCCCCCCCTCCGCCCAAGGTGACACGACACCAGGAGTGGGAGTGCCGGAAACGACCAGCGGGGATGGTTCAAACAAAATAATTACAAAAAAAAGAAAAGTATCGAAAATCCCATGACTCCATGGATTCGGGTCCATGCATGAGAGGCGTTCGGGAGGTTGGGGGGGGGAGGGGGGGGAAGGTGTTGCTCTCGACGCGATTTCCTCCGCGCACGTGATGCCAAAGGTCCTCGACCTTGTTCGTATGGGACAACAGCCCTCGTGGTGTGTGTGTGTGCGTGTGTGGGTGGTTGTGGGGATAGCGGCGGAGTGGGGCGGGGTGCCGAGGGAAGTGAGCTCTAGAGCAGCGGGGTCAGCGGGATGGGGGGAGGGAGGTATGAGGGCGGCGGGATTTGCGGACGCGGCCCACTTCGCGCGGTCGCCAAAGGGGTCACCGCCGGTGTGGGTGGAGGGGAGCCGCGGAGGAGGGAAGGGGACTGGAGCGGGTGAAATTAAGCGGCGTGAAAGCAAAACCGACTAGCCTATGACCTGAAAATGAGACCAGCATTGGAGAATGGAGGTAGATACTCAGAGTGAGGAGAAGGATGATTCTTCCGAAGAGGCAAATGCGGTCTCCCCTTCGATGAACCGTTAGAGAAGCGGGAGGCAGGGGTCGGCCATTGACGGTAACTCAGAAACACGTTCTCCCCCATGCAGTGAAGAGAATAAACGAAGAAGTCAAAGTGATTTTATAGCTTTGAAAAAATCCTACCAATTTTTGGAATAACTCATTAGCTAACTCCATTTTTTATATTTTTTTACGTTTCGTAATAGATGAACATTTTTTTTTAATTTAAAGAACATGTAGTTAAATGTCATCAAAATCGATTGCTCGTTCTATCAGATTCATAAATTTCGATTTCCTTGATTAATGAAGTGCAAATAGTTATTCGCCATGCTATAATTGAAAAGTACATAAGCTTTAGCTTAAAAAATTTACCTTGTGGTGTGTTTGTATATGTATGTATATATGTGTGTGTGTGTGTGTGTGTGTGTATATATAAACATACATTCAAACACGAAATCCCGCCAAACGGCGAACAAATACTCTTTTATATAGAAACAGATATAAGGAAAAGGGATAGGGATACACATAAAGGACGAACACAGGAGAGGTGGGGAAGGCGGAATCAAGCAGATCACGAATGCAAAAATATTTATCTAATATAAAAATAAAATTATCAGGGTCTAGGAAATATTTTTGCATTCGTGATCTGCTTGATTCCGCCTTCCCCACCTCTCCTGTGTTCGTCCTTTATGTGTATCCCTATCCCTTTTCCTTATATCTGTTTCTATATAAATGAGTGTGTGTGTATATATATATATATACATATATATATATATATATATATATATATATATATATATATATGAGGGCGTATTTAAAAGTAGTCTCCTCTGAAAAGTAAAGAAAATAAAAGTAAAATTTCTTTTCATGGAAAATCAAATTTACTAAGAAACTAAGAAAGGTACTGCGAGACTCTAGAGAAACTGCGACGAGCCATCCATAACAAAAGAAGGGGTAGGCTCCCAAAATGAGTGTTTGCATCATGACATTGCGCGTCCACATGTGTCACATCAAACGACCACCCTACTCAATGAATTCGGCTGGGATATCATCGAAAACCCTCCTTACAGCCCGGACGTTGCCCCTAGCGACTACCACTTGTTTCCCGCTCTCGAAAAACAACTTGGGGGACAGAAATTCAAGTCAGACGATGAAGTGCAAGAAGTCGTCAGTTGGCTTCGCGACGCGGTGGGAGAATGGTACGACGCTGGTATTAACAAGCTGGTTAGAAGGATGCAAAAAGTGATTGATCGTCAAGGCGACTACGCAGAAAATAGCTAATTGCTCAACCTTTCAAACGGGGTATGCAAAATTGAGAATAAATTTGGTTTTGCTTTTCAGTGCGTGTATATATATATATATAATTATATATATATATATATATATATATATATATATATATATATATATATATATATATATATATACATATATATATATATATACATATATATACATATATATGTGATTGCGGTTTTTGAATTGATTGAAAATTAGGTAAATGGTAGCATGAATATACCCATGATGGGAATAAACGGATGGAATATGCCTATGTAATTATTAAAAATTGGTATTCAACCGTTTAGATGTTAGATGAATAAACTATAAAACTGAGCAGCGATATATTTCTTTACTTATAGAGGAGAGGGAAAAATGTGCACGTCTATATCTAACCTTGCTGGCCTAATATATTTACCAAATTAGAGCTGTGGCAGGAGCAATGATATTTGCTTCTGGTACGGTCCCCCATGCCAGATAGGTGGAAGAGTAGGAGCCATTCGAAAGGCAGTCCGCGCAGCGTATGTTCCTCAGGGAGGAAGTTGCGAAGGTATCCGGCCCCAACTGTGCGGTCATTTGAGTGATAATGTTACATTAAAAATAAATTGAAGAGTACAACGGAGAAGCATGTAAATTAATTATCCAAAGACTGCAATAATTAATACTGCGATGACAATGAGTCCTGGAAGCAACGGGACTCGGCCTAACCGGCCATGTGTCGTGGCCGGCAGTGGTGGAGGAAAGGTGTGCGCGGTCTTCATCTCACACAATCATCGAAAAGCGAAAGATACAGCAGCAGCACTTAGGACAAATAAGAGGACCAAACCAGTTAGAATAATGACTCATAATATTAGAAAGATACTGAGGATAGTTAATTAGAAAATATGAAGTTCTAGTTATAGATAGGAAATTGAAGGGATGAGATTGAAGATGTAGGAATTCTTGGGAATTGGGAATGCCCGTGGTCAGGCACAGATTTAGGAGCTGCGAGATTATTTCACACAGCTTCCCGGAAGCGGTGGCGGATTCCATTCATAATTTAATAGAAATTAATTTTAGTGTCAAATTCAAAAGAATTAAACAATAAAGTCAGTTTAGGAAATAAAACAGAGAAGATAAAGAAAAGATAGTGAAAATTTTCCAATAGATAATTTTAATAGTACGGGTTTCGATATATTAGATCATCACCTGGAGATGATGTTATGCATCGAAACACGGTCGTATTATTTAACTTATCTGATGGAAAATTTTCACTATCTTTTCTTTATTATGTTAGAATTCCAGCACCTCACGCCTGAAACTACTCAATTTGCAGCGTAGAAGAATTGACCGAAAAAAAAGAAATGAGTTGCAGCAGGCTGTAGAAATAACCATGCGTGAGAAAAGGGAGCTAGGTATTGCAGAAGAAAAATGGGGAAAATTATCAGAAAAGGGATATTCGAGATACAAAAAAATGAACCCGTAGTATGCATAAAAATGATCGTTTTTCCGAGGCAGCAAAAAAAATTCACTGCATAAAATTGTGTCTATTACTCTTAAAATTACTGCACGGAAGCGAGAAATTGGCATGCCAGGATAAGAAAAATGTTTGAATACCTGGGGTGTACCATCAGCGACCTTCCTGCCGGCGTTTACACCCTTTTTAATTTCTTCATCAATCTCGCCAACCTTCGTAAACCTTCTGCCGTCTACTTCTGCATCATTCACTTTTGCAGAGATATACTATATTACATTTTTTTAAGAGGCAATAGCTGGTAGTACCGGCTATGAGTGTGAGGGCGAGATGCTAGGACGGCGACTGGGGATGGGGGAGCACGTTGTGCACGGTGGGTGTTGGCAAGAGGCAGGAGGGCTGGCTGGCAGGAGAGGGGCATTGGATGCATGTGGGAACGGCCTGCGAGAGTGCGGTCGGCGGTGTGAATTTTTTTGCGAAGGATGTCCTGTAGATTATTAGGACGGTAGATTTCCATTGAAGGGCATTTATGTTATAAGACTGAAGTGGATTTCTGATTTTAAATGACAGGAAAAGGTTTTGTGTCTGAGATGTATACGATGGAAATATTGACGCTCTTGATTGGATCTTTTTTTGCTGTGGGAGGAAACGGGTGGAGGTTGGCTAGATACGTCTATTGCGGGGGTACATAGGATATCCACGTCATGGCAGTGAGCCATGCCAATTCGAAAGTTATTTTCCTTGATCATTGGTGGATTTTAGATCCTAGTTCCTAGGGTGGAGAGAGCGAAATGAATAGATAAACTGAAATAGAAATATTACGTGCGTTGGAGAAAAAGCGATTTTAGGAAGGTTGGACCATAAAAATGTTAAAAGCCTATCACTCCTTTCATTTTTAACGTCTTATGTTTATAATGTGTACATACGTGCATAGCCGGAAATATCTTGTCTGGTTGTACGAAACTAGCTAATTAATTGTGGTAGGTAATTCATTGACACATTTAATCATTTTTCTTAGCAGGTAATGCTAGAAAATAAATACAGCAAATAAAAAAAAATTTTTAATGAGGAGAAAATTGATGATAAACATCTTAAAAGAACATTTCGTTAGAAGGTAAATGATAAAAGTCAACGAAATGCAAAAATTGATATTTTTATCGAGAATTTGGTTTCGTATCTGAAGTGCACTCAAATTTTTGCGCACCAATCAATGTCAGATGAAGGATTCGTTTGGGATTTGTGGGGAATTCGTTTGTTTCACTGATAGCAACACCAAGACAATTAATGGGGTCGAATAGATGTCTTCAGCAATGATCCAGTCTCCTATTCTGCAAGTCCACCCATCGCACTATTACGCCCAGTGATACACCATTGTGACTTACAGATGTTGACGTTATTTAAGGGAGAAATCAAGTCTCATTTTATATTGTTATCCAAATGAAGGTTTAACCACTGTGTAATGCATGAGTAATGCTCCGATATTCGTCTGGGGTGCATCAATTATCTGTTTTGCGGCGTCGCCCACCCTATCCCGTCCCCTTAGCCTCGACTTCGCAGGGTGCCTCGGAAGCACCGCCGGGGGGTCGGCTCGGGGCTCTTGGGGCGTGGGTGCGTGGTTCATGCATCCCTCGACGGTCGGTCCAGGTGGAAGATCCCAGGATTCTGGTGATGATGAAAAAACATCTTTCCCAACTGGTAACCGTACCCCGGCCCAGACGTCCTCCAATCTGCTGGTGGGGGGCCGTCGATGGCATAATTCGCAGCGGGCGGCGGGGGTGGAACGAGGGCCCCCGACAGGTGGCTCCCGGTGCATGCCCTGCCCGTGACTCGTAACCCAATCTTAGAGGCGAGGACGACATTCTGGTCCTCTTTCCGCTGCTCTATGAGAAACTGCGGAAGAATTCTTTCCCACCAGGGGACATGCGGGGATGGGGTTGGTTTGACATTTTGATGTCAAACTTCCGATTCCCGTGTCAAAAATCTAAAACCTCCAGGTAAAATGCGATGCCTCCGCTTTCGGGTTTTGGGTTTTGATTCCAGCGGGAAAAAATGAAAACGGTTCCTTCAAGTGGAGTATGGGAACTCGGGAGAACATGCATTTCAGGTAGGGATCCGCTCAAAATCGATTATGATCATGATTATATGAAACGAAAACGGAAAGAATGCATTATACTTCGCAAATAAAACACATTGCGAAGCATATTGTTATGAATCTTGCAATATTTAAAATATATTAAACATTTGTACAATTCATTAAAATTTTATTTAAATTAGCTCGATTAAAATACGAAGTAAAATAATTTATCTGTTTAGATACATAAAAAACCATAAACACAGTAATCAACTCGAAGGTCGAGTTGTTAGGTGATGTAGTTCACCCAATACTAAGCTCGACGGCGCGTGAAATTCATACATTAGGATTGGTGGACATTCCCTTTCCCTGTCCCCGTTATGGTTTCCCAGGAAGATCTGCTATCCAAAAAATCACACAGCTTGGGTGGAGCTGAGGGTGCTCAGAGAGGAATACCCGGAATCGAACCCAGTCCCTCGAACCCGGTCAGTAGGCCAACGACCGTAAGACCCCTGGAAAACCATGTCCACTGTACACCCATAATTTCACTTCATATCGAGCTATTGCAATTCATAAAATATATGCATAAAACACTTTAGCGGAAGTAACATTAAAAGATGTGATAAAAACAGCACACTCCGCTAAGACTTCAATATTACAGTGGCCCCAGCCACCTTAATCAGGGTACGAGGATTATGTGATAAGTGGAAGAAGATACAGAGAAGTAAATATGGAGAAGAAGGTATATTGGTGGGGTAACAGAGTGGCGTCGAGATACACATAGGGGCGTACGTTATGGGCGATATGATATTGACAGAACAGGAGAGAAAGGTTTTAGTTATTTGGAAAGGTTCAATACGGGAGTTTGGCAGGATTTAAATGGCCTATTGCAAGCCCAGTCCTTAATTGGACCTACGAACGGGAAGGAGGAAATAACAGGCGCATTTTAATAATTATCAAAACTTCCGCCGTGGGTTGCTTTGTGTCAGAGAACTGGGAGGGAGGTGGACGGATATGATGGGTTGCAGGATTACATTATATTATGTAAATTAAATGCACATAAATTATTTATAATATTTATTTTCTACCCGAGCTTAAATTGGATGTATGTGGCCGTGGTTGTATACCAAAATAGCTTTCATAAACTTTTCTCTGGGACACGTATTGACACCGATGTATAAATAAATGAAAGGGATTCGATAAAATTAAGAAATATTAGAAATTTTACTGCCAATTTAGTCCTTTAGGAAAACTTTCGGGTCATAGCACACATTCAACGCTTTCAATTGATTTACACATTCCACGAATAAGAAATTTAATTTAAATTTTGAACGGTCCAATCGTACGCCACTTATACATGTGATAATAAGAACAGACTTCCACATTCACGTGTTTAAGTGAGCGCTGACGACGATTTGTTGAACGCTTCTGTCACATCACACCTAACAGTGGGAAGTACTAGTACATGCATGTTGCTCATGCAGTCTCGCTCTAAGGAAGTTAGAAATTTGGTGAGACATGGTGGGAAAGTGAGAAGATTAAAGGGAGAAATAAATATTCTTATCCTTGCTCTTTTAAGTCACGCTGGCGCTGAATTTTACGAGTTTGTTCTGCATGCTCTTCGTCATCACAACCAACACAGATATCCCACGGTGTGAGCTATGTAAAATTTGCTTTGCATTAAGGAAAAATTTCTCCATTGAAATGCGAATCTGTAGTTTACCAAATCATCCCAGTTTAAGAAAAGAATGGAAGGAGGCATGAAATTTGTGTAACGTGTATTCAAATAATAATATTATTATTGGTCGACCACCGTTTAAATTTGGTTTGGTATGGACACACAAGCTGAGGATTTCTACATTCTTCCGCCCCGTTTAACAAGACACCTAGATACGCCAAAATGCATTGAATTGTTAATCATTTCCGAAATAATAACATGAATAAATATAATAAACATAATATTGTCAAATGATAGAGGGCTGGAGTGAGACTGGAGTGTCTTTACGACAGAGTAGTTCCGGGACATCATACCGTGTGCTCTAACGTCAATGGCATCCTGTTGCGTCTGGTGACTGAGATCGAGAGTGCCGCACGTGGGGTTTCTTCCTCCAGCGGACGGTTTCCGGTTCAGAGTCAGGTCTCAAACCCGTGGTAGATGCGAGAGGCAGTGAGTGCCATTTCCTCGCATACGTGAAACGTTCTCAAGCTCGAAATAAAAAAGATTCGAGCAGAGGATCTTCTTAAGAACCATGCTGATAAATCATTGTATTAGTGTTTTTTGCTATTTAAATCTAGAGAGGCATGGTCTATCGAAGAGGCTAGCATTTTTCCATTCTGCGTTAAGCGGGTCGGAAGTCCGAAACCGAGGGTTTTGAAGTAGCGTGCCAATATGGGGCCATGTATGTATCTATACACACCCGTCTATCGTCGCAACATTTTTCGCACCAACCGGATACCTTTGGTTTTCATCATACGGCTGCGATATTTACGCAAGGTCCACGTACATTCACCATCATAATGCCATCCGATGAATGCTGTTTTGCCACCTTCAACACCATTACGTCATAGACAAGTTGCCTGCGTAGCCCCTGTTCATGTCCCTGAAGAAATCGACTCCGTCGCTGAGGATTTAAAATAATAAAAACTTCGTTGCAATTTTCCACAGTTAAAACTTTATTTCCGACCATGTTTTCGATACACTGTATCATCATCACCTGATGATGATACAGGGTATCGAAACCATGTTCGGAAATAAAGTTTTAACTGTGGAAAATTGCAACGAAGTTTTTATTATGTCTCGATTCCGCCTGACTCTTCACTTTTCGTGAGGATTTAAAATATAAGATCTGGTGAAATTACTCCTTCTCCAGCACTATGTGGTTGACGCTGATAAAAGATTAATTTCGTTCTCCTCGACCATTTCATGTATCCATTTACGAGTTTTCGGCACCTGCCGAAGTAAACACGAATGCTCAGAGAATGAAAAAGCGGAAAATATACCAAAATCTAATATAAATATGACCAAGCAGAGCTCAGCAGATCTGTCCGGCACACTACCAAAATCGTAGTCTATATCGTCGGTATGCTCAGCGGAGTTACGTGTTCAATTATTGAGAACATCAAGTGAATCACTGCCTATAGAGGTAGAGTGGGTAGTGCACTTGTGTCAAACATGCAGAAGGTCACCCTATTGGGGTCTCTTTACCTCCTACGTGCCCCATTGCCCAACGGCAGGGTAGCCACCAAACTGAAGGTGGCGGACGTGACTATTGGACAGGAAAAACGCTCTCGAGGGTACGACATTTGTAACAATGCAACTTTTTGCATCGAATGAAACCTGAATCTTGCTGGAAACTCGGAATAGTAATATTAATAACCAATATATTTACAAACATATCTAGTTGAATTTCAATCAATAATTAAAGCAAAAAACTGATCCCAAATTGTCACCTATTCTTCATACATTCATCTTCAAAAAGTAAAGAGTAAATTGGACGAAAATTTCGAGAATCTAAGAGCAAGTTTCAAGCGTATATTTTGGATAAATATTTGCTAATTTAATGGAATACTGAATTCTGAAAAAGTAGTGAATATATGTATGAAAGAGTTGACGGCCGATATCTATTTATGTGGACCCTATGAAAGAATTATTTGGACTACAATTCATGTATACTGAAGGTCAAATGCGTGAATCAAAGGTGAGCGTCAAAGGCAAACTAGCTGAACGATCAATTAAAATGTTTTCGTATTTTACGAAGTAGAGTAGTAGAGTTTATAAAAACTAATTTAAAAGGATGTGTCACACGGTTTATTAACAATAAATTGACTTTTAGTTTTATGAAGTGGAGCAACTAAAATTTCAACTCGGAGAATGACTCATCATGCTCTCAAAAAAAAAAAGATTAATTATCAAATGGCGTAAAATCATAATTAGAGACAGTTTTTAAAGATAGATCTTAGGAAAAATCGAAAAGACACTTTTAGATCAGAATATTTCAAACGAGGGAGATACAATAAAGTTTATGCCTATGGTTGCGAAAATGACGAAGTAATCAAATTCTGAGAAGGTATTTTATCCCTCGTGAAGATTACGCGAATATCTGTTTTTCCGAACCAAACTTGAGAAGTTTTCAGAAAGCAATTTTGCATGTAAAATCTAATATATGTTAATTCCATGTTTATTCCCTTTAAGGTATGTATTAACAAACATTTCATTATTAATGCAAATTTATTCTCCCTATTAGTAGCTAATGCATAATTCGAATCGTATGTATCAACGTTAATATGACGTGTTTTTTATGGATCTTTTTTCAACTTATTCAACCTGAACCGCTAAACCTTAGTGTAACAGGATGACCAAGCAAACAAATATCCTTTAAATATTATTTTTCTCAGTCGTTTAGCACTTTTACCCAATTTCCTTACGCTAAATATGTAGGTCTTCGAGGTTTGTATCTTATACAAGTATGTCTAATGTATCTTGTATCATACTTGTATATGAACAAACACGCGCGCGTTTGTTTGATTGTGGCGTATTTGCGTGATTTTTACCAAAAACTACAGTCGCAGAGCCATAAAACATGGCTCAACTAGGTGGTATAACTATGTTTTAGGAGAGAAAGTTTTAAATTTAATTCATTCAAGTGCATATTATTAAATTTGTTTAAAAAAATCCATACACTTGTCGTAAATACTCAATCGCGATAGCTAAAAAAATATTTTTGTATGGTTAGACTGCTATTTGTATTATTGTTGTTGTATTATATGTAATAGCTTAATTTTTTTTTTAATTTATCTTTTTTTTCTTGCTGATTAATGGTTGTAAATGGGATGGGGATTCACTTGTTTTGTTAAAGAGATTTGTGTTTTGAAGTTTGGTTTTATGTATTATCTTTTGCGAATATTTGGGACTTGTGTGCCACCTGACAATGTCTATCAGCACATGTGAATTTTTAATAATAATAATAATAAATAATAGTATTTATTTGACACCGTATTCTTTGATCTTGATTCCGACGGAGGATACTGGAGGAAAAATGAGATGCTACGCATAAGTATTCGGGTATAACTCTAAGTGTTAGAGTATCACACAGCAAAAAATTCGTCGGAAGCATATCGAGGGAAATGGATTGATTAACTCACCTCCCGAAGGACTAGCAAATCTGTGTTAGTGAAGCAGGGAATTTCATATCGCTTGAGATAATGTTAAAATTTACTCGACTTCGCTTCATCATAGGGCACACTGTTTTACTGATTTTCCGAATACTCAAACTTATTCCGATGAAATATAAATTGACCTCGGATGACGGAGACTAAGAAAACATACCAGGAAATAAAACTATGAGCACGGGCACAAACCACAGGCGCAAATTATGACACAAGTGTGGGTGATCGAATGGAAAGTCCAATCCGCCGCGAATTCGTCACTCACTCACGCAGGTAAAAACATATTTTCACCCATGGATATCCTCAAAAACAGCTCTCGTCATATCTATTGCATCCACATTCATTTATATAAGTCACGATTTTCTATATCTGAAAACTGATTTTCGCTCATATTGCAATGCACCACATACCATGGTTCTATTTTACCTTAGTTACAGCCCGCATGGAACTTTGCATTGCGTGACATTTCCGCGAATTCAGTATGCATGAGGAAATGACTAAAGGGTGTCATCGTGTAATAGAGATGGTCTAATATTGTCGTCGTCGGACCAATTGTTTTAGACGACCCGTGAATGCATCACTCTCCCTTGACCCTGCCCGACTTCCGCGCGTAGGATTGCCGCATGCCGACTCCCTCAATTCCAACACCTCTCTCGCCTTTTTATCCACACCCCCGACCCTTTCCTTCCAACGTCCTTCAACCGATCTTTTTCCCTTACAATCCTCCCACGCCCTTCGGTGCCCCACAAACCCTTTTTATCTCTCGATATACATCCTCCTTCCATCCCATTATATCCTCCTCAAATGTTCCTTTCGGAGCTACAGATTCCCCCTCTTCTGTTCCATAAGGTATAAGGTTAGTTCATCAGCTTTTAGCGGCGTTGAAGCTTCATCAGCAGATAAAGAGAATTCTCTGAAAGCTGTCTAACATCGAACTTCATCTATACTAATTGGACCGTCATCAATCACGAATCATTTTCCAAAGTTCTGCAGTCACTTATTTGATTAGGGATTAAACTTAAATCGTCATGTAATAAAAGCAAACTCCAACATTGGTTTTAGTTGAGATGCTGCTTTACGGAATAGAATAATTTAATGAGGAAAAGATGGAGTGCACGTTTCTTTAAGAGGTGAAATTCCTGATTTTCCCTGCTTGCCATTGGTGATTCAAATTCGACTGCATTCGAATTTCTTCAGCGAACAGGGAAGTGAAAAAGGATGTGTAGGCCTTTGTCGTGAAAATGTCCCCAGGGCTAGCGTTTGAATTGACAGCCGCCACTTTTTTTAGTTATTTGCAAAATCAGATTGAGATAAAGTATTTAAAAAGATTTTAAAACAGCATTGCTACCTGTAACCATAAGGTACAAGCAAGTCATTGACTTTCTCTCTCATGTAAGGACGTAAAATTAAAGAGGTGTATTTTAAGAACTTTAGAAATTATTGCACAGAAAATTTGGCAATGTATTTATTGTGATTAAATCGATTTGAGCAACTTTTCACAGCAATAATTGTTTGCCATAGCTATATTAAGTGTTTATTTATGTTTCCGAGTTTTTCAAGTTTGCATAGTGAAACTAAATTCCATTTACGAGCTGAAAGTTTTGAAAATGTTTCTGTTCGACTTATTCATATGCTTAGCGCTAAGTTTTATACAGTTGTACGGACACCTATCGTATTTAATAAAGGAAAATCCTTCAAGTGATATATAATATACGAGGCAAAAAAATTAGAGATGGTATAAAGGTTTTCATACTAGGCCTTCGTTTATTTTAAGTATTGGATAGTCCTCATTACCCTAATGACTGGCGGAAAAACAAGCCGATGCAATATTTCAAAGTGTAAAAAAGACTTGCCTCGACGGAGATTCGAGCACGGATCCTTCGATGTCCGGCCTAATGCTTTATCCAGTCAAGCTCTTACAATTCGAATTTTTAAGGGCCTTTGAAAAAACAAAATATCATGACGAAACATCTTACATTACTCGTACAACATAATAGGAGCTCGTAGTTGTGGGCTTAGCACCACAGCCCACGAGGTCAAAGCCAGCTTTTAAACACTTTAGTGTTTAAGAGGATACCTTGGTAGCTTAACTGGCTAAAGCACTCAATCTGCAATCGAGGAATCCGGGTTCAAATTCCGGTCAAGGCGATTGATTTTTAACCTTCGAACGTACTACTTCGGAATGTACATTAGCGGATAACTCCGTTGAAAAGTTACCGTTGCGGTATCTCCCGCAGTTTCTTAGAATGACAAACCGTTAGGTATAGATTTGTTTGAGATATTAGCAGCGTTTTGCTGGAAGTTCAGGGTTTTCCGGAACATTTCAATGCGTAACGAAAATGGTTACACCAGAAATATGTTATTCACAATCAACGTATCCAGTCAGGACTGACGTCATGATTTGGTACATTTCAACCGAAATTTTAAAAGCCGTGACCCACAAATATTCAAAGAAAACGTGAATTTGGACGGAACTTTCAATATAAGGAAGAGAAAGTTACCTCAGATGACGGCATACGTTTGCGGGAGTGATTTTCGTCTTCTTCCTTTATAACTCATTCCTTAAGTAAAGCTTACAGTTGCATCACGGTAAAAATTTTAACAGGATAACGTAAAAGAAATCTTTAAGTTACAGGCACGGTGTACATTCCCTGTTCACAATCCATAAATGAAGAGTGCCTTTGACTGAGATTGAAATGCATAAATTTTAAGAGAGTCGGTTGAAATTTCTTCTCTCTTGGTTACACCTTTGCCCAGCAGCGAGGCGAGAACACTAAATTCATCAATTAATTCCATTTACCGTAATTTTCATCAGTGATAATAACAACTATATTAATTTCAACTGTGGGGATCGGGATGGTGCGGTGCCTAACGTATTGGCTTCCCACCCAGAGGGCCAGGGTTCGTATCCCGGCGGCAGCAGATATTTTTCAGTAGAATCCCGATCCCTACTTGAGGTGCACTTTACAGGAGGCACTTCCGAGTGAAAACGCCGTCCGTCGGATGGGACGTTAAGGCTACGGACCACTTCACGCCTCTAGATAAGAACAGGCTAATGCCGACGGTGGGTTTCTCTCCACCCTTCATCCTTGCCTGCCCATCCCTAATGGTGCGAATGACCTCAGCTGTCGCTCGCCTCCCCTAAATGCTACTACTTGTTACAGCTGTGCTCAATGCAGCTGAGTCAATTTGTAAAACTTAAGTCAACAGGACCTAACTAAATCTGAACTGGGCATTCGGAGTCAAAAAATCTTCATTGGGATTCATAAACCATTTAAATTTCTGACTTCCTTAAATTTTCACTGAACTACATGTTTTTAGAGTTCTTTATATTGAAGTCTTTAAAATCACATCTCAAGATTCAGAAACTGAAAAGGAAAATGTTAATAATATTTATAAAGCTCCATGAGATGGAAGCTGTTACTTCAGTCGAAAATCAGACAAGCAAAAATAACAATACCGAAATTCACTTTACTGCAACCTCATTGAATCGTGATAGTAATACGCATCCAAAATATATTTTATTCAGTTGATATTTTGCTTATAATGTGTCCCACGATAGGTGCATATTTAAGTACATATTTCAAAACGAAAAATTGGTACCAAAATCCTAGCAGTGGAAACCATTACCAAAGTGAAAATTAAAATGCCTAAATGAAACGATCATTACATTAGCCGGTCAATATTAACAAAATGTTCATATCATATTAGCATAACGGACGAAACATATTTATTTGATCGGGACTAAAGAGTGATGCGGAAGAAATGCCATCACATTGGCATGCACACAAGTTCCTTAAAAATTGAAACCACTTGGTGACGCGCAAATCCAATCGCCTTCCCGGGAAGCATTTCATCCATGGAATACGATTTCTCTCTCAACGTCCACGATGATTTTTTTTTCGTGATGGAAACAGACCGCGGGTTCAAAGCACCAGCAGCCTCGGCAGAGGCAATGAAAACGAAGAAGAAATCGTGTCGGATGGCTGCGCGGGGGAAGAGAAAACGGCAGTGTGCGGCCCTCGGTGGGACGCCGGCCGGAATGCCATTTCACGTGTCACTTCCCCGGCACTGCATCGATTCGCACGGCACTCCACGCCACACAAATTCACCGACAATCGAGCACCAGTTCCCACGCGCCCGACACTGCACCTCCCCGAAACAATAAGTGCCCCCCCCCCAGTGCTGCTTCGAAAGGGAGGGCGACCAATGCAGCGGAGCCGAGGAGAAACCGGAGGAAGGGCGAGAGCGTTGACCTTAGAAAGCGAAGTGTTGTTGCTTCGGATGCCGGTTCGAGGCCACTCCGGGCGCACTCCCCCATCCGATCCCCACTCCCCCTCTCCCCCCCTCCCCACCCATAACCCCGCACTCTCACTCCGCCCGCGGAGTTGGTCGAAACAAAACCCCTTTCCCGCGTCCGCGGGTGGGGCTGGACAAGGGGGGTTGCGGAAGGGAGAGGGCTCACTATCGGCTAAAGGAAAATAACCCCAGGATCCACCAGAGATTTCTATGCCCGTGATCAGGGTTTTCCCATCAAGGGGCATGCATATTCATAAGAGTTGATCAAGTGTTGGGTTCCCATGCTCGACATTCAGGACGACTGCCATCCGTAACCTGACCATCGTCGTCGCGTTTACACGGGTAAAATCCCGGGAACCGTAAACCCGTTAAATATTAGGCTTGACGACGAGGCAATCGTCTCACTCGAGATGTGTGAGGATGATTGAGATTCTGAAATAGATGTGTATTACGTAACATCCCATTGATGGCAATATGTCGTGAATAGTGTCCTTCGTCGAACATGGGTGGCGAGCACTTATTTACTCGCTCCCCTTGAGGCCGATGGACGACATTTGTCGACCGTGGTTGTGTTCACTCGAAACAGTTAAATAAAAATCTGCAATAGACGTCGCGCACCGAAAGACATGTAAATTGGTAAGTTAGTGACGTATAGCCGAGTTTTCAGCACCGGAGAAAGTTTCTGCGTTCACCACCGGAGTTACGATTGCTTGCGTTTCTAAAGGTTTGTTATGAGGAGGGCCTGGAGGTCAACTTGGGCCTATTCTTCATGCATGATCTTCCCTTGCCCAACCACCAGAATCTCTCCGAAGGTTTGGTGTAAGGTCAAGGTATAGCTTAATTCGTACATACGTGCTACGCCCCACACGGCAATGGACAGTCACGCATCGACAGGGTATAATTTCTAGTTTCCTAGCATGGGAGTCGCCTGGAGCTTCCTAGAAATATCTGGTATACAAAATCTGTCATAGTTAGTGCGAAGTTGACGATGCTGAGCGGTGTTACTCGAGTGGGAACCCATGCCCTCCAGCCTCTAGTCCAAACATATTCAACCGCAAGGCTTTCACGTCCCGGTGACCTAAGTCGAAATGTAATTTAGTAAGTTTTTCATATTTCGAATCATAATTAAGAAAGGACAACTCCATTAGTAATTTTTTGTTTCATTTATTCAATTCCAATATTATGTTAATCAATTAAATTACTTCCTGGATAACTTTGTTCCATTAATTCAGATAATCGGTATCAAAAACGTCAATGCATCGGATGGAAGGAGGCCAGGTCTCTCCATTGACTATCTGTGCGATGATTCGACTCGCTTTGATGATAGTGTGGCTCGAACCTCAATTAGCAAACACTTAATGGCATAAGTTCTCGAGTAGGCAATTTCCAACTCGTCTTCTATATTTTATGGACTTTGACCGAAGGGTTAGCTATCAAGCCGACCGAATTGTTTCAATACTAATCTGCTAATCGCAATGAGTTAGTGGGATGAGTCTAAATACATTTCAACAACCTCATCTCAGTTAATATCTGGTCTCATAGAAAAACTTTTTTAACAGTATTATATATCTTTTCTCCAAGAACGATAGCAATTGTAGTTTTTTATTATAAACGTTGTCATTATTAGTGCAGAAAATCGCAAAATTAAAATGATACAGAGAAAAACCTCCGCGTAAAATTATTAAATAAATGTCAACGAGCAAATGAGGCATACCACCAGATTTATTTGGGAGTGCGGTGCTGCGTGCGAACGGCTACTCAACTTCATTCCCAAAATGTTTTCTTCGTAAAAACGCACTGATGAAATAGACTAAGGCATGACGAGAAGAAGAGTCACGCCTTCGAAATGAAATCACGATCAACAATAATGATCGCTTAGACCCCCCCCTCTTTAACGGCAATCCTACCTCCCTCCGCCTCTCTGTAACTCTAAGGGCGTAGTTGGCTGCTCCAAAATTGTTTGTTTTTTCATTAACCCAATGATGTTCCCAATTGTGTAACATGGGTATTTATTAGATCATAAAATTTAGAAAAGCCAATCAGAAAACTAAAATGTTGGGTTTAATGACTTGATTTAAAATTGTTCGATGAAGGAAAATGAATCTGAGCAGAAATTATGCCCCCACTGCCTCCGGGAGAATAATTAACGATTAGTAAACCCCAATATATGTAGGGTCACAAATGAGGAAACTTTTCTTTTAAAGATATTTTAAGGACACGCAAGTTTAAGTGGCCGAACAAAAGGGAATGCACCCTGATTTGTGATATGATGACTCCATGTCTAAATGAACTAACGGAGAATATGAACCAGATGCAAATACAAGTATAACTCGTCAATTCTCCTTTCATTCTATTCCTATGAATACTAATGACCAGGCTGCGAAAGAATTTTTTTTTGTTTATGTTCCTCACTATATCTTTTATTTTTTACCGATTTTGAACAAAACTTTATTAATCCAGTGTTCAGGGTAAATCAATAGCTTATAAATTACCACTTACCTCGTTTCAACTCATTAAATCTTATTTTAACAGTGTGCCGCATGATAAAATGAATGTATTGGTAAACGTAACATTGACTACCTAATTCTCCTCGGAAACAATGCATTCGTCTCTCCCATCCCCCTCTGACTCAACACGAGTGCTCACTGTGAATTTATTTAAACGAATACCTGACTTCGCATCAATTGAGCGCTGAATTCACGTATGTAAATCCTTGTGAGAACAAAGAAGGTCCCCCAATGACTTTGAATCGGCACGGTGGATGCATTTCAAATAGGATTGAGAAGCAATCGCAGGGAACAATGGAGGAGAAACTTTTCGGGTTAGCGGTTAACGACGCTTCAAATGTCTTGAAAACGGGAACACGCCGTCATGCTTTCTTTGAGGAAACGCCTATTGAGAGCACCAAAAAATTAAGAAAGTTACAGCAAAGGAAGCGTTGGCAGTTAGCTAATCCCTTATAACAACAGCTAGCGAGCAAACACCGTTAAGTCTGTAGCTCCACCCAATTTGACTAATAGTGGTCAATTTACGAATCGTTGTCAACGGAATTTATAACAGCTTTGAATGGGGAAATTGTACTAGCTCAACTAAAGAACTAATAGGTAACCCACTTTCGTAAGAGAATAGAACGCCCCCTATTAGTAGGTGGGTTTTTCGTAAAAAATTAAGGATGAAGCTAAATTCAAGCTATTCTTAAAATTAAATTTTGTCAATAAACCCTTGATTTCGCTTTAAAAACTGGGGTAACTGTATTGTTGAGTCATAGCCTACTTTTGATTATGGCATAATTACGTTACATTTTGCACGATCTTTCATATGTTAATTCTTTCTGAAGATGTCGATTTATTCATTGTGAGTCAAACTGCATAAGTCGTATTTTAATGCAAAGAGCAACGAAACAAAAATAAAAAAAGGTTGACTTTATGAGAAAGAAAAGAGATGACACAAAAAGAATAATAAATGATGTGTCACGTAGTACAGAGAAGCGTTTTACTCGTCAACATTCATTTTAAAATCTAATAACACTAGCGTCAACGCACCATTAAAAAGCCATGACCCCGAAAAATCTGATTTTTTTCTGCATCATGCACACATTAGTTAAAATTGCATCTCTCTCTGTTCAATAAGAGAACTAAAATAATTCAGTAGTGCTAGCTTTTATGGGAGGCGACCGACAGCTAAGTTCGTTTGTTCCATTAGGAAAAGGAAGGATGGAAAGAAACCCGGCGTCGGCATTAGCATACTCTTAACGAAAGGCTTCAAAGAGTCCCCAGTTCGAAGTCCCATCCGACGGACCGCGTACTCCGTGCTCTCCACAAAGCACCTTAAGTATTTATTTATTTATTTATTATCGACTTAATTGGGCGAGGTTGGGACTAATAGTCCCTTCTTCCACCTAACCCTACATTACAGACATTTGACGACAATCACATACAACCAAGCCCTAGATGGAGGGAAATCCACCTAGGTGGGAATCGACCCACGACCTCTGGGCTGGTAGGCGAGGACGTTACCCCGCCGCCACAGAGGCCGGCTGTAGGGTAGTGTACAACTGAAAAATATCTGCCGTCTCTAAGATTCGAACCCGGACCCTCTCAGTAGGAAGCCAGTAAGTTACAGCAAATACTACAAAGCTGCAGGGAATTTGATCATAGAGTTCACGCAAATTCTGAATTTCCCCAATGAAATATTTCGCACGCACTTTTCACTTTAGGAAATATTCCATAGAAAATATCGATTCCAGGAAAGATTGGAATTGACCTGTAGCTCTGAGGAGAGTTCTAAAGTATCCAATATTTCAGTTACCTATTATAAAAAAAAAGAATGAGCGAGTCTGGCAAGAGTGCAAGTCAGGAGTGGGCGAGTGACCGTCAAGCGGGAGTGTGGAAACGGATTCTGCAAGTCATTGTGTGGAAGAATTCCTTCAGCAGCAAAATGAGATGTCTTTCGTATCGTGCAATTAAAAACAATCGGAGAAACGAATTCAAAATTTGCTCACGAATTCGAAAGTTTTTGCTCGAGTGCAGATACACACAAACACACACACACGCACATATGCAGAGCCTATTTTTAATTTAACACTCGGCGAATTTCCGCCCGGCGGCTGAATAATGCGCGATGCCTAAAAATAGGTAAATAAGTCGCTGGGGGAGAGGGGAAGAGCGGGGGAATTTGAAGGCGACGCCAAAGATTCCCCTCCCGGCAAACCCCCTCCCTCCCCCCCCCGGCTCACCTTTCTCCCCCGTGAACCGCACCCCCCTCCCTTCCATTCCCATTCTCTTTTCACTCTTGAACCACTTCCCACAGCAGTTTTTCGAACTACAAAGCGCATCCGCCGCATATTCTAGGGGGATTCATAAGGGATGGGTTCTCGGGCCGAGGTAACAGGACAGGAGTGAAGTAAATATTATAGAGAGTGGAAGAGGCTGGCGCAGGGAGAGGGTTGAGAAGCCGAGATACCCTCGAATTATCGGGCAGGGCTATCACCACCGCGACCCCGTTAATTGTGTTTTCCACTGGCCGAAGTACTACGGAGGACACACCAAAGATGCTCTAGACGGATCATGAACCCATGACCTTTGAATTAGCAAGTAAAATCACCACAGAATGAAACAGTGCCCTTGCAACCTCGCAAGTTTTATCGGAGTGTTCATGTATCTTTGCTTACTATCAATGCCAACCCATTGTTTCTTTCATTTCAATTCATCATAGATAGAACTAAATAGAATCATATGTAGATATAAATCCCATGCATGATTATTACAAGTAAATGATGTCCCGGGAGATAAGTACGTTAGTTTTGGTGATGGCACTGGGTGCAAATTTCTACATTTATTCTCTTTGACACTTGAGCCCTTCTAACCTTAGGAGACAAAAATATTTCCTCAGTTTTATTTTATAGATGAAATGGAGATACCGACTAGAATAGCGGTGATATTTTAATGGGGTGGGTGGTGACATTATTCTGTAAATTTTAAAAACATGCATGCATATGTATAAAGATAGTCCAGGGGTAGAGCGTTGGACTGCTGATTGGAGAGTCCCGGGTTCGATTCCCGGGCAAGGCACCTGTAGCTCCACCCAAGCTATGTGATTTTTCGGATACCAGATCTTTCTGGGAAACCATAACCGGCACAGGAAAAGGAACTGGCCCCCCTACCCTGATTTCACACGCCGTCATAGGGCTAGTACTGGGTGAACTCTACCATCACCAACTAAACCGACATTCGGGTTGATTACTGTGTTTATGGTTTTATTGTTATGTATAGAAGTGTCATTCTATTATTGTGTGCCAACGATTTTCTAGTTGAAACTTTTTAGGTGGAGTTATTTTTCATTTAAAATCTGTGTTTCGAAATTATTTATTTTTGAGACCTAACCATCATGAAAAAACTATTCCTTAAAAAATTATCAACACCCTTGGTTGCCCGCCATTTGATATTAATATTATTACCACTTAAATAGTCCTCTGGTTTTTACTGAATTGTGCAGAGTATCTTTTGGAAACTTTCTAAGAATGATTACCTACAACTTGAACCACCGCCATTCCAAACCTTCGGTTGACCTACTTAATTCCCTTCTTTACTACTTCATAGTTACCACGTCGCCCAAAAAAGCCTATTCTTCTCCTCTCACCTTGCCCATCTTTCTCTCCTTTATCACCTCTGACCATTCTCCCCTTAATATTTCCTCCATCCACAATGTCCCCTCTTTTTGAACATCTAACAGTGTACACTCTTCTCCCAGCACATTTAAAACGTCGCCTGTATTTGTCCCCGAGTCCAACTTATTTTCTCCTTTCTCCCCCATTCCCACATCACAAAAACCATGCTCATGTTTTGCTCTCTTAGATAATTTTTTTAATAAAACGCTATGAATTATATTGAAGTCTTGAACCAGTCTAAATTTTGCATACCATATTAGCACACAAGCAAGTCAGGGTCGCTGGGTGCGTCAGGCTATGGTGAGGATGCTTGGGTAAAACTAGCTCTTCCAATCCCGTTCATTTTTCGTTGCCAACCCTGATCTGTTTATGAATTGTCATCGTTCATCAAACACCACCGTCTTTTTTTACTCTAAATGAGCGTCTCCTGTAATTCTTAGTGCAATCCAATTAATAAATCCTAAATCTAAACGAAAACCAAAATTCAATATTTGCGATTTAGTCAAACGGCAAATGCATGCGTATGGGAAATAAAGCCATAATGAGACTTGTTTTTAGCAAAAGAAATTTTAAAGCAAATAAAAATATACAACAATAAAAAATACATCCCATTTTTTTAATTAGCAGGGAAATCAATATTTTCAAATCCATTGACTTAATTCTTACTGACTATTAAAGTCTTAAATATAAAGGTACTGGGTCTCATATGAAACATGGTAGTTCCTTACACATTTTCTCACCTCACTTTGCAAAATTTTGTCACACCTCTTCCTTTTGGCATCTGTTACGAATAAAAATCCTTGTAAATGCTAGAACATACTTGAAATTCTTCCGTAAAAGTATCACGTCCACGAAAAAACGTTATATGCTTTCCGTATAGGCTAACGCTTTATTTCCAGCTGCACTACCCAATAAATTCAACCACTATCATTCTTACTGAATTAGCAGAATTCTCCCGTATCAGTTTTCTCCTCCCTTGATTAAGTCTCCCCATCAAACAAAACAAAAGGACGGTGATGGGAACCAGAATAGCGCCCTCCAATGCAAGCCCATTCATTGTGGAAAGTCTATAAATGTGCTCCTCGTCGTGAAATCTCTTCTTCGTACATTCTGTTTCAAGTTCAGTGACGAATAATAACAAGTAAATAGTATCACTTTCCCAAAAGGTATTTATTTAAACCAAGACCGGTTTCGATGTAATGCACGGTCTTCAGGTGGAAATGACCCTGATGTAGTACATTTATTCATTATTATGTTAAAATGCCACAACATGACGCCCAAAATTACGCAATTTATTCAGTAACAAACTTTCGTTTGGAACCAATTGGAATCTTTAACTAATTACCTCAAAACCCTCGACTCATCCAATCACTCCATCCCCCTAACGATTCACACCAGACGTTAGACTTGTGTAAGGAATAACGGTTAGAATAAACTATCAGGAAATAGACAGCATTGAAGAATTGGAATAAAATAAAAGAAAAAAATACGCAAACACCAAAATAGGTGGGATGGAATGAAGCAACTCAAGAAAAGGTCAAATGCTTGATAATCTACATCAAACGGTTCATAGGAAACACAGATCACTGGAGCATATGGGTCAGCCTTAAAAGAATTACGTTTCAGCAAACGAGTTTTAGAAAACTGTTATGAAAATTTAAGTGAAAGTTGTTACTCCGCTTTAGTCTGGCCAAACGTAGAATATGCGGAAATATTTTTTTTACTGGCATTTTGGAATAATAAGTTTGGTAGCCCCTTCATTAACGAAAAGAACAGGCGAGGCTAAGGTTTTTAGAGGGGTCCATCACTTTTGAGGCTGTTTACGGAAGAGAGAGGGAATTAATATAGTCCCATCTATATTGATACCATCGCGATAAAATAAGATGCATACGTATACCTGTAGGTATTTTGTATGTAATTAACCATTGACAGAAATAACCATTATATCTGGATAAAATTTATTCTGCATGATAATTCATTCCTTTTTACATAATCTTGTAAATGACAGCTGTTCATGCTGATTTGTTTTGTTTCAGGGAGCCGTTGATTGAACTTGCTGTGTGGAGAAGATGGAGGCTCTCAGTGCAATTAAATTATTTCATTTTAGAGGTTACATTGCCAGGAAAATCCACGATGAAATGATGGCTGCTTATGTATTTGATAGCCCATCATATGGCACAGTCGTGACTTGGAGGAGGTATTTTCAATCTTGTCACATGTCTGGCCTCACTGGCCCCCACAGACGATCCAAGAAATAGGGACTATCCCTCACGGACGACGCTGCTACGATGAAGACATTGGAGGACTTTATCCTATTAGACCGATGAACAATCATCCAAATGATCATGAATGAGACTGATTTTAGTGACAATAGGGTGTGGAAAATTATTCACAAACAACTGCACATGCCAGAGGTGTCAGCACGCTGAATTCAAATAATACCGGCTCCTTTTCAGAAGTAAACACGGCGCGACCTGCAATTACGACCACGCCGCGATCGGTAATCAAATCGATATGCCTTGTAAATTTGCCCCATCCTCCCTATTCTCCCAATCTTGCTGCGAGCAACTTTTTCTTATTCCTGGAGCTCAAAAATCCAATGCAGGGTCGGAGATTTGACGACAGAAATGACTTCTATTGAGGAATAGAGCAATAAAGTTCGACGCAATCAGCTGAGTTCTAAAATGCAGCTCGAAAGACCAAGAAACGCTGGGAGATATGTATAAGTCAGGATGGTGACTATGTAGAGAATGACTAAAAATGACAAATAAAATTAAACTTTCCTATCTCGATATTTAGTAATAATTTAAAGTTTACGATACCCAATCGTAGACCCCATTGCATACGGATTCATGTTGTTGTTCTTCTCACGCATGATACGCAATCTCAACAAAATCGAACGCAAGCTCCTGTACATTTGCTTAAAAACAAAAATTTATAATTTAATCAGACACACTACATATTGTACGAGGAATTTATATTACCGGAATTTATTATATTTTTATGTGTAGAACTGTTTTTATCTTAAAATATATTAAAATATATCTGTGAACTAATATTTGTACATCTACTATGATTGTTGACCTATCCGGTCACACGACCTTGCCGCAGCTTACGGTGTATTTTTTTAGATGCATGTAGATCTCGTCTCCTCATATAGTTTTTCAGGACATCGACATTCACAAAATTGGCAGTAAATTACGAAATGTCTTCCAAGTCAACCCACATTTGACTCGCATTGCAACGGCTGTCAGCGGACGCACTTCATCCCGTGCCCTCTCAATCATAACACAGTAGTTAATTCTGATGAATATTTATATAAACTTACTGAGGAGCTGACAATACCCCCAGATTGTTCTTAAAAAATCACTTTCCGCACCTACAACAATTTTCTACTCAAATCAAGGAATTTATTCCTGAAAAAATCAATTTTTACAAAATATTTTACCCTGAACACAGAAACTGAACTCCTTCCTCTAATAAATCTTATCCATCTTAGAAATCAGTTCTGAACCTCGAAAACTGAAATCAAAATTCCCCGGAGTATGTGGCATATACCAAAAAATAATCCAACCTTCTCAAAAACATCATCTTTTCCTCACTTAGTTAACCGGCGCAACATCAACCGGCACGCCAGTAAAGCGCCGCTACAAATCACGCCGGAACCAAGTGTGATTGTTCACCCCATTACATCCTTTACAGCCGTTCAAACACAAGTTTTTTTCCAATGGTGAAAACATTTTCTCAAATTTTACGTTGGTGAGCGCACCACATAATATTCGCATCAATATCCGCCGAGTGTCTATCCTGCAAAATTTTAATGACTCCCTTCCCTAGATCCTCTCACGCATACACACGCTGGACAATCTTGAACGATCGATTCTCAGTCTCCGTGAAACTCTCGGCACCCTTCGATGTGCCGGCGAGATCTCGCCGCCACTACGGGCTCTCGAGGCATTCACCCCAACACCCCATTATGGCCTCAATTCGCACTATCGCTCATTAATTGTCATCTCTTCCTCCACACTGCTTCATCTCATTTACCGAGAGCATCGTCTCACCCCCACTTTTGCCCCTCGCCACCTTTATTGCAACTTCTTATCTCCGGTTCCCATCACCGCCGCCGCCGGACGTGGACCAAACTCGAGACCGGTCCATTCCTTAATATCCCAGGCATACCCAACTTCAGGATTTTAAGTTCCAGCCGAGTCAAACCATAAGCGCCGTCCACCTATCTTTTCCCTCGTCCCCAACCGCCGAAAACCAGGTCTACTTAGTGCGGGAAATCCCAAAAAAAAGTATATCATTAAAATCGTCGCCCCTCACCTGAGAGCACGCGATCGAATTTCATCACCTATAGGAAAAGCCGCAGCCGAAAAATCAAAATGCTGATATTTTTCGTCTTGTCCTCGCGTTTACAATACTCCATTTGTCCGCAATTCATTCCGCGTTTGAGGAATTCCGTGATTTTATCGATATGAGGGATATAAAACCATAAACACAGTAATCAACCCGGTTTGGTAGGGATGGTAAAGTTCACCCAGTATTAAGTCCTATACGGCGTGTGAAAATTCACACATCAGGGTAGGGGGACCAGTTCCTTTCCCTGTGCCGGTTATGGTTTCCCAGGATGATCTGGTACCCGAAAAATCACATAGCTTGGGTGGAGCTGCAGGTGCCCAGAGTGCCTTGCCCGGAAATCGAACCCGGGTCCTTCCGGTCAGTAGTCCAACGCTCTACCCCCTGGACTACCGCGAGCCACATGAGGGATATAATCAAGGGATAAATATTCGAATCGAGATTACATGTATGATTTCAGAGGTTTACTTTTGATATGGCGATACCAAAAGTATCCATTAATGGCTAGTTATATCGGATTTTCAGGCTGACTTAGAACCTTATCTATCGGCTCTATCACCTGGAAATGCTTATTTTAATTCTTAGGTGAGCCACTTTTTAAAAAATCAGGGTCCTTGCCAGATAGACCCGCCTGGTCTGTCTAGCATATCTTCTCCGCAAAAGATTTTTATTTCAATTTTGTTTCATTTTTTTACCGTTCTGGCACAGCAACCAAGTTATTTAATTTGATTCATTGAAATAAGACTGGACGTAAGACGTCCCAGAAATATATCATTGCAATCCTTATATTCTCGCGCGATGGGGATATAGTAGAAGTGGTCCCTGAAGGCAGAATATGGAAAGCGGGTACAGTGGATCGGGACGGGGAAAGTGTCCAGGCATGAGGATTCTATAGATGGCGGTGGTTATTATGCCTGCGGAAGCAGAGAGGGTATCGTGCCATCTCCACTGCGGCAGAAGTGGTGAAGTTCGCCCGGTGAGAAAGAATGCAGAGGGCGTGTTTGGAGGGCAGTTGGTAAGGGAACGGAGTGGGCAAGTGACGTCAGGATGTGAGGGACTGGGAAGCGGAAGGGATAGGAGGGGGAGAGCATGCTCTGCACCGGGGGCAACGGCGAGGCGTTTGGCGATAGATGGATGGATGGTTTCGGGAAGGTGCGCCAAAGGGTTGTTGCATCCTGAAATCCCCCTCCTGTCTGCGTGCACGCCCAGGGGTGCGGGGGAGGGGTGTGGTGTGGGCTTGGGACGGGTATGGTATCAGATTTCAGGGGTTTTACTCCGTCAGACTTGTAGTCTGGGGGAGAAGAGAGGAGGGGGAAAGGGTGAAGGGGTAAAGATGGATGCGGTCATGTTATACCGACAAGGTTGGGAATGGGGATAACGGTAGGGGAGACGAGGGAAAGAGAGATAGTTGAAGGGTTTTCCTTTCCGACCGTTGTGATAGTCAGGCGAAAGTGGGGGAAAAGAATTTGTTCAAATGGAAGCAGCGAGGAGTGAACGAGATGCAAATATGATTCGAAGTCTTAATAATCTTGACCTCAAATATCATCCACGCCAAAGTGATCGCAGATGTCATCCTCATTATCTGCTCTATTGGTGGGGATCGAGATGGTGAGGTGGATATCGTACTTGCTCCCCATCCTGAGGGCCAGAGTGCAAATCCCGGCGGTGTTGAATATTTTTCAACCACAAATGACCCAAAAATATTCAAAGAAAACGGGAATTTGGACAGAACTTTCAATATAAGGAAGAGAAAGTTACCTCAGATGACGGCATACGTTTGCGGGAGTGATTTTCGTCTTCTTCCTTTATAACTCATTCCTTAAATAAAACTTGCAGTTGCATCACGGTAAAAATTTTAACAGGATAACGTAAAAGAAATCTTTAAGTTACAGGCACGGTGTATATTCTCTGTTCACAATCCATAAATGAAGAGTGCCTTTGACTGAGATTGAAATGCATAAATTTTAAGAGAGTCGGTTGAAATTTCTTCTCTCTTGGTTACACCTTTGCCCAGCAGCGAGGCGAGAACACTAAATTCATCAATTAATTCCACTTACCGTAATTTTCATCAGTGATAATAACAACCATATTTATTACAACTGTAGGGATCGGGATGGTGCGGTGCTTAACGTATTGGCTTCCCACCCAGAGGGCCAGGGTTTGTATCCCGGCGGTAGCAGATATTTTTCAGTAGTATCCCGATCCCTACTTGAGGTGCCCTTTATAGGAGGCACTTCGAGTGAAAACGCCGTCCGTCGGATGGGGCGTTAAGGCTGCGGACCACTTGACACCTCGCGATAAGAACAGGCTAATGCCGACGCTGGGTTTCTCTCCACCCTTCATCCTTTCCTGTCCTTCCCCTATGGCGCAAATGACCTCAGCTGTCGGCCACCTTCCCAAAATACTACTACTGCTGCTATATTGCTACTATATTGTTGGCTTTCTCTCAGAGACAAGATTACAGCATGTTCAGGTAACTTCTCCCAACTCTGAGAATGCTAGTAAAAATTCCGTCTGGAATCTGATAATAAGCCTAAATAAATGACCGAGTGTAATTCGTTGGCAATATTTTGCCATTTTACTGCTGAGCTAAGTGCCAAAATCCCGACAGCCTATTCGCCCCCCCACCCCCGGAAGCCTCCTCAGGACAACGTTTTACCCTTCAATCTCCCTCAAAGTAACCTTGATGTAATTATATGCAAAGTTGGCACGGGATTGACGATACTGGCCCAATAAAAAAAAGATAAATCAATGGGGCAAATGAGCCTTTTCCGAGATACTATAGCAATCCAGACTTCCGAAAAGTTTTCCATTTCCTTCTCAAAAGACGGTGCGGATGAAGGAATTCCCGCACCTAATATTTCATTCCTCCGCCATTAAAATCCAGATCACTAAGTGTCCTCTTCCCAGAAACACACTAATTAGGGCCTCTGGTCGCGAAATTCTCCTTCTGTCGGAATCCTCCCACGGAACGCATCTCGGGCCTACGTAGAATTCCACCAACAAATCCTTGCCAGACAACTAACTCCCTTCCTTTCATCCGAGGCCACTGCCACTTCCTAGAATTCCTTGAGGGTATCTAAATTTCCCTCGAAAATAAACGTCAACGTGTCCACTGCTAATGTAACAGTGAGCTCAAATTAATAATTCCACTTTCTATCTAACCGCACTTCACCTGAAAGCCTCTTCCTCATTAAATGTTTATCTTGTTTACATGGAAACGTCACATACGTGCGCTATCTGCATGTAGCTTCCTTTTAGGTACGCTAATTTTCGTCTCTTCAATCAATCCTTCATTGATATCTTAATGTTTTCATTGTTTCTTCCTTCCTTATTTCCCGATAAATGGGTGCGATTTAGCGCCTTGTTTATTCTCCTTCTGGTGTAATCGTACATTTTCTCATTGAACTACTCTAGGAGAACCAAGAGTCAAGTTGTGACTCTGAATTCATGACAGGCTGGATTTGTCCTCGTCACACGGTCATAATTTATTTTGCAGAGTTTTCAGATTTTGAATGATTCTGCATTATCCGTTAATATTATTTAAACCTTGCATGATCTGCGCGAGCTCTTGTGCTCGCATTTTCGCATCTATTCTTAACAGTAGGGAATAATCTTACCTATAGTTGATGGTTGAATAGAGCGGGTTTTCACCCGGATCGTTCCTTGCTTTTTGTTTCTGCCTAAGAATCTTTCATGCGCAAAGAGTATACTCGTAGGGTCCAAGTATCCACCCGCGTAAGCTTTGGTCACTTGAGTTGGGGAGGAATGCCTTCACATGCGAGATAATTGGGGGTGGCGGCTTGAGACATTCCAGACCTTCTTACCTGGTACCCAGACTAGTCTCTTATCACAGTTTGTCCCATAAAAGCGAGTGGGTGAGCGATGCGCCTTAGGAAACAAACATATTCTCCTTCAAAGCTTTTAGACAGGCTGGAACTAAGGAGGTTATATCCACTCGCTACGGTGAGGGTAATGGTTACCATCTCTCTGGCTGTTCTTCTTCTACGAAGTACGAGGAAGATTCGAAATTTTCTTTGGTACTCAATTATGCGCATTTTATTCCATTCTCTTATTTTATTAATTTTATATCTTCTCTCAATAATATTGCCTTTCCACTTTGCCACGTAATTGTTTACAGTCATGGAATTGAAGCGGAATTTTAATGGTTTGCACAAATTTCGAGACAATTTTCCTGGGCACTGATTCGGATGGCTTAAACTTCGAAATTATTCCATGGGACGAGGATAAAGTATGGAGGTTGAAAGTCTACACGGGTCATTGTACAAGCTCCCGGATAGAAGAAACCAGGCAACGAGGGGCAGATTCAGTTGGCGTTCGTCAATGCTGAACGTCAAATACGATGGCTAACGAGACCATTTTAGGCAAAAATAATTAATATTCTGGAACTCATGAAAAGCTTTGGAAATTTATAATTATCTTTGTCGAGTCTAATGAAAGCTCTGACAAATTTTATCATCCTTTTGAGAACATGGCCATAGAAGAAATTACTTTTCATTTCAAGACGAAGTTGCTTCGGCAGTGCATAGCAAAGAAGCATAAACTTTTTGGAATAAATTTCTACAAACTATGTGAAAAGATTAAACACACTTATGGCATAAATATTAACTCAGGAAAATGCCAAAAACATTCGACTCTGTACATGCCAACCACGGCACCTAGCTGTGTGGGCAATGACGAGTGGGAGAGGCAGCCAAATGATTATGTATGAGCAATTTTTTCTCTTCTCTTTTTCTAATCGATGTCTTGAATTTGAAGTCTGTTGTGGCATCGAAAGAGCAAACCAAAATGGAATTCGACGAGATTAAGACTGTAAGAATATGAAACGTGGTGGCTTAATACGTACACTTGAGAAGTGGCTACTCAAGACCTAGTGAGGAAAATTGTGAGAAGGGCATTCATGCTTACATGCATCCACGATCCCCCAGGAGACGGCGATTGCTACAATGAGCGGGGATATGCCGAGAGGCGGGTTATAGTTGACGACCACAGCGTGCTCACGGCGATAAGGGGAATGGGGTGGGGACTCGCTGCGCGACACAAGTCGTCGCATCTGGAAGTGGGCAGAGAAGCTCATCCTCGCCCATCCCATGTCTGAATGTTACTCTGCTCAACAGCCACGGCGTCCTATTCACTTCCGCGGGTGAGCAGATGACTCACTTCGGCTGGCCCTGGTGAGAAATCTTGCCGAAGAAGCGGCGCCAGTACTTCCTTCTCACAATCAGTCATCCCCGATGGAGCTCTACGGCCGCGAGATACACCATCGGGGACCGAGAAAATGAGCACCACCCGGTCAAGGGCACCCGTTCAAGTTGCCGTGCGCGCGATCGAAAAGGGAGAGGTTCCTAACGGAGTGCCTGTAGCTTTAAAGAATGTTAAACTTAGATGTGAGCGTTATATTATTACAATACATCTAATGATATTTTTATCAGTTTGAAATGAAATATTCCATTAAAATGTAATTATTTTTGTTCTTATTCCAGTAAAGAGATTTGGATTTTGTTTTTTCTCTAGAACTATGCATAATATTTAAGGGCTTACGTAAATTTTTATTAACATTTTGTGAATGGCACTTTGTATTTTAACAAATTTGTAAAAGCGGTTCATGAGGAATAGCTGATAATCGGATAGAGAGCCTGAATAATTTAAAGAGTGAAAATTGGATCCTGAAGTATGAACAAAGGAGAACTCAATCTCAATCAGAACTTCTTCTCCAAGAACAACACCTTTCTACCAACCGAAGAGGGGCGACGGATGACGCAGGGTACGCCGAGCGTCTCTTGAGGAAACGCGAATGGGACTTCTTCCTCACTCTGCAAATATAACAGCCCTAAGTATGGACGGGGCTCATTGACGGTATTTTCGTCATATGGGTTCACAAGGAGGCATCCCTAACGAGCTCCTTTGAAGCCCTTAGTATCTTCTCTTCCAACGGTAACTGTCTTCTCATCCGATACCACCTTCCTCGGCATCGACATTCGTCCACATGATAGCTCTCACGCTGTTGCAGAAGGACGTGTTTAAGGGGGGTGTTCGGTCACCACACTTTTATTTATAAATATACACTTTAACATACTTACAATGTATCTCTGCGCATGCATAAAACACTCGTGCACTTACACAAATGCACGTCTATCTAAATGATGCAACAATTGGCGTGTTCATCTAAAACATTGAATTTTGCTTTTTAAAATTAAATGCATAAACAAACGTAAACTCATTTTAAAAAGTCATCAACAATTAGAGAATAATAGAATTTTTTCATGATGATGTTATTATTGGTGGGTGGTTCTTAGCACCAGATTCGTTACGCGGCAATTGATATGTGTTCTATAAGTAGATAACTATTTAATAGGAAAAAAAATCGAGAAATATTCAAATGGTCGATTATTTACTATAATAAAGGAGAGTGATAATGTTGTAATATTTTAGTAATATAGCAAGAACGCCATCAGTACTATGTTAATCATTAGGACCATGAAAACTAAAGGCGGTATCTAATCTAATTAAGTATGCCGCACTCTGGTTTAGTATAACGCAATATGAAAGTATTCTAAGAAAGAATCCAGAGGATTGCCGTAAGATTTCATATAATTATAAGAGTGAACAAGAAGTAAATTCATTGTAAGTAAAGTCGTGTTATCTGGTATTGTTTATGCGATAATCCTGACGGAAATGAGCACTTCAATTACGCTACACACAGAGGCAGGGAGGAAGAGAGAGATGGCGCTAAAGTGTTCACTTACCTTCGATCGCCGCATTCAGGGTTGACATATATCATTTTCCCATTCGTCAAGGAAAAAACTCTCAAAAATTTGGTGAAAAAGGCAAAATTCCACGTTCACGGCATTATTTATGTGAATTTAGGAAACTCTCATATCATCACATTCAATGCGTGAGCATTAGTGACAAGGACGTAGTCTAAGTAATAGGAAGGAGCAACTTCGGTGTAAATCACGATTTTCTTATTTCCTGAGGGAATAATAAAAATATAAATAGGCTTTGAACCTCGTGGAGCTCCATTAATGTGGCCAACTTCAACCTAAGGGATAAAAATATTTTTATTTAGGACAATACTTAAATATGGTGCTTTTCACGGGGCAATTCTACCTCTTGCTCCTTTCAATGAATGGTTTTATTGCTTTAATCGCTGCGCGAACTGGGATTACAGGTAAGATGTCCCTCACAGACGATCCAGGAAGGGGAAGACCATCACTCACGGTGACGCTGCCGCGGTGAAGAATGTGGAGGATTTAACCCTACTAGACCGTAGAGCGACAAGCATCCAAATGATAATGAATGAGACTGACATTAGTCACGACGGTGTGGGGAAAATGATTCACGAAGAATTTCACATGTCAAAAGTGTCATCACGCTGGTTTTCATGACTGCTGACTCCTTTTCAGAAGCAAAAAAGGCGCGGCCTGCAATCACGACTACGGCACGAACGGCATTCAAAGCGATGTGGCTATTTAATTTTTCCACGTCCACTCTATTCTCCCTATCTCGCTTCAAGAGACGTTTTCTTATTCCTAGATCTCAAAAAAACTTTGTGGGATCGAAGATTTGACAACACAAATGAAGTCATTCAAGGGGGGAACATTAGTTTACGGCGCAATCTTCTGAGTTCTACAATGACGGCATTCAAAAGATCAAGATACTCTTAGAGAAATGAATATTTCTGGATAGTGACTTGTAGAGAAGTTTTAAGAATAACAAATGAAAATTGAGCATCTACCTCGATTATTTTTACTAATAATTAAAATTTAACGATCCCACCTCGCACTATAGGATGCACTAATTATTCTTCAAGGACAGATCATTCGCAATAGGCTACATTCAAAAGCAGAATGATGGATGCTTCAGCCCGATAATTTGCATATTTTTAGTTGATATTTAATTTAATTTTATGCTATATCTTTTTTACTCATTGGGGCGAGGTTGAGATTATATAGTCCCTTCCAACCCCTAAATACAAAATTTAATACAATTAAAACGTTAACACTAACTAGTATTTTAACCAACACATCAATTTATTTGCAAAATTTAATAGCAAAAAACATCCACACATCGCAAATATTGTTTCCGAATATCTCAAAAGTATTAATGCGAAATATATTTCTCATGTCCCCTATAGTCTGAATATATCCATATGACTTTTTCCTTTACAAAATAGAAATATAAAACTTTATTCTGTTTCTCAGTGTGAATAAACACCTCCATGGAAAGTGTTTTTCTTCACCAGAAGAAGTAGTGGTCAAGGGTGCTGCGGGGTTTTGAAGGTCATGCCGAAAAGGGACAGCCAGCACCTGTCTTTTAAGGCTGGAAAAGAGACAGCAAAAAACCGTTGCATGCAATGGGAACTATTTTGAGAAGAACTATAAAAATTTTAAATATGAATGAAGATATATCGATAAAAAAAGTGAAAATTCATTATTGAACCGCCATCGTGGAGTCAATAGAAGTTTCCGTAGGGAGTTCAGAAAAAAAATAACAGTTTTAGATACTTGTGATCAACTTTCAGTCTTGTCCTTTAAAAAGCAGTTCAACGTGGGTACAAGTAGAAAAAGTTCGTTTAACGGATTAGGGATTACTTTCAAAACGCTTCAAAGCATTCTTCACGTCTTCGTATCTTATATGGATGGCAATGCGGTCAAATTTTCTCTGCAACTTTTACCATGGACATATAAAGTCTTTACTATTTCTATAGTTTACCCAAAAATGTGTTGAAAATCTTTATGCGTTAAACGTTCAAGGGACATCCCAAGGTTTTGCCATAATTTATTATTAATATTAGGCAATCTACCGGTTAAGGTAGGTTTTTGGATGGACATAATTACTAATTAAATAATTTGTGACCCCTAGCAAAACACAACATCCTACTTGACATCAGGTCCCTCTTAAGCTCTGAGTACTTTCTTCCTCCATTCATCCCGTCCAACATCCCTATCCTGTTCCTTCCCTTTCCTCGTTTGCCTAGCATTCTCCCCTCAATTACAGTCTTCAACATCCCGCTGCCGGTCAATACCCCCTCCAGCCACTTTTCCTGCCTCCATAGGATTGCTCCCAACAAACCCCTCTCTTCGCCCACCATACCAAGTACTTCTTCGTTTGTTTTCTTCTCTGTCCATTTCACCTTCTCCATTCTTCTCTATACCCACATTTCAAAAGCCTCCAGTCTACGTCTATCCTCCTGCTTCAATGACCACGTTTCCGCGCCGTACATAGCTACGCTCCATATCAAAGTTTTAACGAGTCTTTTCTTAACATCCTTACTCAACGTCCCCGTCATCAACTCCCTCCTCCTTGTGAAAGCCTCTTTGCCTAGCGCAATTCTTCTCCTTACGTCACTACTACTTTGACCGTGTTGGTCCAAAACACTACCGAGATACGTAAACTGTTCTTCCTGCTCTAGTTTTTGCCCTCCTATTCTTATGTTAAGCTTAGCCTTTTTCTTTCTAGAAAATCGCATAACCTTTGTTTTATTAATATTGATTCTCATCCCATACCTGTCGCACTGAATTTCCAATTCACTAAGCAATGCTTGCAGCCCCTTGGCTGACGAATTCCCCGCCCACCTTCATTCCTACCTCCAGTTCTTCCCATGCCTCTTTAATCATTTCCTCTGCATACAGGTTGAACAGCAACGGTGATAATGGGCAAAACTACCTTACACCTCTTCCTAACACTGCCCAACCGGACTCCCCGTTCCCCACTCGAACCTGAGCAGTCTGAGACATGTACAGGTTACGGATTAGCCTCCTTACCCTCCAATCTATTCCTATTTTCTGGAATATACTCATTATTTTTTCCCAATTCACTCTATCAAAAGCTTTTTCGAAATCTACGAAACAGGCAAATACCTTCTGGTTGTGTTCTATATTCCTTTCGATTAATAATCTCATTACTGCAATGACATCACGCGTACCTTTCCCCTTCCTAAACCCAAACTGATCATCCCCTAAGTAATCATTTGCCCTACTCTCTACCCTTTTGTTTATGATCCTGAGAACAACTTTAGCTGCGTGGGATATCAAACTAATTGTCCTGTAGTCCTCACATGACGTGGCCTTTACCTTTTTCGGAATAGGAACTAAAACTGATCTCACAAAGTCTTCCGGCCAGATTCCCTCCTCATAAATACTACGGATTAGCCCATATAGCCTCTTCCTCCCACATTTTCCTAAACATTTCAATAGTTCCGCGGGAATGTTATCCACCCCCACGGCCTTATTTAGTTTCATCTCCCTTAATGCCCTTTCTATCTCATTGTCTAGTATGCCTGGCCCTAAGCTATCTTCCTCTACGTCATGTTCCTGCCATAATTATTGATAATAACTTGCCATAATTATTAATCCCCAAAAATATTCTGATAAGCAGGTTACGGCTGAAAAATGAATATTTTACATTTCATTGTACTTTAAAATAAATAAGTACTGCCCGTGGTCAAGATGATCCGAGGTCACTTGAACACGGACAGTACTTCGTTACTGTTGTCTTCCCCGTTGTCAAATTTTCCGCGCCAGTTGATCCTAGTTCACCGAAATTTTGGTATTGAGTTTTTCTTTAATATTCATTATTGGCAATAAGATAGACACAATATAAGTAAAATAAAACTTTAAATATTCATGTGCATAATATGAATACGTGTAGCATTCATTACAGCAGAATTTCTTTCCAAAATAAGCTATTTGCTCAACGTATATATTTTCAGAATTCTTCTAGGTAACATGATCAATAATTAATCATTGAGTGACAATTGATTCTCTTATTATGGAAGAATCCCTCCCCATGTCAATCATGAGAAATCTGTTCACTAAATGTGCGAGTACGTGAAACTTTTTTGTCCTTCAAATGAAACGACAATGCCCCTTTGGTAAACATGCTTTCCACCCCACACTTTCCCAAAATCATCCTTCGGAATTATTTTGCCATTTTCTTCCAATTTAGCTAAACAGTCTTTTATCTTTTTTTGCAAAAGATCAGGTGAGATGCACCCATATCCCAAAGCTACCGCACATAAAAAACGAAGGTTCTGACGTCATTAGCTGCAAAACAATGCTGTTAACTTTCTCTTCTTGCAACTACTATCTAACATACGCTGGTTACTGTTGATGGAAAATTGACAACTACACACTAAAATGCAAGCCCAAATAGTTGGAGTAAATCTAACTGTACTATATTTCCAACTTTTGTCAAGAGGCATCCGTTGTTGCTTAGAAGAGTAAGTGTAAAGGAGTTTATTGTTTTAATAACCAAGATGTACACTGAAGAATATTTGGAGATATGCTTATGGTTTTTCACCTAATGTAGATTTACTTTCAAGAGTTTTAAAATAGTTCATGCCAAACCGAGCGCATTAATTGAACCGCTTGGAGTTTTTACATGATTTTTATTTTGCCACGAAACTTCGCACGGTATTCGCAACAATTGACACTGGTAAATACCGAAATGGCCAAATATGCTTCATGAACTCTCTCAGAAGTGTGATTAGTCTGCCCTAGTCTCTGATCAATATTAACAGTTTTACTGAAAATATTAGCAGAAATGAAAACATCCACGCGAAAATACTACGCAAAAGGCATGCGTATCACTATCTTCATCCTAATTCCAGCACTATGATTGAGGATTCTCTATGTGATTTCTCTACATTGATTTGATTCGTGACTCCTTCAGGAACTGCGAAGACTATTGTGTTTTCAAACTATTATCGCGTGTAATTATCGCATTATCAAATGGTGATTCCACGAACATGTTCCTTTCCTTGCAGACAGATTCCAAAACAAAATCAGTATATATACAGGTGCAAACAAATGTTTATTCGCATTACTTCCTAATCTTAGTTATTCTTGAATTTATCTCTGGCATAACGAAAATATCAAACGTTTTCACATTTCCATTTTATTCCAGTGAAACCCTTTCCAGGTAGTGTTTTTAAAGCGGCTGCTGAAATCCAACTTCGTTTTCACGAGATAGTATTTCCTGTTCCGTGACATATATGTGCGTATTGTCACGAAATTCTGATGCATAAATATCTCATTCACTAGTTCTTTAGAATAAAGAATATTTTTAACTTCATTACCCGCAGAGTAATTTACCATCAAACCAGCCCTTTTCAAGATGACAGCCATTCAATTTTTTTTAGAAATTCCAAATGTTCTAAATTTGCAAAAAGAAAACGAGGAGATTATTTTAAGGTATTCTGGGTCCACTTGATAGACTAGTTGCTCTGGTGTGCAGAACACCATTTATGCTGGTGTGGATCTTTGCCTTCAGTACACTTTTTAGCAGGTCTCCTCACATCACTCACCCGGCCCTGCCGACTTCACTTCCGGCCAGAAACTGTATTTATCCTCGCTACAACTTTATTAATGTCTGACGAGCTCTGGAGGCCTTGTTAATGGTATGCAAGAAAAGAAAGAAACTTCTACAGCCTTCAATTAATTCGACGGCAAATGTGCAGACGTTGTGCGTTTTAATTAAATTGGTAAACCTTATGTCAAAGGTTTGCATGCTTGGCGAAAGGCTAAATGAAAATGAAAAAAAACGCTCTTTTACTTAACTTCGATTTGACTCAATTTTTAGCAGGTTAAGTTACGTAAGCTTAATATAAAAAGTAAAGATTTGCCAAAATAAAAAATGGCTGGTGCCAAGGAATGAAAATCACAGTGATATAGGACTAATATGGATGTCGACGCATTTATCTTAAACTGTCAATTTTTAGCAATATACTTTTCATGAAAAGCACATAGAATGAAGTCCGACAATAAATCAAAGGAAATAATCAATGAAAAATTTAGTTTGAAAGGTGAAGTTAGAGCTCTCCTAAACTCAACGGTGCGTGACGCATCCATGCATTGATCGGGTAGGAGGGTCGTTTCCTACCTCTCTGCCTGCTATGGTTTCTTGAGAAGATAAGAACTAACAGCTTGGATGGAATTGGAGGCGCCCTGAATCGTAAACAAAATTTTTACTTGGGTCCTTTAGTCGTTATCTAAATGTATGAGGTGACAAAGAACTGGTTTGACCAAGAAAAATATCATTCCAGCATAAAATCTGGAATATATTTTGCTTTAAATGTGGGTTCAATATTAGATGTGTGTGTGTGTGTTTGAAAAAAAGGCCAGAAGTTATTTCAAATTTATTTAGAAAAATTTTTCTTCACGTGAATCGTTCGCCAAAATATAACAATTAGATTTGTCCCTATTGCATTGCGGTAAAACTCCCATGGTAATACATTTGAGCGCAAACAATATAATTAAATATTTTATTTAATTGCGCTATACAGTATTTTAAAAATAATAAATAAATTTAATTTAAGCAACGAGAATGGCTAAGGTTAGCATTTAATGATTTATTTCAAAGAAAATAGTTCACAAAATTGCTTAAGGTGACCCATTTTTGCGGAAAAATTGAAAAATTTCATTTTTCAATTTTTCGTAATATCTACTAATATTGGACGTAAAATAGATTCGGAGATATATCAATTTGTAGATGGATATCTTTGACAATCTTCTGTGTAACACGGAACGTATTTTAGATTAAATATCATCTATATATATATATATATATATATATATATATATATATATATATATATATATATATATATATATATATATATATATATATGCTTTCGTAGACGTAACACGGAAGTGCCGAATAGTACAATACACAGTAACACACAATATAGAAACACAAAAAAAAGGAAGAACACTCACACGTATTTTCTTGATATTTCGACGGAAACAATCCGTCTTCATCTGAAGATATAGATGTAATGACTCTGAGTCGTTACTTCTATATCTTGAATATCATGAATGAGTCATTACCTCTATATCTTATGTACACCTCTATATCTTATCTCAGAAGTAATGACTCTGAGTCATTACTTCTATATCTTGAATATCATGAATGAGTCATTACCTCTATATCTTCAGATGAAGACGGATTGTTTCCGTCGAAATATCAAGAAAATACGTGTGAGTGTTCTTCCTTTTTTTGTGTTTCTATATTTTGTGTTACTGTGTATTGTACTATATATATATATACGTGATGTACAAACATGTATATAAATCCATTATAAAACCATTCAACCTTGATTACTGTGATTATGGTTTTTTGGTGTATATATGCATTAAACATAATAATCAACCCGAAGGTCGGTTTGGTTGGTAATGGCAGAGTTCACCCAGTACTAAGCCCGACGGCGTGTGAAATTCACACATCAGGGTAGGGGGGCCTGTGGCCTTTCTCTGTGCCGGTTATGCTTTCCCAGGAAGATCTGGTACCCGAAAAATGACATAGCTTGGGGTGGAGCTGCAGGTGCTGCAGTGTGCCGGGAACCCGGGACCCTCCGGTCAGTTGTCCTACGCTCTACCCCCTGGGCTACCGCGACCCAGTCACACACACACACAAATATATATATGCTAGAATAGTAGAATAGTAGAATATGTAATATTCTACTATTACTTCTACTACTATACAACTACTATACTTCTACTTCTACTATATAGTCTACTTAATACACTCGCCATCCGAAAATGCGACTGCAGATGAATAAATGTGATCCTGCGTCCACCAGGAGTCTCAAATGGTAGAATAAACAATATTTGCAACGTTAATCAGGCCAATAACACGATTAGTGCTGTTAATTTATGCCAAAAAATTGTTTATCGTGAATGGTAAAATATCTTGTATGCTTTCCCTTCTGGAATAATGGTGGGGCAAAATGAACACACAAATATATATGCATGTATATTTATGTGTATAAATATATATATATATACACACACATGCGATTGTACGGAAAAACTCACACGAGCGGTACAATAATGGGCTGACACAATATAACACAAATAGAAAAGAAAAGCAACATTTAAAAGAACACTCACGCGGTAAATTGTTCGAGCTTTCGGCCCTCTCAGAGGCCTTCTTCAGGTGAGACTAAATATATATATATATATATATATATATATATATATATATATATATATATATATATATATATATATATATATATATATATATCTTGACTTATGCTTATTCTAAGTGTCTATATATCTTTACTAGGTATAGACCCTTAGGCAGAAATCCAACCCGCGACCCCTGGGTTGGCCAGCGATAACGTTACCACGCTGCCACCGCGGCCGGTGTGGTAACTTCCTCGCTTGCCATTTACGTGTGTGTACATATGCACACATATATTTATGCGTTACGATGAGTCTCTGGTGACTCGTAGTGACGTAGCGTAGTATATGCGACAACCATGGAGCCATCGAAACAGCAAGTCCTACGTAGCTTATACCTTGCGAGAATAAGATTCAATTTTGCTAAAATGGTTTCCATTTACCTACTGGTAACTTCATATGCGAGAATTTCGAATGACCTTTTGCTCCACAGTTAATTCGGCGACAGACATGTGTGAACTTCAATGATAGCCGGCAATTTCCCATGCAAAGCCTCTGCCTTTCAATATAGAAAAGCAAAGTTATTCTCAAAGGCTAAACAATATTTCAAAGTTATAAATTGTAGAAATGTGAACTTTAATTACGCATTAATACCCCCTTGGATGAAACCTTGCACCCTTCTTGAACGTATGAAGCTTACGACGGAAGGAATAATTTTGTAGATAAATGCCTATCTATCCTTCACGACGTTTCCTCTCTTCGTATAAACTGTGAAAAATGGTCTGATTTTATATGATGGCAGGAAACTGACTCTCCTTTTATAATTCCCTCCATACTTCCCTATCCTTGAATAATTCTTGCATCCGAATAGCATGCAAGCATTGCCACAATCATGCCTACTCTTCAGCTCCATAGAAATCAATGAAACCTCAACTTGAGAGTTTCCACGACTGGATTCACCACTGGTATGGGTTGCCTGAGCAACCCCTTCCTTTCAAAACATTTTCTGTTCTCTCGTATAGCTTTGGTTCCATTTTCATTTATTCCCTCAAAATGATCAATCAAGAAACGAACTCATTTTTGTATACTTTTCGATTCCTGTTGAATTCAATCTATATCTTTATCTTACCGATTCGTCATATTACTCCCCCTGATACTACCAGGGGAGTAACACTCCTTCAACCCCCCCTTTCATCGCGGCAAATCAAGTGTTACTCCCTTGTAATAATGTGTGTAGGATTACAGTATTTATGACCTATCATTTTCTCGTGATTAGGCAATCAATCATTCATTTCTTAGAATGCACGTATTTTCGATGATCTACCTGATAAAATTCACACGTCTTTTAATTTATTCATCAAAACTACAAATATTTAGCGGATATTTCACCCAGGAAAATGCAAAATCTTGCACTCGTTCAATTGATCCTCTCTCACTCGCTACACAAATATTTTATTCCCGTTACAATGGCAAGTTCATAAGAATATAGAATAGTCGTTAAGGAATTCGCACATGCCTTTAATATTAATTCATGACACTAATTCACTACTTGAACTTCAGAACTCACCTTGCGTCGACTCGATGCGTCGCAATATTTTTAGAAAATTTCTCACCGGGAACCTTAACCTTCGCGAGCGCGGCTATTAGTCAATCGGCGTAGGAGAAAAATAAGAAAAACGGTCGGAGAGCCACAGCCAGAAAATTCGTCGAAGGCAGTAATCTTCCCGACGGGTTTTGCTCCATCGACGGGGAAAGGGAGGGGGGTGGCGGCGGCGGGGGGGGAGGGGGTCAAGGGACTCGGGCTGGATTCTCGGAGACAAGTGGGAAAAGACTTTTTCCAGGGAGCAAAGGGAGAGGGGGGGAGAAAAAAAGCCGGAGAAGGCGTCTAATGGATGCCCCCTTCGCCAATGCTCCCACCCCACCCCCCTCTCAACATCCTCCATTTCTTCCCCCACCACCCTCGCCCATCCCCCCAGCCGACACCCCACGATACGCGGCTTTATAATTTTTTTTTTTCGAGTCTCGCTATTTTTGAAATTAGTGGATCTGGTATTCCCAGAAATTGCGTCACGTTTTCCACGTAGCTTAAACAAGGCATCTGGACTCAAGGAAACTTCCAATCCCCTCCGCACGGGACTGGGGATGTGGAGAGAGCCAGGATTTGGAGGGTGAGGGGAGTAAGGATGGGGGTTGGGAACGGAAACTCCCCACAACACTGCCGCCCCACCGCGCACGGAGCGCGCGAGAAAACGGCAAAGCACACGCACGCGCCTCCGACTGCAAATCACGCCGCTCCCCATTCCCCTTCCAACCCCCAACCCCCCCCCCCCCGGTCCCCAGGACATCCAAGCCTCCCCCCCCTTCCGCAGCACATCCCAGTGGACTAAGCAATGACTCACGAAGAGTACACCCCGACGACGCCCCTTAGCGAAATGGGCTGGTGGCTTTTTTTTAAATGCCTCCTCCTCCACGGGCGATGGCCTTTGCGGTCGTATTTGAAGTGTTTTTTTGTCTCGAACCATTTATCCGCGTTCATTTCCCAGGGTAACAGGGTGACGGGTGTGGGACAGGTTCCGACTTTAGTGTTCACATCGGATAAGTGCCACTTGGTGCGTGGAGTCGCAGAATTATGAAATCGCGCCTCTCTGGCTGCAATGACGAACTCTAAGTCGGAGGGCAAATCTGTAATAGGGGGTTCCGTGGAGTAATTTGAGCGAGTGATCTGCGGATTAACTGGAGAATCTCTTGAAAAGCTCAAACTCAATCAACTGTGGCTGAATGTTGAAATGGTGGCAAAATGGTTGAATGGTAACATTTTTGTGAGGGGAATTACCTTGAGGATTCGATTTTCGAAGGAGATGCATCATTGTAGGCGGGAAGGAGGAGAAAATGTTGAATAAGATAATGCTGGGGAGTCTGGTATGCCTGGTTGCAGCAATCATAGTTGGTTCTATTTCACCACAAATGAAAAAAAGAGTGAGAAAATCCGCCACATTCCTCAAAAATTGTTACAATGATAAGACGAGTGTGACAGCCCTTTTAGAGGAATTAGGCTGGGAGCCGCTTGAGATGCGCAGAGGGCAAGCGAGGCTGGTTAGGCATTAGTGTGCATACTTTTTAGGTGCTTAAATGTATAAGGCGGCAATTCTGAGTTAACTTTACAGTTAATTCGGTAGTTTTTTTTTAATTTTTCCATTTCTTTCTTTTAAATCAGCAAATTTCGATTTTTTTGGGACTATTTTCATATTAATTTTTTTTCTTATCGGACGATACTAAATTTTTATATGTTGTCCATTTGATTTATTTTGCCTTACTTTTTTTTAAGTAGGGTAGTATTTCATGTTAATAATTTTAGACGCTTTATGTTATTATATGGCATTTTACTCCTAAGAGGTTTTGATCATTAATCCTTGTCAGTAATTCTTTCAAGGAATACTTTTTGTCGTGTGTGGTTCATTCATATTTATGCGTAATTGTATAGCTAAAGGTGTCACATTTTTTTTAAGTTTGGCTCAGTATCAATTTACGTTTTATCCTGCAATTAATCTTTGCCGGAAAGTTTCAATATTTGTTGGTTTTATTATTTTTTGTGGTTTTTTCTATGCAGTGAAACGGTGCTTGTTCCCTTTGCCAAGCTTTGGCGAACGACCTATAATTACCCAGTTGGGTTAATTTAAAAATCTATCTTTTTAGCACGGGCATTACTAAAAACTTACACTCTCCATACACAACGTTACGCTTGAAGGTTAATTCTTCTCATGGATATATATCAAATTAAGAGAGAAAAGGCAGAAAAACGAGGCAATTAAAAATTAACAATTTTCCACAAAATATCATTTTACACGACCGGTTTCAACTTAACTACATCATCATCAGGTGGGCGTCATCATACAATTGCTAATTTTTTATTAATCATAATATTCCACCTTATCACGCCTGAAACGTCCATTTTTATCAAAAATAAATGTAATCTCCCAAAAACATTACCAACGTTATTCTGACCTAAATATATATTGCACTCCCGCCATGGCGATTATTCTTCTGCTAGTTGCCACGCTTCTAGAATTTGGGATTATGGTGTGGCAATATGGCGTATTTACGATGCACTTCTTGTATCATTAATCCGGGGGCCGAAACATGTTCCCAAATTTGTGCCCTCTTACTGCCTAACAAATTTGGACACCCTTTAAGATGTCCTCCTTCCTAATTGATGAATTTGGACTCAGCTTTAGACTTTTACCATTGTCAGAACCCACGAGTTTGACTATGGCACAAAGGGAATTATTGTTGTGGCATCTCCCGCAGTTTCTTTGGAATTTGTCAAAGGGAAAACACTATAAGTGTTTAAAGTTGGCTTTAACCTCGTGGACAGTGGCGCCTCGCGCACGACTACGAATGCATGTGACATTGTATGTACGGTATTTCGTCATAACATCTAATTCCTTTAAAAGCCCCAAAATTTCAGAGTTTAAGAGGACGCCTCGGTAGCTTAAGTGGCTAAAGCACTCGACCGGATATTGAGGGATCTGGGTTCGAGTCCCAGTCAAGGCGAATGATTTTTACGCTCTGAAATTGTTGCATTGAAATGCACATTAGCGGATGACTGCGTTAAAAGTTACTGTTGCGGCATCTCCCGCAGTTTCTTTGGAATTTGTCAAAGGGAAAACACCATAAGTGTTTAAAGTTGGCTTTAACCTCGTGGACAGTGGCGCCTCGCGCACGACTACGAATGCATGTGACATTGTATGTACGGTATTTCGTCATAACATCTAATTCCTTTAAAAGCCCCAAAATTTCAGAGTTTAAGAGGACGCCTCGGTAGCTTAAGTGGCTAAAGCGCTCGACCGGATATTGAGGGATCTGGGTTCGAGTCCCAGTCAAGGCGAATGATTTTTACGCTCTGAAATTGTTGCATTGGAATTATTATGATCCCACACTATTTGAGTAGGATAGACCAAGAAGATAAGATGAGGGAGATAGACCCCAATACAGTACATTACCAACATTCGTTCTTTCCTCTGATAATCAGGAATCTTAATAGTAAGGATACAAAGTCACAAAAGAATCTTGCGGGGTATTGTGTAGATGTAGATACAATAACTTTTTGATGATCTCACGCATCAACTTGACGGTTAGTTCGGTGGGTAGAGCACCGGAGGCATTCGCAGTAACCTGAGGTCAGTATCCCAGCGGCTGGACTACTGAACGAGGTTCCTGGATTCGATTCTAGGTGAGGCATCTGGGGTACCATCTTCTGCTCCCAAACCTTGCAATATATTTTCTGGTTGAATAATCACAGGATTTCTCGCGGGAATCCGGAGGGGACGCAGTCTAAGTAGGGAGAGGGCCGCCATGATCTGACGAGTGAATTTCACACGCCGTATCGAGTTCAGGGGGAGTTGAGCTTTAACGTCACCTAACCAACGGGCATATGGTTGATTACTCGGGTTTGATGATTGAGACGTATTGGAAAAATCTATCTATTAATTTCATTATCGTAAGACTAATTTACACGAGGATTGACTCTCGATAAATAAGGGTAAACTTGACCCTGAAGATAGCCCTTTGGCTTGTGAAATTCACACATTAATCAGGGCTGGCAGTTACATTCTCAGTATCGAAAACTGGATTTCCAAGAGAATCTATTGGTAAGTGAATTCCATCAGTTCCAAAGTTTAAAAGTAACCGTCTGTATATACCATGCAAGACTCTTCCGGTTGTATCCGAGCGCTCTAACCACTAAACAACCAAATCATAATTATCTACCTTCACTAAGGTTGGTTTGATTAGTGAGGGTAAGGCTTATCTTGTTGTAAGCCCTGTACAGTACTATAAAATATGTAAAATTCACACATTTGATAATGGGGTGTTCCATTCCCTGTGCCAAGAGTCTTTGGCCCGAAAATAATACACTGTGGGTGAAGGTGAAGCGACAGCCTCAATCACACCCGAGCCCTCCTTTCAGTAGTTGAGCGCTCCATCCATTGGTCCACTTACTACGCTACCAAGCCCTAATTATTTTTAACGAACAGAATGTTTCGAGCAGTTATGTATTTGTACGCATTTTGAAGAGAAAGTCTTTAGGTAAATTTGACTCGAAAATTTCCTGTTTCCTACTACCCCAAAAACCTTTATAAAATTAGGAGATTTTTTTTAAAGTGATGCTTAAAGGTTTGTTTTTGAGCCATCTTATGCCAATAATTTTGTAATGATTCGATGTTCTGATTATTCTGGATTCTAATGGTCTGCTGACGTCATGATCCCCAAATTATTCATTTGAAGTTGTTGACGTTTTGTCTATTATGAGTTACTAATTACGGTCTCAGAGTTCGGGAATACTATTGGGTAAATACATTAGAGCGAAGTGAATGTTACTCGTCAGCTTTCGAGTAACGTGAAGTAAATTAATAATTCTGCTTGAACATATTATCCTGTTAATAGTTAGTCTAATTTTGGAATGATGATTTTCCTGGATAATGCTCCGTATTATCTCACAGGTTTTATAAAAACTTGAGTGCTGACATGAAATTATTTTTTTTCTTTTCACGAGTATTACCGGATTTAACCATTTTCTTTGAGGTATCTACAAATGCCAAAACTCAATTTTACTCTCAACATCGCTTTTAAAAGGTAAACATAAAAATCGAGTCACTCCGTAAGACATGAAGGGAATGTATGTCTATATCTGTGTTGAACTAAATGAAAAACCAAGTATATTTCAAATTTTTATTAATCCAAAAAATGACAGCTGAAGACATTAATTCGTTTAAAAGAGTTTATATAGTTTCAAATGAAAAATAATTATGAAAATTATAAAAAAAGGCAGAACAGAAATATTTTTATGACGAGCTTCCGGAATCAAGAATATACTGCCGCAATAAGGAGCTCGACTTCATACTCGCGGTATCACGCTGGTATGCAGAAGAACGTGCCTCCACTCCCGCGCTGTGCCAGTTTCCGAGTGCACGTTCCGCACGCAACAAGGCCAACGGTTTGTTTAACGCCGCTCTATCACGCTCTTGACGGTCGAAATAAGTGATTTGCTTCATCGCCCCTTCCACGTCGCCATTAACCCTCTTTTCCCTCCAACGGCACTCGAAACAGAGGAAAGTCATGAGCGGTGACATTAGCGAGGGAAAAGTATTACAACATGGCACATCAACCGGGCAACACTCTCTTAAGTGGGCCGTGTACCTCATGAGAGCGGATTCGGGCAAAGGAAACCGAGGAGCACACTCCTTCCCCATCCTCCTCCTCCGTGAGCCGTTTAATCCGACTGCCCTCATTGGCCCGCTGCGTCTTGCGAGCGGAATCCACTGCGCGCGACGCCATGATGGGTGACATCACTGCTTGAATCCGGGAAACTTAGCAAATCAAGTTATACATGCACCCATTCAACGTGGCCAGATTCCACCCCAATGAATTAATTCATTTTGCCATTTTAGACTCGTTTCTCAAAGACACAATTCGATTCACTGGTCTTATGAAAAGAATCTTTGATGTGATACTAAATATTTCAAATTTGCCTACTGTGTATTACGGGCAAGTAAACGAGTCCTGAACCATTTATGACCATCAGCAGACTCAATTGTTACAAAATACAAGGCTTTTTCAACTGGCTTTTAACTTAGAGAGACGGGCCCAACTGGTCTTTCAAATATTTTTATGCCATGGTTTGGTAAAATACGTCGATGAATATAAGTTCGATGAATGGGAGTGAAGAAACCACTCTCATATTACGATACCAATACCATATTCTTTTACTGCCAGACACCGCAAAAAACTGATCTGACAATGTCTTTTTAACTTACATAAATCACCATGGGGTCGTTTGTCTTATTCTGCTATATAAATTTGTAAATTCCTGCACTTCCCTCGAATATTTAGCGATTATAGTAATCAGCCAATAAATAAGTTTTTCATACCCATAAACAAAGCCACACTCCGAATATGACTAAGCAAATTAAGTTAACTCACGGTGATGTATGCGTAACGTGCACAGAATGCGGAAATAGAGAGCAAACAAAGTGACAAAAGGTTGTACTTGACATTCCAACCTTCACTTATATTTTTAACGGTGTCACTCTTTCGATACTTACTTTTATTGACGAGTTCATTAACATTCCTTATTACTTAAAGAAAAAAGTCCACGACGGCGAAAAATGCACCAAAGGTCGAGTACAGACAAAAGTTTTGGATTACATACCTACGTGAGTTTGAGGTATGAATTCATTAGAGACTCTCATTTGAAGAGTGAAAAATCCATATGAAAGCTACGGCCGTCTCAGCGCAAAAAAATAGGCTAACGAGAGACGCTGATTGATGAAAAATAAACATTAGAATTCCGCATTTGCATTGTGAGATTCTCTTTCGCGAATGAATTCTTTTTCTGGGGAGTTCTTGCAAGCCTTTCCTCGTGAAGTCGTCCTTCCGGTGACAACGACGCATACCACATTTTCGATGACCATGTCGTCTTTTCAAGAGTTTCGCGTGAGGAAAGATTGCTTCCCGGCAACTCTGGCCTCTGGCGTCAACACGCGGGTTAGACGGAACGTATCCCGGTGACAAATCGGCCGCCAGCGAGACCCGTGTTCATAATACGAGGGTCATCCGGAAAGTAGTACCCGTTCGTGCTGCATGAAGTGCTGACGACGCGAGTAGCCGCTGGACGAGGTCAGATAGCTTCAGTGGCTTGTCTGCCTTCTCTGAGCCAAGTTGCGTGACGCTAGCATTGCCTGTGTTGTTTCTGTGATTGTTTACAATGTTTAAAAAAATTGAGAACGCCGCCAGTTGTGAAGTGAGGGCAGTGATTAAATTCCTCAATGCAAGAAACGTTCGCCCATGTGATATTCATCGCCAATTAAAGGAGGTGTATGGAGACAATGTAATGGACGAGTCGTCTGTTCGGCGGTGGTGTCGCAACTTCAACATGGGGAGGGGGAACACACACGACGATGAGCGTTCGGAGAGACCGTCTGTCATTACAGACCAACTGGTGAGCTCAGTTGACGAATTCGTGAGGAACGATCGGCGCGTCACAATTGATGACATCTGTGAGCATTTTCCCAATGTTTCTCGAACAATTGTTCATGAAATTGTTAAACACCATCTGCATTATGCAAAAATTTGTGCAAGATGGGTCCCTCGCGTATCTCAATGAGCTGGCGGCGAAGGACTATGCAGCAGGAATACAGAAACTTGTCACACGTTATGACAAATGCCTTAATTTGCTTGGAGATTATGTTGAGAAGTAGTTTAAAGTATCCTCTTTCAAATAAAATTTTTTATGTTTGTTAATATTTACTTTTGTGTCTTTATTTCACGAACGGGTACTACTTTCCGGATGACCCTCGTACCTTCAGGTGCACGTTACGATAATTCACCTCATTCGTGGTGAGCTTCCTTCTCCTCTAAAATCACAGGCACAAGTAGTACCCAAGAGCAAACATGGTTCCAAGGAAACACCTATGAAATAAATTGACATACGCATAAGATCTTAACGCCCCACCATAATCCTCGTGCTCTCCATTAACTAACCGGGATAGGTACCGTAATGTAATTAGTAAAGAATTCACAGAGGTGATGTGCGAAAAAACTTGGAGAAAGTATACAGGACCCGAGAATTGCAGTGCAAACATTAGCATCGAAAAATTAGCCCAGATATTTCGTGCTGGGGAAAGGAGCGTTACGGATCGAGGACCCTGCACAGAAAGACCTAAATTCGGAATTGAAGAAGATGCAGAGGAAAGTTGCCCATCACTCGAAAAATCTTTTAAATAAAACGGGGAGAAAGCGTCACGTTGTTACTAGAATTCCTGAGCTGGGCTCCACGTGAAACCTGAATATTACAGCCAAGACTTATATCACTAGAAAAATGCAAATTTTATGACTATGATGTTGGCACATAGGGAAAATCCTAACTGAGAATTACATTGATATGCAGATCAACAGCGAGAAGCCTGCTGAGACTCCTGCTGAGCGAGCCTCGTTAAAAGGCTCGTACCACACCGCGCAATTCATACTTCCCAAAAATAAAAACTATATAGATTAACGATTAGACACGTACGAGCTAATGTTGACCTGCCACACAACATTGCGTATGGGGCCCCTTGCCACACGCCATCAAGAAATGTTTACGTGCAGAACAACAGTAATCCAGGCAATCGCAGCCTTTTTTGTGGAATCGGCCGCTCGCGTTGCATAGCATTGTATTACGGCTAAAACTTGTCCTTGCCCTCTGTTGGTGGGAGGGCAGGTAGGGTGGGCCAGGGGGGGGGGGAGAGGATGGACGGAGATGGTGAGGAGTGGGTTGGGGGGAAGAAGGTAGGGGGCGCCCACGGCCGGCACACTTTCGGCGGGGAACGGGGCCGCGGCGCCCGCACTTTCGACGAACGGATGGCTTGGAGAGGCAGCGACGGAGTCGGCGCCATTTTGTCCGCCGGGTGGGGGAGGGGGGGGGAACCTCCGAGGTGTTTTGGGGGTCGAAAAGGAACCCCTTCCCCCACCCCCGGTGATCGGAAGTGTGAAGTGGGTCGGCGTAGGGAAAGCCATTCGCCGCGGGGAGATGTTTTGTTGTGCGGATTGGGGGCGCATCACGGATTCTGCTCTGCTCATAATAGGATCGGTTCCTTGCCGTGCTGTTCGCGCTAAACAATACGAGAAATGGGAACTCGCAACCGAGGTGAAAGAACGACGGCCGACGGTTTACACAATGCCCCCTTCGGCGGGAAGATCAGAAATAAGAAGAAGCATCGTAACATACATCTTAGTGACTAAATGGGTCAGCTGCAGACGACAACGTCGACAGTCAAAATATTTTACAATGTTCTTCTGCCGGCATGGTGGCAATGAGTCCGTCAATAGCTAGTGGATTTCAGGGTCGCGAGGTCGATAAACTAAATAGATTAAATGGTAAAAAATTGAAAACAAATGCAGGGAAAAATGTTACCTTCGGATCGTGTGGGTAACATAGAGTTATCTCTCAATCGAGAATGATTAAACAGTGGACAAAATGAATGAAAAACGCCATTATATTAATAACCATCGTTCCCACATGGTTCTGAGAGAACTGTATTCCGAATTTCGTATGCAAAACACTTTGACAAATTTCAATTCATCGTATAGTATACATATTTCATCTGAGGATAATTAACTGATTACAGAGGGTTAAATTCCGTCCGTATTTGCGACAACAATCAAATGATGACCATATATATATTTAAGTCATGGCCTTCATTGCTGATTACCTTAGTTTCCGAATTTCACTCGCAGAATTTTCTAACCATTTAGCTTTGGAAATTATTCCTCCACCCTATTATAAAAGAGAAAGCTGCGGGGGGTTTTAATTATTTTAAAATTTTATTTCATTAATCATGTTATCAAAATCCCACACTGAGGAGACAAAAAAAGTAAACCCATTACAAAGAATGGTCTCTTTTGCAACGCAGTCACTTACTTTCGGGTAGCATTTTACTCATTCAGGAGGCGCAATTTACAAATCCATCAGAGTTACATTTCCATTTACACGAAGCCTCTAAACGCCAGAGCTGGGGAAGTTAGGGCACCTACCATGAAGCTAGTTTTTGTGAAAATGTATCTTGTATGCTCCTAACTATTTTCGCCAGTGCTTACCAATTTCTGCATTAATATTTCCTTGCGTAGTTTCCTTAATGTAAGATATTAAATGTAGATAGTTTTAATTATTTAAGATATTTCTTATCCAGATTTTATTTCGAAAATACTGGCATATTTTAATATTAGCTCTACGGGATTTGGTTTTCTATACACTTGCTTTGTAGTAATTACTGCAATTAATGAGAGTGTGGTTTAACGCCAGGCAATGTGCACTAATACAGAAAACGTGGCAAAATATGCTTGAACCAGATGAATAATTTATAGCACTGCAAAATTTTTAAACGTTAATTACAACGGACGGTCTCTCTATCATGGTATAATATCATGCGAAGCACAGATATGAACAAATAATTTAAGGGATTACTTGGTCAAAGGAATTAGCTCGGATCATGAAAATCTGCATGCATCCGGTAAAAAATCCACGGATAAACTAGAATACATGAGAAAGTGATTAGGAATGGTCGAAGAGCCCCATCCGTAAACCATGCACCGCGTCGCAGTCGGTGGACTGTCTCTAAGTATTGAGATTGACTGTGAATTCCGCGAGTGTAGTCATCGAATAAGAAGAACTCGCAGACAATAAGCGGCGATATTCGGACGGGCAGGAGTCCATCCTTGAAGAAGACGGCCTAGGAATTCTACGAACACTTTCAAAGGTGCCGTGACTTGGCAAGTGGCTGCCGCAAAACAATAGGCCGTCAAAACTCGGGAGGATGGGGCATTATTTCCTACCTCAGTGGTCGGTACAGAGTACTCGCTTTACTACAGGCGTGGTAACAAGAAGGTTTTAACAACAGAGTTGATGTAACCCTCTCGAGTCACATATTCCTAAGGCAAACTAGAAAATCCATCTTAAGAATAGTATGACATTGGGTGGAGTCCATCAATTAACTTTAAAATATATAGTTCGACTTTCTTCAGTAGATCATATTTTTGAATTAAAACAGCCTCAAAAAGTGACTTCCCATGCACATATTCCTAAGGCACATATTACTTTCAATTGGCAAATTCAAAGAAACTACGGGAACAACAGTAACTTTTAACGGAGTCATCCGCTACTATGCATTTCAATGCAACAATTTCAGAGTGTAAAAATCATTCGCCTTGACCGAGATTCGAACCCAGATCCCTCAATTTTTTTTCTCAAAAACCAAATTTCAGAGCTTCGATAGCTTAACTGGCTCGTCACTCGGCAGGACATTGAGGGATTCGGGTTTGAATCCCGGTCAAGGAGAATGATTTTTATACTCTGAAATTGTTTCATACTTTCAAAAGCTTATATTATATGCCCTTCCATCCCTCGCTCTTCTCTGTGTCTCACGCCGCTCGCTGACAACAGCGGGATGAAACATTTTTTACCTGTGACTCAAGCGGCGGAGACCATGAGTTGCATGTCCATGGCTTATTAGGATTTCTCCATCTTACTTTCCAGTTATTTAGCATGACCTATCTTGGTTTGATGGAGACAAATCAGTTGTGCTTCACTGTTATTCCCTTTTTTTCGAATAACAAAAAAGTAATTTAATGGGTGAAATTATCCCTTGTTTTGAATTATGTCTTCCTCCAGCCTGTGTATTGATTGGAACTACATTTGAGGTTTTTAGTGAATATTTTTTCCCTTTACTTTCCTCTCCAATATCACCCCTTATCCCTTACCCATCCCACCTGGTACTTGTGCCCCCTGCCATACTCCCTTTTGATGGATCGCGGGGTATTTATGTAGATGTATATGTATATATATATATATATATATATATATATATATATATATATATATATATATATATATATATATATATATATATATATATATAACACTTTTTGAAAGTCTCACGGACGTGAATAATAATGTATAACACGTAGCACTAGTGGACACAGACAAAAACACACAGAAACACACAAAAAAGAGACTCACTATTTTTCGAATTTTCGGTGGTCGTGAGAGGGACAGAACGGGTTCTGTCCCTCTCTTCCTTGATAAAGGTGGTCATTTTTATCACATCCGTGGTTGATGTGGAGAAGACTCGTAATTAGCAGATCAAGTAAGTCCATTCTACTTAAGGTGTGATTAAATGAGACCTCCAGAGCCAGTTCTGCTTTATGCTAAAGGTACGTACGATGCGTGTACAATTCCTCAAGATATCTTCACGGACGTATTTAAAAAATAACAAGGAATAATACTTCTTGTAAATTTGACCTAGGGTAAAAAAATATGAACAGAGTATTATTTTTCTGATAAAATTTTTCTGATTATTTTAATGATTCGTAAACGTTCATCCTACAAATGTTTAGGGAGCCACTGACTATTTTTGCAGATATTTGGAATCGATTCCGAGACCGGGGACACGTTCACCAAGTGTAATTTCCCAGAGTGCCGTGGGCCTGCCGAACGCGTCCGGCTCTGCGGTCATGGAATCAATGCTATTCCCAGCACCTCACTCTAAAAAGAAATCATCGGACGGCCAAATAGTACACAAGTCAGCGGGAAACTTCATTTCACCGGATGGATGGGAATCCCTTGCTCGTGTTACTCTCGCGCCTGCGCGCCAGTCTCATCATAATATTTTGAGAGAGACGCCTGATCCAACAGCATGCGCACGGAGAAATGTTGGTGAAGGGAGAAAGGGTAGCGCTTGGATACACTTTACTGTCCACAACCCACTGAAGCACATCCAAAAGTGCATCCTAGCAGAAGCACACGAACAGCTGCATTCCGTGGTTCTCCCGCACATGGATTTCGATTAAAACCCGTTTTATGTTTACCCAACTTTTGGCATAAATTCAGGGAAAATTTGCGTTAGATATTTTTTTTACCTTTAAGCGTGGACTCGCAAGTACATACCTATTCAATGTAATTTCCTGCTTAAAGTTGGAAATTACATTCAATAGGTGTGTACTTAAAGAGTCCACACTTATAGTTGTAATTGCAATATCTATGAATTCATATAAATAGATTACGCGGCAGTTTCCTATTGCCACTATTGTATTCGGGAATTATGAGATGCAGCTTCCAATCGTTAGATGCAGAAGGTTCACTCCTTGAATATATGATATTAATAAGGAATGTGTAATGACTTCATTTCGTTCCTTATGTCCGTTCCTTACCTCATTGTGTTTTTTCTCCGAATCCGGGGGTTTTGGTGATTATTCGTACTACGAGGGTCATCCGGAAAGTAGTACCCGTTCGTGCCGCATGAAGTGCTGACGACGCGAGTAGCCGCTGGACGAGGTCAGATAGCTTCAGTGGCTTGTCTGCCTTCTCTGAGCCAAGTTGCGTGACGCTAGCATTGCCTGTGTTGTTTCTGTGATTGTTTACAATGTTTAAAAAAATTGAGAACGCCGCCAGTTGTGAAGTGAGGGCAGTGATTAAATTCCTCAATGCAAGAAACGTTCGCCCATGTGATATTCATCGCCAATTAAAGGAGGTGTATGGAGACAATGTAATGGACGAGTCGTCTGTTCGGCGGTGGTGTCGCAACTTCAACATGGGGAGGGGGAACACACACGACGATGAGCGTTCGGAGAGACCGTCTGTCATTACAGACCAACTGGTGAGCTCAGTTGACGAATTCGTGAGGAACGATCGGCGCGTCACAATTGATGACATCTGTGAGCATTTTCCCAATGTTTCTCGAACAATTGTTCATGAAATTGTTAAACACCATCTGCATTATGCAAAAATTTGTGCAAGATGGGTCCCTCGCGTATCTCAATGAGCTGGCGGCGAAGGACTATGCAGCAGGAATACAGAAACTTGTCACACGTTATGACAAATGCCTTAATTTGCTTGGAGATTATGTTGAGAAGTAGTTTAAAGTATCCTCTTTCAAATAAAATTTTTTATGTTTGTTAATATTTACTTTTGTGTCTTTATTTCACGAACGGGTACTACTTTCCGGATGACCCTCGTAATATTTCGGAGCCGTTTTGCTATCCCTTTCTGCAAAAGTGTTATATATTTGTGGTAAGCCATTTGGATGTGAAAGTTTGGCGTAAATAATCAGGGGTTGGACAGGATAAATTTACTGGTTTACAATATTTCATGCAGGTACTGAAAATGTTGGAAAAATATTTTTGGTCTTATTTCAGCTGTCTACAATGATTTCACCATGACCATACTCGAAAACAGGAAATGTTCTCACGATTGTCCTTTCTATGTGGGTGCAGTCTCTATGCAAGGCAGTGATTCTAAGTAAGACAGTGATTTCATAGTTTCGCGCAAAATTGATGCGCAATTAATATTTTGGGATAAACTGTTTTTATTATTCAAATTACTCTTAATTGAAGCAATCACACCAAGCCCGTCCGATAATGCTCCAGTTTGTTTATATCGTTACAAATAGAGCAATCTTTGAAAATTTACAAGATGTGTATGCACGTATCTACCTCGTCTCTATAAGATCTCCTCCCCGACCGCTTTTCCTTCACATTCAAGAACAGGTAGTCCGATGTCTAAAGAGCAGGGAGTCATGTAGTCCGTAGGGGGCAAATATGTAGGATGGAGAGCTAGTTGTAACTCCTACTAATTTAGTGGCCATAATTGCAGAATATATATATGTATATGTATATATATATATATATATATATATATATATATATATATATATATATATATATATATATATATATATATATATATATATATATACTCATACTCGTATAAGTTCCGCGGAAAGTTCGCGCAAGTCAAACTCGATGATGTCTGAGCGACGGGCGAACTCCGACTCGCTTCCCAATCACCCCGACCCCCCACCCCGAGCCTGAAATCGCGGTCATTTCCCTCCCGAGAATTCTTCTCACGGCACATGAACGTCTCCCTCTTCGATACCCCCCCCCCCCCAAGAGCCCTCCCCCATGCGCGAACGTAACTTATTTCCATCCAAAGAACTTTGCTCTCTCGGCTAAAATTAAAAGTGTTTAAAACTTTGAAATATTCTTTTATTTAACCATCCCCTTAAACACTAATAGCCGACGAAAGTATTTCACCTCTGACCGCGGTTTAAGGTGCTTGGAATTCACACACTCAGGACATACCGGCCAGTAGAGACCCGTCAACGCCTTCTTAGTTTTTGCAGGAGGATGTTGACCAGGAAGTCCTTCCACTTGGACGTCGTCTCCGGGAATCCGAAGTCATCGACCGGAATGATCCATCACCAAAGCAAAGGTCCAGCCTAAATGCTGAAGCAACGGTGTCACGTTTAACGCTAACGTCCTTAATTCTATTCCAAAGGTATGTTCTCAATTTTGAACGCGGAAGCCAAACGTTCGAAATTTTTATTTTCCACTCTCATAGGCATAAACCTATCCCATCTATTCTCAATTTTTTATGGCACCAGTGGCAGCAGTAAGCGTGCTCGAGTGGGCGGAGACCATTTGTCGAGATGATGTGTACTGCGGTCTAACAGGGCTCGCCCTTCGAGAGCTCTGTTGTGGTCATTCCACTTTGCCTTACATACTCTAGCACTAGCAGAAATATGGCGATGCAGCAGAGGCGGCAGTTTTAAAATTCGAAAATCAACCAAAGAAGTGATATGAATGGCAGAGAAAAAGTGGATGAAAAAGTAGATCGCGTGAGAGAGGGCGGATGACCAATGAAAGAAGGAAATGGGTGAACCTAACACGCTAATGTGGGGAAGATTGTTCAGAGAGCTAAACAATAAACTTAGGTTAGAAAAGACCAAGATACATATTTTAAGATATGCATGAGGGTTAAATAAATGCGGTGAATAGTTCAATTCGAATAAATGCAGAAATTTTTGGATACATGGAATAGAAGAAATAATGCAAAAGAAGGTAAAAGTATTGCCAATTAGTAGCAAGGAAAAAACTAAACATGCCAAGAGAAATTAGACAGGTAAGTTATAAACAGAGCCAGAAAAGATTCAGGGACGGTGGAAACAGCAGGTATAAGAGTTTGTGCTAAATATATTAGGCCAGCCAGTTTAAAAATAGAATGATAATGCAACGTAGGTGAGGATTTACCTGTATCCAGATATACTATAGAGCAAGATAGAAAAAGCGCCACGTGTGATGAAGTTGCATAAGTCTGTAGAAGTAGATAATATACGGGTAGAAGAAATATTTTAGGGTAAAATATAAGAGCGGTAGTATTTATAAACATTATTAATTAACAGAAAAGGGTTACATGCTGGCGGATTGCCAGGTGGTAACATACGTTCAATTTAACGAAGGACCACGGCCAAAAGATTTCCTCAGGCAGACATTGATAAAAAGTGTGAAGCAATTGACCGTAAGGCCAAAGTTTTAATTTCATATGCTAAAAAGAGGGTTCTAAGAATCGCCAATACAAGGCCACAAAATAGTGCAAGCATCTACCTAGTTGAACATTAGTTTGGCATTAGAAAGGGCGGAGGTACGCGTGATGCATTTTCAGTGATCAAAACACTAGCAAAAAGAAGAATTGAATATAATAAGGATTTATTTGTGTAGTTCGTGGTTTTCGAGAAAGCGCTCGACCATAAAAAATAGACAAAGTTAATGCAGATACCGCGGAATATGGGAATGGACTAATAGGATATGTGAGTTATTCGAAAATTTGACATGCCTATATATACATCTACACAATACCCCGCAAGCTACCGCACGGGTGCGTGGCGCGGGGTGACAGGTAAAAAAAAATAAAGCTACATTCAAAACTAACAAAGGCATGCCAATTCACACCCGCAGAGAATTATATATCCATACAAAACCCATTTTATCTTACACACATGAAAATACAGATACTAGCAACCAGCATATTCATGTACATACACCTACGAATGTACCAGATATGTGTTTAATCCCAGTTTTAAGACCAGTGTTTAATGTTGTCCTCGCTAGTTATTCGAATCTAGCGGGTTTCCTCTAAACTTAATAGTTGCAGGCAAAGTAATGTGATAAAAGTATTTCAATATGCTTCCCAATTGCTTTGAAAACGAAAAATGAACTTGAGTTCAAAGTGTCACCGGGTATTTTACTAACATTTATCTGAGAATGAATTAGCATATTAGCATAGCAATTATGGCAACAGCATATTCTCACTAAATTTGTCTAAATTTAACATACTTTTCCATGAGCAGCTAATAAGGGAAAGACTAGATATATACAAAAAAATAATGGCCACAAACAACACAGCATAGTATCATACTGGTTTCCTGTTAACCTTGGTAGAAATTCTTCGGATTCCTCATCCTTCACATAAATATGGTACTATAACTCTGTCTTTATATACATGGTTCTACAGTTAATTTCTCTGATATTATTTCATAGGTGAGAGAAACAGACACAAAAAATAGAAGATAGCGAAGGTTTTTAAAATGTTGCAAACTTACCGTAAATTATTTTTTTCCAAAGCTGTTAAGCAGAAAGGCTTCGGTGTACGAGCATTGTCAAGGATTTCAACCAAAAACATATAGAATTATGATTTGCCAGTCTTCTCGAATCCAACATTGGCATGTTGGAGTCGAGGAGCTCAGGAGCTCATGGTCGTCACCCAAAAGAGCAAGAAACCATTGTACATTTCATTATGGCCACTATCGATGTAAATCTTATATGAATTTTTAAATCATTTATTTCAATAGCAGGAAAGATAATTTTTATAACATCTGTGAATTAATTATTGATTTTATTGCTAAAAATTATTTAATCTCCTGCATGAATCGATTCTATAAACTATACATTTCCTATCAAAATATACGTGAAAAGTAGCAAAAGAGCATGATAAAAAGAAATATAAACATTTTGTTAGAGTTGCTGAGCATCCCAACTTCTGACACCCAGTGCTCATACTTTTGAGATTCGAAGAAAGAGTCAATCTGTTATATGCAAATATGCTACGCCCCGTTATATTTACTTGATAGTGGTATGACCAGCGAGTGAACTGGCGTTGCTATTTATTTTTTAACGCCATGATGACAGAAAGGAGGAGGTCTACCGGAAGTCCATGCGGGATGCCAATCTTACTTTCACACTATCAGAAACTCGCAAATATTGAATCAAAGTTCATTTGGATTACATTCCACCATTTTTATTTCACGCGGACCCCATTTCCGTTCATACCCATCCTTCTCCTCACTACCCCACCATTCACTTTGTTTTACGCACTGCAATTAAACGCACATTTACTGTATCATTCAAAGGTTGATTTATTCTATAATACCAAGATATAAAGGGACAGCGCGAACGTAGTCCCCGCTACCAAAACTTGTACGCCCGAGTTACCCACATTTGTGGTAATCGCAGCGGCAAGCCCCATCCTGGGGGAACCACCTCTTATTGGGCATACTTAGTCATGCAATATTTAATTTCCAGATGGATCTATCCGCCTCCCTGTGGGAAATGGATATATCCCTGCAAGCGCATATTATACGGAGAAAATAAAACCATACGCATGAATTGTAACCATACGATTAATGTCCGTGGATTTCCGGACGGCCGCCGAACACATTTTTGTCCTCACTCCGCGATCCCTTCCCCTCTTGATGCCGTGTCAGGACAAAATTGGATCTCTCTTCCTATCCCAGGATCCGAGGGCGCCAATGAGGATGGCGCTAAGGCGGACAGTTTTCTTGTATCCGTGGGCGACGCGAATGATCTCGGCCCCGTCCCGGTACTTTTCCATTTTTACCGCGCGCGCCACTCGGAATGCCGCCATCCATTTCTAACTCGGCATTAATACGAGACTTAATGCAGATGGGGGGTTCATACCGAACTATCCATCAGCGATCACAGATTATTCACATACCAGATTGGCACGACTACATAAAATGACAACTGTCATCAAAGAAGATTTAATATCGGTGCAGCAAACTGGAGCAAATTTATGGAGATATTATTAAAGAACACCTGGTACAAATGTGAATTGTTGCCATGGGATCCAAGCAATGACAACATCGATGATCGAGTTAGATCACTTACGGAGGCGCTGCAAGGTTCCGCTCTAGCCTCGATCCCTCTGACCAGAACACGACGAAACGAAACAGTATGGTAGAATGAGAAACTTCATAGGTTTACGATAAATTGTAGAAACATACGGAGAACTTACCAGAAAAGCATTGCCCTCGAAGAACGTACCATCAAAAAAAGAAGATACTTTGAGGCAAAGGAGAACTATCGATGACAAGTGCAAAAAAGCAAGGAAAAAAGCTGGGAGAAATTCTCGAGGTCAAATATTGAGGAAAACCCCTGGGGGTTAATATATAAAATGGCCAGAGAAAAATTAAAAATCCTACCAACATACTCAGCTAAGACCAACACCAGAGAGGAGCTTCTATTCCTGGACGAAACCATTTCCAACATCATCAACACACTAGTACCAATAGAGGAAAGAAGAATTAAGTCACGGATGAGGCAGATGGAAGAGGCTACTCTAGGAGATGTAACTTTGTCTCCAACTGAGAAATACAGCAGGAACAGGAAGGTTATAAGAGGGTATTTCCTGGATAAATGGGAACGGGAATGGGAAACTTTAGAAAAGGGGAAAATAACGAGACAATTTTTACCCAGCATGAAGGAAAGAATGAAGATCAACTTTAAAACTTATAAAGAAATCACGCTAATGTTAACAGGACACGGGGAGTTTAGATTATGCCTCAATAAAATAGGGAAAAAAAGGCTGGGGACGTGTAAATGCATGATGGAGGAGGACACGGCAATACACAGAGTCCTTTATTTCCCAATTTATGCCGAGGAAAGACGCGAACTGGAAGCTTTCCTTGGATATTTGCATAACGTGCAACAAATTGGAAATATCTACAAGAGGAACCGAATAGGAAAATATTGGAAAGATTTATCAACAAAAGATAAATTAATAACGGGGAGAGCGACGGAAAGAAATGGCATGCAACTCATATTTTGTATTTTGTAAAATGAACGAAAGAGTATTGTGGGTTTAAAAATAAGGCACCCCAAAAAACTGAAATTGAAACAATAAATTGCCCGATTCTACTCGAACGGGCCCAATTATTATTAAGTATTATATGGATTGTGTCCCCTAGCGCGGATCACGAGATTGGGCCGAAGCCGGGACTCCTGGCCGGGGAACGTCCTGACCACCGCGACTGCCCACGAGAGCAGGAGATATTCCAACATCAACTCCTGGGTCCTAATGTGGCGAGCGATTCGAAGCTGTGGGTGGGCGAGGCACTAGTTAAGGACGTGGACTAGAGTCCGGCGAATCATGGTTGAACCCCTGCGCCAGGTAAGTGTGCTGGCATGCCTGGGAAAGTTGAATCGGTGCCACCACAGCGATACCAATCACATTGGTTACTAAAATGTGCCCTTATTTTTCACATAAGGAGTTTCAACAAATGTGTATATTTTTTCAGAAGGACTTTTTATTACCTTAACGATCTCAAACTTTCACAGAAGTCATGCTCATTTATGAATCAATCAAACTTTATGGGAGATTTTATGCCAAACCATGTTTGAATTACATGGGGTATTGCGTATCTACATGAATAAGTAACCCTGCCACACACCTTTTTGATGGCTCGAAGGGTATTGATGTAGATGTAGATGTAGCTGTGGTTGCAACCTCCAGGTGAGAATGGGTAGGTATTTTAAATAGGATGTAATAAAAAATGAATGCCAATCACCGATATGATAGATTGCCACCATACTACCACCACCATTATCGGCCCCTGTAGCGGTGGGGTAACATCCTTGCTTGCCATCCCAGGGGTCACGGGTTCGGTTATCGTCTGAGTGGATTTTCCTCCACCTAGGGCTTGAGTGTTTGTAATCGTCTCCAATATTATGCTTAGCTGTTAGGTGGAAAGATAGACTACAAAGTTATCAATCCCTATCCAATAAAACGAAGACGATAGAAAACATGAATTAGACGGCACGGGATAAGGTAGCCAAGGGAGAATACGGGATAGGCAGTGATTAGTAGGGGAGTGGGACAGGGTTCCCCGATATCACCGGGAATTTTTCGAGGGAATGTTAAAGATAGCATGGCAAGGGTTGAAGCCAGGTATAACAGTAGTTTGTGAAATGATTGCATTAGTTAGGTTTGGAAACAATGAAGCAATAGTGAGTCAAGAGATGCTATTATTATTGAGTACTTTCCAGGAACAATGTGAGCGGTATGGGATGAAGATTATTCGCAAGAAAATGCGTACAATTAACGTGTTTCTCGAAAAGCACTAAGGCTATGATACACATGAAATGAGGGAAATAAACTAGATTAGTTGATGCAAAACACTTTTGCACATGTTTAGAGTAAAATGGGCATTGTGATGGGAAGTAAAGGAGAGGAGTCGCGTTTGCTAAATAGGCATTTGCAAGAAGAAATTAGGTGACGGGCACAATTACTAAAAATGTGAAGAAAATATCATTAAAGGCTGCAAGTCCACAACAGAAGGGAGAACTGCGGGGAACCTGGGTAGAGGAAGGGAGAGATTAGACTTTTTAGACAGCATGATGGGAGGAAGGGGTTACGAAGAAATGGAGAATGAAATTATGTAGCGCACATGAAAAGAATTTCTCAAGATGCTCTGAAATAAATAAAAGCTAGGAACTGTCCAAAATCTACCCTTTAAATAGTACCACATTTGGAGGAATGAACGATTGCTTACCAATGATTGCCGTAATTACACTATGCGATCCACATGGAAAATCATGGGAGAGGGAGGTTGGCACAAATTAGAGAGCATCATAGTCAGATATACTTAGAGACGGTGTCATAAAATATTAATTAAGCTTCTCAGGGATATATGTAAATTTAGACCTAAATTTTGCTATTGCCAAATGAAACCTAAAATTCAAATGGCTCAAGGAGAGACAAAGAGTGCGGAAATGGAATGCTAAGCCTGTAAAAAGACAAAAAAATAAGAAATACCAAGAAATACAGTCCAATAATTCGGAGAATTTGAGGATGGGAATATTTCATTGATGCTGAATGTACAATAAAGATAGGAGGGCAAAAATCAGCAAAGAAAGCGGTAGGTACGGTATGCACTTAGATAGTTAAGATGCAGAAGATCACAGAAGAAGATGCAATGGATAGCAAAACGAGGAGGGGGAGGAAAAACGTGTGGAGAACTAAATTATTAACTTGGTTCGGGAAATTTTAAAGCTAAGACTCTCGGGTGGAATGAGAAGTACCCTTTCCGACATCAGAGGCGATAAAATTGTACAAGTTCACCATAAGAAGGTAAAAAACTATCTGGACGTTGCAAGGAAAATAAATGCCGACCATTGGAGATAAGAAAGGAAAGTTTTTGGTATGGTACCAGAGAGATACAGGGAAGGTAGAAAGGATACGTAGAAGAACGAAACGATAAAGAGAATAGGCAAACGAGACTAGAAATAGAAAAGGATTGCGATGTAGACGGGGAAAGCTGGAATCCAGCGTAGTACCAAAGGCGCTAATGAGCAGAAAGAGAATAAGCGCCACGACAAACGAGCTCATAAGAACGCAATCCATACAAAGAGACGAATCCACGCAGCGAATAATTTGGAGGAATATTGTAAAAATGGTTGATTGGTATCTTGTAACGATGGAGAAGGAATTTGACCAGAATAGTTCATGTAAGTAATTTTGATGCCCATCCCTAAACAGAGTAAAGAAATTAACATTAGGACGGTAGGACGAAACGTTTAATTTCATATGCTGCAAAGGTAAAGGCAGTCATGAGAATCGTCAATAAATGTCACATACGTGCTGAAAGCCAGAGTCTGGGATAAGGAAAAGGTGGGGAACAACGCCATGGCAGTTTTTAAAAAGGAATTCTGACTAAATCATGAAATCTCCGATGTTTCGTGTTTTTCGCGAAGGGGTTCAACAGAGTTGCCCAACCTGAGTTTGTTTTAATGACAATGCAGCAGGGAGCGATGGCTTCCCGATATGCTAAAACAGTGTTCTCTGAGTTTGTGACAGGACAGCGCGAGCAAGCGTGATAAAACCGATTTGGTTCCCATTATCACACGTAATTCACTGAACATTAGGCAAAAGAAAGACGTCATGCCCATCGCACACTCCAAGGAAGGCCGAATAACTCGTTTTTGCGCTCGGCATTGGCATCCGTTCCGTTGCTCATATAGTCTTCCCCTAGCAGCTCGGGCTTTTGAGTACTCTTCCCGCCTGATGCCACCTGAAGGAAAACTTAAGCGTCAGGCTGACAGTATGTAGATTTTATAATGGAACTGGCGGAGGAGTATCTCTGTGAGCGATCTTATGTGAAATGTCTACTCCTAGAAATAAAGTTTTATTCCTTCAACTCACTGAGAAACGACTCCGTCATTAATAAGTGGTGTTGGCTTTAACACTTTACTCTCTCGTCACTAGTGGCGCTGGTGGGGAAGCTACGTATGATTTCTTTTGATTGCATGACATAAGATCTCGCCCTCCCTCGTGATTGGGCATTTTAACTACACCTACCTAACTTAATACATAAACAGGAGACATATTATTCGCTACAAAGGCATGCTGTGATCATTATTTGTTTTATGAATATTCAGCACTTTCTGTTTTTCAGTTAGTTTTTTTTTTAATTATCCTATATTCGACAAGAACCGCCCTTCAGTGAAGATTCTTGATCACGCATCGTAGCCGCCATTGGAGTTCGTAGAGAAAAATCTTTTGCCGCTCGGGAAGTCAGGAATAATTCGCTCAAGAATAGAAACTGAAGGCCTTTCGCACTTCCCTCGCGTGTTTTAGACATTCACCGCGAGCAACCAATGTGTCAACCGCACACTCCCAGCCACCGCCGCAGCCACCCCGGACTTAGCGGTGGTCCTCGGTCGACGGATGCTGGGAGTGAAATATGGGCGGAGTAGGCGCGGAGGAGAGCGACGCGGGCGGCAATGGGCAATACTAAGGGACGGATTACTGCGATATGCGCCATGAACCGAAACCCGAATTTGTGATCTACTAGCCTCGGCTGCGGCGAAATCCCTCTAGCCCCGAAGCAGGCCTTCCCCACCTCGTGATTGTGGGTCGTCGACCGGTTGCACTCGCCTACAACCCGAACATGAGCGAAATAATAGCAAACGAAGAGTGATTATCCAAAAAAAAAATAACCTCTCCATCACTATTGCCCTTCGCACATCCATGTAAATGTTCCCCGAAAGAGGAAGCTTCCCTGAATTGTGGACAAGTGATATGAACATTAAACTTTACATATTGGTAACTATATACGTGCATTTATTCTACATATTGGAACTATATGCTTCACATTGATCTGACTCTCAAATAACCTGCCTAATAAACGTGAGCAACCCAAAGGTCGCGGTATCGATTCCCGCAGAGCTGGGTATTCCTCCAACTAAGGCAATGATGTTTGTGAATATCTTTAATGCAATGTGCTTGTATAGGTGTTAGTTGGAAGAAGTGACTATAAAGTCTCAATCTCGTCCCAATAAATTCGTTAAATAAATAAAATCAAATAACAACTAGGTGTTCAGCATATTAGTTAATATAAATATTTTAAGATTTTCAAATAGTGTTCTTTAGCTGAAATGCACGATTGATGCCCATTTAAAAGTTTTAGATATTTTTTGCTATTTTTAAAACTCAGCTATTAACTACAATTTTGACGGTGAATTGGACATAATTAAAACTGAAACTAAAAACAACACCAAGTATTAAGTTAATTACATGATATTACATGAATTTAAATTGGCAAATGCAAAAATGCAAGAAATATTGTTTTTTTACATTTTCTAAACTGTTGTTTGATTATTTACTTACAATTTTTTTAAGGCCAACCTAAAAGACGTTTTCCAATTCCCTGATCAGTGAACGCTTTTTGGCGACAAGGAGCATGTGAATGGAATGGCCATCCGCTCAGGTCTAAATATACGTGCGTGGAAAAATATGGTATCCTATTAAGTATAAATAACATTTGCATTGTAACCGGGCTTAAAATAGCTAAACGCCAAGGAAATATCCTTTGGAGTTTGAAAAGAATTTTTTTAAATTATATCAAATTTTTAAGAGACGTACAAATAGCCTCTACCGTGGAGTACGAACTCTGCGTTTCTTGGCTGCTAAAATCACCCAAAGAGGACCACTGGCAGGGGTAACAATGATTACTCCTAGTATTAGTGTCACTCAGGAAAAACAGCCAGAGAGAATTTCTGCCCGATGAATGGCAGTTGAGCCTGAAACTGCAAAGATCTGATAATAATGGGGCGGAAAATTTAGAGAAGTTGGACGGACATCTAAGAGAGTAATTGGTATAAAATACTATTTTTGAAGGTGACAGTAAACTAACCAAGGAATTATTTTTCCCATTGTACTAACATCAAAATGGAAATCAATCCTGAAAATTACGGGACCCAAGACAATGGGGTGGGTGCCACGCCCTGCGGCGGGGTAGGCAAGGTCTAAGCGATTGCCAGCACATTAAATCCTCGCACGCCCAATCGGACAGTAGTGCGAAGTGGAGGAATAAGTAAGGGATCTCGGCTGTGAGACAAAGATCGAGAATCCGTCACCTAGGTTCGATAACAAATGGTACAAAGTTCCAGGAGGCGTTTTCATGTCTAAGAGACCGCACTGAACTTCTGCAAGACGGGGTGATCCGGAGGCTGGTGGCGTCACGGAGTGAGAGAGTGCAAGGCGAGGATGATGCTGGAGGAGAAGCGAACGGTGAAGTGGGGGCACGGGGGGAAGGGTACGAGGGCTGAGTGGTACAAGGGTGGTTGGGTACAAGGGTGGGGAGTGGTACAAGTGGTCGGAGTGGCCGAGAAGGGGAAGGGATGAAATGGCATTGGAGGGAGTGGACGGAGATTGACAAGGGAATGAGAGGCAAGATGGGTGGAACGACACTGGGAGGCAGAGCGGCAGGGGGCGTGGGGCTGGTGGCACGAGGGTAGGAGGGTGTCAAAAGGAGAGAGATGGGCACGGGCGGTGAAGTGAAACAGAATAAAAGTGGCGAGGAGGTAGGGAAAGCGTATTTTGGAGGGTTGGCGCGAGGGACGGAATGTAAATACAGGTGCGAGGGGTGGCGAGGAGGACGTGGAGGTACTGGCCGAGGAGAGTTATGGAGATTGCCGAAGCAAGGGGGAGAAGTGAAAGTCTTTATGGGGGAGGGTTGGGGGAAGGTGTGGCACAAAGGAAGGCTTGGTTGGGGCAGAGCAGGGTTCCGCACAGGGGAAGGCATCGCCTGAGGGGGAGGAGTCGAAAGATGAAAGGTGTGCCACGGAGCGTAGCAGCTGGCGGGGTGTGAGGTATGGGGGTGGCACGGGGAATCGGTTGACACGTGGGGAGTGTCGCGGTTGGATGAGCGGTGTAGTTGGGCGGTGCGATTGAGCAATGGGAGGAGGAATCATCTTGGAGATAGGTAGGTGTGGGAGTTGGTGTTCCACAGTGTGCAGAAATGGCTAGGGTACAAGGTGCAAGTTCGTGTGGGCAGTGGAAGCGGGGCATGATTGGTTTTTGTGACCCGAGAGCATCGGGGGTGGTGTTCTGTTCGAAGGGAAATGTACGGGATGATATCAATCTCTTGGGTCACAGGTAGTTTCTGTTCTGGGAACTGTATGTATGTGACTCAATTTTAATACAGTTGCTTGGAGCTTTTCGAGAGGCACACTTTGCAATGTTGTTGTACACACCGATCCAATTCCAATTTGCTATCAAAAAGCGATCATTCAATCAACAGACTTGTCGAACATTCTCTTGTAATTATCTTAAAATGTGTGGTTAAATATATTGTACTTGCATGGAAGTATTTTTTTCTTTGGCCATAGTATATTTCTTTGATATAAGGATGATTATTCTTTCATGTGTTCTAATATATTTTAACTACCCATATGTTAAATACAGTGTACTGTACAGTACAGTACACTGTACAGTATACTGTAATCTTTCCCCTACTCCAGTAAATTTTGACACATGCCTTCCGATTTCAATGTGTATCATTTCATTCACAATGTAATGTCTATAGTTTGACATCATTTCATAACTTTTGAAAACCTCAGATTTTCTTAATCCATTGACAATAACATGAAATATATTTGAAACCTTCCCATTGCGTCCCACCTACAAGATTTTCTCCTTTATTCCGTGCATGTATTTGCAGAAGCACATGCACATCTTGGTATCGAGGCATAGGGAATCGTATGACAAATTTCTTGAATCATAAGCAAATTAGTTGATCTCTGCCCAACAATTTCTTTCTATCCTCGTAAGACCTATTCCGTCATGGTGTTAACAATGACAGTGGGCGTACTTCATTTACCAAAATTGAGTACAATAAATTTCAATGTGAAAATCTCTTTGCTAGTAGTTGAAACCTTATCAGAGAATTAAAAAATTTAACATGGATTCAAGGAAGGTTTTTTTTTATTTCCTTATGTGAGGGCGGCTGAATTATACAAAGTAACTCGTGACGACATGTCCTAAAATTTTAGCAGTGCGGGAAAGAAAGAGGTAAAAATTTTCAGCAGTTCTGTCCGATCCATATTGGTCCTTGAGACGTTTAAATAAAAAACGGTATTCAGTAGCTAAGCAATTCGTGTGAAGATTAAAAAGATTGATGATTGCTAAAGAAGTACTTTTCTAATCCAGCGAAAACTGATGTGAATAAGTGTACTCAGGGGAAAACACAGTGATGCCCACCTCTGCCCCGATGGAGAGCGGTTTCTCATGTGCGTGCAACTGCTACGATCACGCAACGGAAATAAATGTCATGGTCGCATTTAAATGCCCAACAGTTCAACTGAACGACTTATTGGCACGAAAATATAATTGCCAACTCTAACTCTCATCATACGAATCTCTGTTATTATGTATTTTTTTCTTCGCTCATTTCGTATAATTACGATTCCCTATTATTCCCTGATATTATTCATAATAGACGCGTACAGAGCTTCAGGGTCCTGGGGTTAACACCGCGGCGTCTTCGTGAGGAAAATAATCAATCATCAATTATCTCCAGGCCTCGATGAACATCCATTTGCTCTGCACGCGGTGGTATGAATTGCTTTCAATCTTGGAAACTCGGACTAGAAAGGATTTCGTGTCGAAACTATAAACCTCACATGGCTGATAGGAACAGAGAGGGGCGCGAGTGTGCGGGGAATGCCTCCCATCACTGCAAACGCTCATTCGGGTGCGGTGATCCTTGAGATCGGCGCCGTCGAGATGACACCCTCTGGAGCTACATTGACGCCATCGTCCAAGAGGCGCCGCAAAAATTTCCTCGGCCGTCGTCGTCTCTCTCTCTCACCGTTAAAAAAGAAAAAAATCCATTGATATGTAAAGTTATTTTCCTCGAATTACATTCCATTTAAACCTGAAATGCACATCCGTTAACATATAATAATTTCTTTAGAATTATTTTCGATTAGGTTTTAAAGCTATAAACTAAACGATACAAAAAGTTAGAAGAAAAAATAATTTTCAGCTGAAATTTCGTAATTTGCTGGCCTGCACGCACTTGCTCATTCAAGAATCTTGTGATAAAATCTTTTTTTTTCCCTAGTTGTCTTCAATTCCGCTTTATTCCATTCCCTCCAATTTCTTCCCCACCGCCCCTCCGTACTAATGGGATCCCAGTTTCCTCTACTCATCACTCTCACGTTTCAAAACCCCCCTCTCTCCTCACATCCGGCACTCACTCCCACTCTTCTCATCCAACTTCCAGCCTTTTCAGAGCGCGTAAACCAACGGTACAATACCCGCCTCCCCCCAACTCTAACCCTGCTTTGCATCCCCATTGCATTGGTCCCTTGCAGGGCAAAAGGATACGCAATCGCGGAAGAGGCATGCTATTCAAGTACCAAATACCCGATGCCCAGAAGTAGTCGCGTCTTCTCTTTCGCTTAAAGAGTCAAGATCCATGGCAGGGACCCCCGCACCGCCTCTGGTGATAAAAGATTCATAAGGTCGTACTCGCACAGCTGCAGGACAACATATGTGTACATGTTCAGGGATGCGGGGCATTGCTAAGAAGGTCATAGAATAAAGAAACTTGCTGGAAATTTGGGATGCAGTTGGAAAGTGAAGCATGCTGCTCCCCATTGCATTGGACCACACCCAGCTACCTTCCAAATACATTCCTAAGTTATTAGATTTCTCATTGAATTTGTTTCACTGTCGTTTAAAAAAAATTAAGCTCCGCTAATTATTTACTTTTGGCATGATATTCGGCTCGTTTCATACTATTTACATATATTCTTATTACTCCTTTAAACTGTTCCTTGTTTCAATGCACAAACATATCGTATGTACATAATTTTCGGGGAAAAAGAATTAGTATTGTAAAGTTATTAAGTTTCTTTTAAATATAGTATGTATGGCAACTCAGAAAATAAATTAATCTTGAAAACAAAACATCAGAAATGCAGGCCCCCTAGTGGCGCGTGTAGTTCAAATGAACATGTAATGCAATCCTACATTAAGGATTAGAAAGTTTTAAACAACTGTCGGAAAAATTAGCACATAGCATCATGGCAAGAAATCGTGATCGCTATTCCCTTACTTCAGCTTCAAGCTCACTTTGAAGCAACTCATAATATACTCGAGAATGAATAACATGGAAAACTCCTCTGGCATCTCGGTGTATAAAGCTGAGAACATTTCATTTTCCTTGTAAAACCGTAACTGAGGATGGATAGGCATTGCCGTCCCCGCGAATGTACTCCGCAACCGTTTGACAATGAGCGCCCCCCTCGAGAGCATGCGAGATACGAGCAAGAGACCGCGTGCCACATACTAAGTCCTAAAGTGGCGTAATGAGATTCAGCTCTTCAGCTAACTCTCCCCACGATCAGCGGGGGCGCGTAATTCAATTCCCATCCAAAGGTCACAGCGACGAACAAGTCTCCCCCCCCAACTGCCCTATGAACCCACGTGATCCGTGCGTTACTCAAACAATGGCATCGATTTCGATAGTGATGCGTTTGCCGTTGCGATGAGCGTCCCACGTAATAGGCCCTTCGATCACGAGGAGTCACTCGGGGAAAGCCCTCTGGGAGAAATCTCACGTCACTTGCCGCCTGCTCCCTCACCTCATCCGCCGGCCGAGGTTTCTCGAGCCGCCTTCAGGTGTCGCGGCGCCGCCGGGGGCCGAGTGAGGCGAGCCCTCGCCATCCCGCCAACGCCTCCACCGCCCCACGATTGAAGCACTGACACACACGTTCGTCTGGGGAAGGGCAGAAAATAACGCACACAATTGGTGACCAAATAGCACGTTTCCCGGCTCTTACTTAATGGGTGGTTTTCGCTTTACTGGTTTCCCTCGCGAAAACCTACATCAGGTAATTAATTTAAAATAGCAATTTTCCACAAAATAAAATTTAATACGACCGGTTTCAATGTAACTGCATCATCATCAAATGATTATTATGTAGTTACATTGAAGTAGACCACTGAATTAGAGGGTAGACCACTTGATGATGATGTAGTCACATTGAAACCGGTCGTGTTAAATTTTATTTTGTGGAAAATTTGCTATTTTTAATTAATAGTAATATTTCACCTTATCACGCCTGGAACGTCTTTGTTAAAAAATTAGGTAAAATAATTAGTCAAATGTAGAATGACAAAATTATATATTTTTTACATCTACGTTTTACTACGCCTTCTCCGCGTGGCATGAGGTGTCAGGGAATCAAACATTAGAGTGCTAGGTGGTTCATTGGTGATTAGTGCATTCAGGAAGTTTAATTTCCAGCTAATTTTTCCGAAATTTTGTGGTCTAGATCCGTGCGAGAGATTGTTGATACTTTTAATTCAGAGAAAAATGATTTTACAGTCAGAGGTAGTGTGGTGAATGAGAGCTTTCGACTAACAGACACGGTTTTAAGTCTGGTTCGTCTACGGAACACCAAAACTTCGTGGGTAAACGAAGGTGGCATGGGAGGAGGAGCCGACTTACCCATTGTAATACCCATGTATGCACTTCAAACGCTAGAGCGTGCCTTCTTTCGAGGTCAGCGCTCACCATCAAAGGATATCTTCTCCAATCTCTCCCGATAGTTGTCAATCTTTTCATTTCTGCACAATGCTCTTCCACCACTAGCTTCTCGTAAGTCATCCTCGAATCTCTCCTTTAATTCTTATCTTCCATCGCTCCAACTAGTATGACATTTGGTACATATTGTTCCTAATGGTGTACTTAATTACGTAGTTGAATTTCCCTTACTGACACCGCATTCCATAATGTTTTTTCTTGTTGATTTCACTAGTTCCAGCCATGATTCAAACGGGCTGTGATTCACTCAGGTCTTCTTTGCTACTTACTGCATATGTATATATATATATAACAAACTTGGACAGCAACAAACAATATGAGAACACATAAAAAATCACCCACACGTTATTTTTTGATCATTTTGACGGAATTCAGCTCCGTCTTGATCGGAAGAAATAGGAGTAATGACTTCAATGAGTCATTACTTCTATTTTTTCCGATGAAGACGGAGCTGATTTCCGTCGAAATGATCAAGAAATAACGTGTGAGTGATCTTTTTATGTGTTCTCATATTGTTTGTTCCTGTCCAAGTTTGTTATTCAACACTTCCGTGTTACTTCGACGAAATCACACACACACATATCTATATATATATATATATATATATATATATATATATATATATATATATACATACATATGTGTGTGTGTGATTTCGTCGAAGTAACACGGATATATATATATATATATATACGAGGGTCATCCGGAAAGTAGTACCCGTTCGTGCCGCATGAAGTGCTGACGACGCGAGTAGCCGCTGGACGAGGTCAGATAGCTTCAGTGGCTTGTCTGCCTTCTCTGAGCCAAGTTGCGTGACGCATTGCCTTGCCTAGCATTGCCTGTGTTGTTTCTGTGATTGTTTACAATGTTTAAAAAAATTGAGAACGCCGCCAGTTGTGAAGTGAGGGCAGTGATTAAATTCCTCAATGCAAGAAACGTTCGCCCATGTGATATTCATCGCCAATTAAAGGAGGTGTATGGAGACAATGTAATGGACGAGTCGTCTGTTCGGCGGTGGTGTCGCAACTTCAACATGGGGAGGGGGAACACACACGACGATGAGCGTTCGGGGAGACCGTCTGTCATTACAGACCAACTGGTGAGCTCAGTTGACGAATTCGTGAGGAACGATCGGCGCGTCACAATTGATGACATCTGTGAGCATTTTCCCAATGTTTCTCGAACAATTGTTCATGAAATTGTTAAACACCATCTGCATTATGCAAAAATTTGTGCAAGATGGGTCCCTCGCGTATCTCAATGAGCTGGCGGCGAAGGACTATGCAGCAGGAATACAGAAACTTGTCACACGTTATGACAAATGCCTTAATTTGCTTGGAGATTATGTTGAGAAGTAGTTTAAAGTATCCTCTTTCAAATAAAATTTTTTATGTTTGTTAATATTTACTTTTGTGTCTTTATTTCACGAACGGGTACTACTTTCCGGATGACCCTCGTGTGTGTGTGTGTATATATATATATAATATATATATAACATATATATATATAACATATATATATATATATATATATATATATATATATATATATATATATATATATATAACCATAAACACAGTAATCAACCCGAAGGTCGGTTTTAGTAGGTGATGGTGGAGCTCACCCATTACTAAGCCCTATACGGCGTGTGAAATTACATCAGGGTAGGGGGGCCAGTTCCTTTCCCTGTGCCGGTTATGGTTTCCCAGGAAGATATGGTACCCGAAAAATCACATAGCTTGGGTGTAGCTGCAGGTGCCCAGAGTGCCTTGCCCGGGAATCGAACCTGGGACCCTCCGGTCAGCAGTCCAACGCTCTACCGTTTGGACTACCGCGACCCGCATATACAGGTATATATCTATATATATATATATATATATATATATATATATATATATATATATATATATATGTATATATATATAATAAAATTATGTATAAAATAATAGATATATGTGTGTATATATATATTTATATATAAAAAATATACATTTTTTTCTTTCCTTATCAAATTGCAAATCTGTGCTAATGAATTTGTTTCTGCCTATATGCATTTATGTGTACGTATGAATGTAACTATAAATTGCATGCCTGATATAATATGTATACGACGATGGGTTAAATTGAAGAAGGGACCATTAGGTCTCAATGTCGCCCAAGTAAAGACCTCTGACTATCTAACTATCTATCTATCTTACGGCCGGTCACTGAATTACACAATGATTTTGTGGGTATAGGTAGCTGTGCCATTCCATCACGTTTATTAATGCGGCTGGTGAGGTTGATGGGGTTCAGGAGGAGTCTATAAATTTATCGTCACAGTATTTAAATCATTGTTTATGAGTAAATAATATTTAATTATCCTTTGTAATCAAGGAGCACATTGTGCAAATGCTCGAAAATTAAACAGTCGAGTCAAAAATATTTAACAATTTATCAACTTGTTAAAATAATGCCTAAATATTTATTTCATTTTATATGAGAAACAAGAGGTCATTTGTGGCGGTGCATTTCTTATACAAGCCTGCCATTTAAATTAACAGTAGATAGTTATAGTAAAAAACAGCTTTAGTCCAATATGGCTAACTTTTAATTTATTGTTGAGCGTAGCCCTCAACTTTTAGGATAAATTCATTTGATTCATTGCGAATTTTAAATGTAACAGGTCATATTGGAGTGTACTTTTTATATTTGAATTACAAACTATAGAGAATATATTATTCTATTACTAGGTCTGTATTACAGTATTACAGGCGTATGCGGGTAAATACCGGAAAGGGTGAGTAAACTAAAATAAAAATGAAAGTGTCACATCTAGATATACGGTAAAACTGTTATGTGGTTAATTTTTACGACATACTGCTCACAATTTCGTTACATCTATTGCAACCTTAGAGAAGAACCCAAGGAAAGTACTTACATCATTCGTTATATGAGGTTCCAATAAAGTTTATCTCCTGTAATCTATTCGTTAAGAAGATTTTTTATTTGATTGCTAATGAATGAGTATTAACATGCCCATTAAATGTACTTTTCATTGATTTGCAGAGAAATTATTCTCAGTTAATGTACACCTACTGCGCAAATGATCATTAGCTGCATTGTAGCGCTAAAATAAATAGGCACGCATTTGGTATTTCCCCTCTGTTTTACTCTGTTATCATTTCTCATTTTATAGTGGAGACTTTTCTGATAATGCATCAATTTCAAAGTTTAAAAACCATTCGCCTGGACCAGGGTGGTGATGACCGGGAAGTCGAGTGATTTTGCACAGTGAAATTATTGCATTTTAATGCACATTAGTGGATGACTTCGTTAAATTTGAATGTCGCGGAATAGCCCTTTATTCTTTAAATACGTTTCTTCTGGTAAAAAAAAATATAAATAATTTGAACTGGCTTCGTAAGTATTATTTTTTAACAATTTCCTCCAGGAATAATCCAATTATTGATAATGCGAATTTTAATTTTGATAACCACATTACTACAGTATTGAATTTTAGTGATACCGTATCTAATCACTAAAAAAAGTGTCCAGAATATACTACATATAGCTTTAGTATGTGATTACATTTTTGTAAATTATGAACTCTCATCCAACTGTGAAATTCCAGCATAATAATAAACGATTTTGGGGTAATTGCATGTATTTTTATCATGATAGTGATCATGTTCTCCTTATTTTTTGCTGGCGACTTTCATTCTTTTTTAATACGGATTTGCATCGCAATAAAAAATGAGAACCAGTAACAAGTGAGAAAAACATGCGTAGTGATTCCATCGTCCCCTCGTGGTTTCATGACTAATCGTTGAGAAGCATAGAGTATAAGGTTCGACGCTAAAATCCTTTCTAAACGACATCGAATGCGTGGTGTCTCATGTTTTCTCAAGTATGCGACCGTTGACGGACCGCGGTGCTATTCGTAAGATATAGCAGTTTCGCGATTGAAGAGCACTATTTTTAATGCAGACATCTTACTTTTTTCGCTACAGTTTTAACGTAAGAAGTGGAGTTAAATTCCTGGCAAAGGAGGAATCGAGGTTTTTAAAAAATTATGTCCGAAATGTTCATCTAGATGATGGACCGAATAAAGAAAGAGTTCGACACTGACTCTTAGCGGCGGTCAGTTTTCAGTACCATTTAATATGATTGACGATCGTGATAACTTAATTGCATAAATCTCTTGGTTGGTCCATGAATGTACATAACTTATTGATAAAATTTAGTTTGAGCTGAATCTTATTTTACTGGACCCGTTAAAACGGTGGTATTAAAAGATGCCATCCATACCTGAGAAGGAAAGTGCATGGGACACCAGGAAAAGTGATTTTATAATATCTTTTTCTAAAAAATTATATTTCGGACAGATAATATGATGAGTGTAAATGATTAACCATGATAGTCCTTCATATGAAAATATATCCGGAATAAATATGATAATCTAATGCAACTGAGGCCCGATTGGCGTATTGGAAATATAATTGATATTTATTTCTGGCGCATCTAATCAAATTGTTCGTTAACATGGTGAAATTTTAAAACTTCCCGAACGTCTAACTTAATTGAAATCTTCATCGATGCCAAAAGTGGCTTTACAAAAAGCCATCGCACAGTCAACGATGCTCAGGCAAAATGGATTTGCTTGTAATCACACAATTCACTTCGGAGTGCAACTCCCTGAAGGAAAGTAAAGTCTTCGCGAGTCCGTGGTTCATGGCATCGCTGACCTCTGCATGAATCACGACCCTTTGCGTCCGCCCAACAGCCTTCGCCACCAACATGACGCCACAACTTGGAATGCACCAAGCCAAACCTCTTATGCGTATGTAGTACGTGATCTGATACGTGTTGAGGACGAGGGGTGGGTTTTGTCCTCACCTCAGCGTTAACTTCATCCCGCCCCTGCGAGAGAAGACCATCCAATCTTCCGCTTCACGGATTGGCACCTCCCCATCAAAATGGTTAAAGCTTCTCCATCACCCAGTCCCTAGTAGCAGTGGGGCGAACCTGTGCAGCCCCATTGGCGTGGTGATTATTATCGCTATTATTTTTCTGTGAGGTAAAGTCAATAAATAACTAGCAAAACCCATCTCTTTTCAAGTCCTAGATAATGAAAGTATGGGCGCGTACTGTAAACATGGCTCTGTTATCGTTTGAAAAAACGTTAAAATCGTTTGCAACTTATTTATTAACTTACACTCATATATAGATGTAGATGTATTCCACCAAAAGTCCCACCTTTTTTTCAGGAAGAGATTTTTCCTCTTCGCATGTGAATCACAGCTCTAGTACATTTCTCTCAATTTCCCATTCACCTTACCTTGAATACGTGTCGAGTGTTTCGGATAGTATTTAGAAGAACGACCTGATGACGGAATCAATTAGGGCACCAAGCAAAGCTGCCTGTTTCGTTAAGAAATGGTACGAACGAACAGAAGCTTCGCATTGTTATCCAAAGACATTGGTTGGGAGAAATTGGAAAAGCGAAGATTACAGGCAAGAATTAAACTTTCAGATAAAGTACAACTAATTTGAGTTTAATAGTGAACCGGAAGGAATAATCCCAGCTCCTTATTACATTGGAATGCCACTGCACAGTGAGAAGTAAAGGTTGGCTGCGGAACCGATCGCCGCAGGAATCATATTTCCCTCACGCAACTCAAGACCACAGCAGGTGGAACGCGTAATTACGACAAGTCAATAAATAATTACTCCTAAGCCTGGTGGTCTCTCACATCCTGCCATGCGGTCTCGTCGCGGCTTGCGGGATGAAATTCAGATTAACTCAGAAATGCCTTGGCTTGTGATTTCTATTATTATCTTATTACTTCCTTATTAATTATAACATTATATTAACATCACCGGCAAAATCAAAAAGTAATGTACTAGTAAATACCTAGATACTGTAGAAATTAAATTAAATTTATTAAAATTACCTTAGCGATACATGCATATATATATACACACATATGCATATATATGTAGAAATATATGTGTGTGTGCATATATATATACATATATATATATATATATATATATATATATATATATATATATATAATGTATAACACTTAGTACTAGTGGACACAGACAAAAACACAGAAACACACAAAAAAGAGACTCACTATTTTTCGAATTTTCGGTGGTCGTGAACACCTTTATCAAGGAAGAGAGGGACAGGGCAGTTCTGTCCCTCTCTTCCTTGATAAAGGTGTTCACGACCACCGAAAATTCGAAAAATAGTGAGTCTCTTTTTTGTGTGTTTCTGTGTTTTTGTCTGTGTCCACTAGTGCTAAGTGTTATACATTATTATTCACGTCCGTGAGACTTTCAAAAAGTGTTATATTCTATATATATATATATATATATATATATATATATATATATATATATATATATATATATGTACAAATATTTACATATTTATATTGTATTCATTGGCAAATTTAAGCCTTCGCATACCCATAGGTGAGTTAATAAAATTCAATTATGCAATTTATTTACACAATGATTGCTATTTTTATGTAAACATGCATGAAGGACCCCAAATTCTGTAGATATATTGCACCACATTTGGGAGAGTTATCTATATATCTCTGTTAGCTGTGTAGTATATCCCTGCTTAATGTAATTCCTATGCCTTGAAATATTGGCACTTTTGGTAACTCTAGAAAACCCGTAAGCTAGATGAGAAGACAAATTAGACAACTCTGTTTGCCTAAGCAGTGACCGAGTGGAAAGGAAAAAAATAGGTCAGGTTGAGATTAAAGAAAAAAAATGTCGAAGAGGAGCTAAGTGTTCAACGGATTGTCGACCGTTATACATCCCGCTAGGGGGAGTGATGCATTTTAACAGAGGAAGAGCATTCTAATGATACGGGTCCGAATGAGTTGACTCAAGCTAAGCGGTTGACTTTCGAAAGCGGCCAGTGGATATATGAAAAACTTAGATGGGAGTGATGGAGCTTGTGAGTTATATTTCGTCGAAATAAACAACCAAGCACACTGCGTGGTGTTATGAGTGAACTCTGGCTTAATCACCGGGAGGAGATTATTTAAAAAGTTGTGAGTCACCAGATACGGGAATGAAAGATGAAAAACCTACCAATGACTGAGTAGCTTCTGGCTCTCTGATTTTATCATTATTTAACTACATGAACATTGCAAAGTAATGAGAGTGATGAATATATAACAGCTAAGACATCACTAGGTTATTTAATGATAGCAAAAATAAAAATGTGAGCCATAATCAAGGGAATACTAGTACGTTATATTTTAAGACTTGCTTAAGCGTGACAACCGATACTACAAACAAAGTATACAAAAAAACCACGGATTTCTAAACAATAGCTACAAACCAAAACACCACTGCTTTTTGGCACTACAACGATAGTTGAGGCACTTTTTCCAGCGTTTTTATTAAGTTAAATCAGTTTTTCGGCAGTTATAATGGACTCACAATTTTGGTGCACATTTTTCCAGATTTCAGGACCTCAATTCTGATCCATTATCTCTCTATATTTAAACGAGATCTTATTATGGACAAATACGAAAACTGCTTAAAAGATGGAGTGCATAGGTGCAGTAATGCCTATTTAATCAACTGAAAGAGGTTTGTTGGTTCGAAAGGGTATGACATTTAATGAGCAAGCACAACACTCCCTTCATCGCATAGACCGGCATCTAGTTGTACGTATGCCTAATGATGGCGCCTAAGCGTTGAAACCTGACTATTAATTGTGAATAAGAGATAATGAGAAAACACCATTTCTGTTCAAATTAATTGCCCACCTTCCACCTTAAAGAAGAAATTTGTTATTTCCTGTTAAGTTCAATAGTTACTGTTGCCAGGTTCAAAATTTACTTGTATACGCTGCTAACAACTTTTCTTTCGTTATTTCAAAGCTAGAGAGAAATTCTCCCCAAAAAAACGCGCCCAATTAGCATTAAATTATTCTTAATGCAGCAAAACTCAATTCGTACATTGCTCTGAGAAAATAGGAGAACAGATAAACACAGGCATGCATATGTTTAACAAGATAAAGAATTGACTCAGAGCAGTAATTTCCATTAACCATGTCATATCTTTAGAAAAATCAGCACCCTACTTTTACTTCTTACTTTAAGGGCCTTGCCTTTTTCTTACGGCCAACCATAAATGTAGCCCAACCGGTTTCCCTTCTTGCTGTCTTCCAAGATTTTTTAGTAGGTATGATCTATAAATGCATATTATAACGCGAGATTCTTTGTGTCAACAATTGTCTGCAGTGAGGCCACCTCTATTCATATTTAAAACAATTGGTGGCGCTATGTTTATAGTATCATGAAGGAATGCTGATGGATCGCATTAGAGGTACAAACAATTAAAGAACTAATTGTCCTGAAATACAAACGAATCTTAGTCGGAGAGCCGCTTGGAGAACACGAGAAGTTCCCAAGGAAAGTCAAGAAGAGGGACTTACTCTAGCGTTCATCGTTATGTTCATGGTGATACAGGGTATGCGTTTTCTCCGAACATTATTTGATAGCCAAATGGATGAGTGGTTAGAAGAAGAATTGCGCTAGGAAAAGAGTCTTTCACAAGGAGGAGGGAATTGATGAGAGGGACGTTGAGTAAGGATATTATGAAGAGACTCATTAAAACTTTGACATGGAGCGTAGCTATGTGCGGCGCGGAAACGTGGTCATTGAAGCAGGAGGATAGACGTAGATTGGAGGCTTTTGAAATGTGGGTGCGGAGAATAATGGAGAAGATTAAATGGACCGAAAGGAAAACAAATGAGGAAGTACTTGGTATGGTGGGCGAGGACAGGGGTTTGTTGGGAGAATATCCACGGAGGCGGACATTCTGTCGACCCTATAAGATGTTGTAATAAAACCAGGTCCCTTTCGCTCCGCTGACGACACTAGCTTTTGGTTAGGCCAAATTGTCCTAGATGCTTATTTTCATGATATTGGTGCGAAAAAACAAATGGTAGTATCAGTAGTCCCTAATTTAAAGTTTTGTGTGGAAAACAAGACATTTAAAACTGTTTAACTGTTTATTATCAAGCAGCGTGGGCGCTTTCGACGTTCGGGATCGTTGTTATGTGGTGTACGACAAGTGAGAGCTCGGGGCTTGTAGTCATGAATCAGCCCCCAGTCAGCCGGAATCAAATGCGTACTCTCAATCTCCTGGACTTACCAAAAAGATTTCCGAGTTTTGGGGCATTATGGAAGATAAAATAAAACCACGAATTCCGGTATTTCGAATTTATACAATTTCACCTCCCATATTTTATAGCCTATTTAATTTATACAAAAGTGCAAAGTTTTTTGATGAAAGTCATAAACCGCTTTGAAACAAATTTTGCAAATGCATCGTCATATCCATAGGCGTCCGATGTACCAGTATATGCCGGAGTAAAACTCCATCAATAAGCTTATAGATACATTTGTAGAACGGATAGATTTAAAATGTCGTCCAGATGAAGGATTTCTCTAATGTTTTCAGTTTCAGTGGAGGATCAGAGGGTGGGAGGGATGCTATGATGGATACACTATAGCATTTAGCTCTTGGAGTCTCTTCAAGTGAAGAAGGCCTCTGAGAGGGCCGAAAGCTCGAACAATTTACCGTGTAAGTCCTTTTAAATGTTGCTATTCTATTCTATTTGTGTTATATTGTGTCAGCCCATTATTGTGCCGCTCGTGTGAGTTTTTCCGTACAATCGTTATATATATATATATATATATATATATATATATATATATATATATATATATATATAAAATATCTTCGAAATGGAACGCTCTTCGGCGACACACAAATATATAAAAAACACAGATGTAGATTTTTAGAATATAGAGACACAAAGAAAGGACACTCACAATTTGTTATTTTACGTTTCGACAGCACGGCTGTCGTCTTCAGACGACAGCCGTGCTGTCGAAACGTAAAATAACAAATTGTGAGTGTCCTTTCTTTGTGTCTCTATATTCTAAAAATCTACATCTGTGTTTAGACGACAGCCGTGCTGTCGAAACGTAAAATAACAAATTGTGAGTGTCCTTTCTTTGTGTCTCTATATTCTAAAAATCTACATCTGTGTTTTTTATATATTTGTATATATATATATATATATATATATATATATATATATATATATATATATATATATATATATATGATTTCGTCGACGTAACACGAAGGTGTTGAATAATAAATTGGACAGCAATAATGACTGCGAAGATATGAAGTTATGAGTCATTAATTCCATATCTTCCGTTGAAGACGGAGCAGAATTCTGTCAAAATGATCAAGAAATAACGTGTGAGTGATCTATTTATGTGTTTCTATATTGTTTGAATTTATTATATATATATATAAATATACGCATACATATATACACATATATATATACATGCATACATATATATATATATATTATATATATATATATATATATATATTATATATATATATATATATATATATTATATATATATATATATATATATATATATTAAAGACCGATATTCTGAACAGCCGGTGAAGTCAAATGAATGGATACATTTTACTATACCAATAAATATTCGTGAAACTGATAGCATGATTATTCATTTTAATAGGAGGATATAGTCATGCCTTCAGCGAAGGAGAACGTCTTTAGCAATTCTCTCAAAGAAGAAAAAAGACAGACTGGGATAATTGTTCGTGTGGAGTGAAGGAGAAAAAACTATTGCCTCGAGACAAACCGGAATAAAGGAGGAAATGAAATAATGATCTACTGTTGAGGAAAAATGGATACCTTTCAAAGAAAACTAGAGGAAGACTTGCTTGAATATGTGGAAGACCTTTGCTATTTAGGCCGCGAGATCACCTGGGGTGGATGAAACGAAAGGCATATGTGAAGCAGAAGAGCGCATCGAAGGCTTTCTACCGGAAGGAACAGGTATTAAATAAATGCACTCAGAGTCAATGCACATGAAAATAAGAAAATAAGTCCAATAAAATTAGCGGTAGAATTACAGTGGAAGAGCAAGGATAAATGATGAAAATCAGATGACATAAGAAAGCCTAAGTAGTGTGAAGTAAAAAATTGAGCAACTGAAGAGAAAGCCGGAGGATAATAGCAGAGCCTTGAAGAGTGGTTAAAATACCAATAATAAGATATTAAACTATTTTACAATAATTCATTTTTATCAATTGGCGAAAATCGACTAAAAAGTCATTATTTCTGTTTATCATTCAAGCGATAGGTCCGTGGCAGATTCCCAAGCTATAATTTCTACATTTTAAAAAACATAGCTCGAAAGGGTTGATACTAAAAAGCTGGGATTAAAAATATCAATTCAGAAGTGCAAGACGGTGATACAGTTTCACCTATCTCCAAAGAAGATTCAAGGTCATTTCAAGCAGAATATCGAACTGCCATCAACGAAAACGCTGCTATCGTTCCACTCCTCGATTGCAGAGCGATAGGTGCGCGCGTCGGTGCAGGGAATGCGCGGGTTTGGGGCGGGTGAGTGTAGCTACGTCACCGGAGTGCGGACACAAAGGGGACAACTCGCTGCCACCAAGTTTCCCGCCTTTCTACTTCTGTTGCCCGCCGCGAGGAGTGTTCCAGCAGAGGGCTGCCTACCCAATGGGGAATCGAAACGGAAGGCAGAAAAATAATAAATGAACTCCGGGTTACGGACAAGAAACGGGCCGTGCTCTTCGGCGCGGCCTACATCTGCGGCGGAGTCATTGCGCAAAAGTGGCCCCGAGCTCAGTATCAAACAATAGCCTTCATAACTTCACAGAAAACTCCAGTTTCACAGATGTACCATAATAATAATGATGATAATCACGGCTCGCCCGTTTGTCGTTTGACAGAAACATGGGGGAGAGGGGTTAAGGGAATGGTCCTCCAGGCGATGCAGATTAATAGAGTATGATCTCGTATTCAAACAATTCCTCCTCTTACCCGCACTCGTCTTCAGAGCCCCCTCCACCACCCTTGCCCTCCGTGGAGGAGTGGGTACACAGAAAGATTACACAAGATTCGCCTTTCTCACCAGCTCACCCGATTACCCTCCACAAACCTAAAACTCCTCGCCGCCGCACACACACACGAACACGGGGTCGTGTTCGTGTGTGTGTACGGCGCGTGCGTGGCGCGGCGTCGGCCGCCTTCATTCAACGCTGCATCCGCTCGGCGACGTCGGCGCCCACCCGCCTCACCTCTCCGTCCCCACTCCCGAACCACGCCTCGTCGCCGGGGAAAAGTTTTCCCTCCCTTTGGCACGCAGGGAGGCAGCCGCTCCTCGACGCGATTGTCCGCGGGGGTTGCGGGCGATGGGGTGTTCCGAGCACAGGCGCACATCCGCGATCTCCTTCCACTCTCAAAGGGCGTGATTATCCTTGTCCCGTGATGCAGGCGTTCAGGTCCGCTTGAGATACGGACATTCAGCAAAGAGACGGATCCTCGAGCGGCATGGATGCGGTAAAGTTTGCACTCGGGAGGAATGGAAAGAGAACCGATCGCCCTAGGTGATGGGTCACCGATGCGAACCAAGAGATAACTCAGTAAATTTCGGAAAGGTAAAAAATCTGGGGTCCCATGCTGTGAATTCTCAGCTGAATAACTTGCGTGATGGGTGTGAAAAATTAAAATGTCACAGATTTTCAACATAAGGGCCATTTCAAATTCCTTATCGCGGAGACCTCTTTCATTAAAATTTCTGATTCATATGAGATAGGTATAGTCTTATATTCATACAAGGTTTAGAAAGAATAGTTCTAGAAAGAAAAGGCAACTCCTGCGTTCAAAGAAGATAGGACTATAGACGAGGAAACAATAGATAAAAACAGTTGAATGGAGCGTGGCACTCAATGGATCAGAAGCATGGACCATCGGAAAAGTAGACCAGAAAAGACTAGAAGCCTTCGCAATCGGTGCTGGAGGAGGATGCTTAAGATCAAATGAGCGGATAAAATAAGAAATGAAGTATACAGAAGAATAGACGAAGAACGGAACCTATAGAACAACATAGAAAAAAGAAGAAACAGATAGATTGGCCTCACCCTGAGGCACAATGGATTCGTGAAAAATATCAAAACTTTTGCTGGCAGAAGGTCTGCTTGCGAAGACCTTCTGCAACGGCAGCGCGACGATACCCCAGCCACTTACAGTCCCATATTGACCCTAGCAGACTATCTCCCATTCCCAAAAATGAAGTTCTCCCTCAAAGGACTACACCATAGTACCCTCAGCGCCAGCAAAGAAGCTTGCACTCGTATACTTAAGGACCTCCAGGAATCCGCCTACCAGGGAGCCTTCTATTCATGGAAAAGCTGTTGCCAAAATTGTGTCAACGCTCAAGGGATGTAGTTTGAAAAATTTTGAAGCATTGTATATATACATATATATGTATATATGTATATATATATATATGTATGTATGCATATATTGTATATATATATACATATATGTATATATACATACATTGTATATATATATATATATACACACATATGTATATATGTATATATAAGTGTGCGTCGCGGTAGTCGAGTGGGTAGAGCGTTGGACTGCTGACCGGAGGGTCCCGGGTTCGATTCCCGGGCAAGTCACTCTGGGCACCTACAGTTCCACCCAAGCTAAAGTGATTTTTCGGGTACCAGGTCTTCCTGGGAAACCATAACCGGCACAGGGAAAGGAACTGGCCCCCCTACCCTGATGTGTGAATTTCGGACGCCGAATAGGGTACTCCACCATCACCTACTAAACCGACCTCGGGTTGATTACTGTGTTCATGGTTAATGGTTCATATACATATATATATATATATATATATACATATACCTATATATACATATACATATACATACATAAATTTTTACCCTATTTTAACAAAAAATTATAATACCGTCTTAATGTGATGAGTCCCCTGAACAAACAAACAAATCAAATTTCATATCTGTGTATTATTAGAATTATATTATTTACCGTGCTAAACTTTATCAATGTGTCTACCAAATTAAAATATCAAGATTCCATTATAAACTAGTTTGAAAATTGGGAAATGGGCAACAGATTTGGGTAAGCTTCACTTTTCCAGCTGCTTTTTCTAATATTCTCCTTATTTCAAGTAGAATATTTCGTGCGTTTCATCTTCAACGCTTACATACGAGAGCATTCCAGAAAGTAACCTCCGTTATGTTGAAAAAAATTCACTTTAATAGATACAGAAAATTTAATTCTGGAGTAAACTGAACACACTGACTATTTTTGTTTAAATTTCTGAAGAAACTAATAAGCTGAACATTAATATTCATAACAAGTTCGATATTTGTTAACCAACACCTTCTCCATTGCATCTTAATAAATGGAGTATGTTCCAAATGTGGCGTTAGCATTTTTACAATAATGCACTGAACACTTCTCTTTTATTTGCTTCTCACAGTTCTCCACGATTCTTCTGATGGATACACTTTAAACGCGGACTTGCGGTTTCCTTTAAAATTCGCTTTTCGTGTTAGATTGGAAATACAGCTACCTAACACGAAACCTGTTCCGAGTAACTTACAAAAAGTAAAGTTATTTTAAATTCCGTTAAATGGGTAAATGACCTATTAGGGATGAAAAAAACAAAGACGACGTAGTTAAAAGCATAGCGCTTACCAAATAGTCTTACTCCCAGCATAATAATCTCTACACCTCATAATCATACAGCTGGAATTCAGAAAATGGTACCAGGCTATGTATGGTATGTGCAATGGAGGGCGGGGAATCGAAAGAACCAGAAGAGATCATCAGATCGGAGAATTGAGACCAGACCTGGTTCATCCAAGGGATTAATAGTCACTAGTAACACAGATATTCCACGTTCCCACGGAGTGAAATGGCAGCAAGAATCTCCCTCCTCTGTCTTCCTCAGGGCCCTCCTATGGGTCGTCATCCTTTATCATGTCTCCGAACTCCACAATTATGTACATTTGACAACGTTGTCATTTACTCAACTTGTATGTTCTTTCTTCGATTGGAGGAACCAGCACCCGTCGAACGAGCGCTCTCCGAACAGCGGAACTTAAAAGAGGCCTCCACCGATCGCGCCGTTCTATTTTGGGGGGTCGTCGGAGGGAGGGCGGGCCGGCGGGGAGTGTGGCTGGCCGCCTTGCACCCTACGCCTGCGGTGGCGGAATCGCAGGGCGGTCGGGCGAGGGGAGGATAGGAGGGCCAGGAAACGACGTTCAAACCCTTCCCTCGCACCTCACAAAATAAACGGAACACAAAACTTGTGCAACGGCCACGTTCCCTCCGCACGTAACATTCCGAGAAGTATGTAGCTTTGAATTCCGGCTCACGCGAATCTTTTCGAAATTACCCGCTACATAGTTTGATTTCACGAACTCTTGTCACAGCCGTCAAGGAATCATTACCTTACCCCGTTTATTTACTGTTTCCACAGCAATTTTATTTTTGAATCTCAAGAAGGCAGGAGAGTGGGTGGAGATGCTAAGGGATAGCGAGATGCGGGAATGTTCGTGATAAATGGGTGCATGCTCGTTGAGCGGCAAACAAGAAGAATGAAAAAAGAGGCTGTTTAGGCGGGACAAAGGAAGTTGGAATTCCATCAAAATATGTTTATTTTTAGAGTACCTACCTAAATATTTTTTCAACAAGTAGTTTCCCAATGATAACAAATGTTCATTAATAATGAGCCTTTAAGAAGGTAAACAGTTCAAAATTAATTCATAGAAGATCTGATACATTATTTGAATAAACTGTGGCAAGGAGCACGTAATTGTAGCAAAGAGAGGGTAGAATAGGTTGGGAAACCCGCCTGTCGCCATGAGAGCTAGACAGATTAATTAGGGTGATGATGGCTTCCTTTCTTCAGAGATGTGCTTCTTGTATTCATCACACTTCATCTTAACCCATACGAAGCTTCTTGGTTGTGTAGCTTGGTTTATTTGTACTCTGACCTTAAGGAATTAATGTAAATGCTAATTATTGGTGTTCCGTGTATTCATGTATTGAGAGAAAGTTGAATAGTCGTACGTGATGTTTGCTAAAGTCGCGGTCACGAAATTTGCGAGGGAAGAAAGATTCCCTTCATCGATCTCTTCATCAGACAATTCATAACCCTTCCCTAACATTTTCGCTATGGTTTCACCACCGGAATAGTCCGGGGCCAAAATTATTTCCTCTCAGGCAACATCAAACTTGAATAATTTGAGTCAATACAATTTTTCAAGTCGTTCATACAACCTTCCCGTTTCCAGTTGCTCTCATTTTACATTATTCAACAATAACCTGACACTTTCAGTTCGTTCAAAACAATCTCCCTCGAAATTGGAAACGTTTTACCCTTTATTATATTTCAGTAGGTATATCCTTCTGCAGAAGTTCCCGAATGCTTGACACTTTCAGGTAAAGTGAGGAAATGTGGCCCTTCCAGGACGCTTAGCCTAGCCACGAAGCTGAAGCCTTAGCCGCCTTGATGGCGGCAAACCATACAATTGTGTTATTTCCTAGTGGCACCCAAATCATTGTGTATACAGATAATACAGCTGTTATGCATTCTTTAATTAAAGGGAGAGGTGTTATTATGTTAAATTTGGATGTAAAAGAGTTGTGTATTAAATTAATAAAAGAAAGATCATGGCACGTGACCTGGAGGTACATCTCCACGCACGAGAATCCGGCCGACCGTCCTCCACGGACCGTCCTACCTCCCTATGCCAGCTCGGCCGTCGGGATGGTATAAAGGTGGAACGAGGCCTGAGTCGACAGTCGGTTGGAAACTCAAGTGCAAGAAGTCGATACATAGGCAAGCCTACCTTTTCGTGCCTAGTATGTACCAATACTTCCAAGAAATCCTCACAGTCTAATTGATGGCTTCCATATCAATAACTGACCTTAGTGTTGATGGTAAATTTGACGTTTTTGATATTTTTATAACTAATTTCATTATGTAAGTCTAAAATAACGGTAGCTGATAGCGATTACCTGTGCGATGCCGGAGGGTTCATTCAGATATTTGGTTCAAAATTGAATAAAATATTTTATTACAATCTCTCTGAGAGAAAATTAATTACTGAATACACTAATTTTTCATACATTCCGCATGATTACAGTTTGCACATCAGCATATTATGCAGTACTTAATCAAATGCTATATGTATTTCACAACCTAGTATTAGAGCTTACACTCGTTTTCTTGATTTCCCTGATTAGAGGATTTCGTGTACGCATGGAATGTTTGACAAGGTTTTTTCTCTACCGCTCACGTAACAATAATCAGAAGATCGATTTAATAAACACCTAGCTACGGAAACGATAACCAGGCAAAGGATGTGGGGAAATTGAAAACGGCATGTTGGAAAAAAAATTTGGAAATAACAAAGGGACTGGGGAAGGGGGCATTAAATATCAAATAACACCGACATAAATTAAGAGTGATCGTGTGTCGCATTCTCATCCTTGGAGAAGACCTATGGAATCATCACGAAAAACAATAAATGCAAATTCCTGGAAACAATTGACATGGATTACAATGATACATCATTAACCTACCAATGATTCAAGAACCAAGTCACCACAATGCAAATGAAAGTCGGGGGAAAAATAATTACGAAAATGGACTAATGATTGGAATAAAGACGCAACGTCTAACCAGCGCCATTCACCACTCTTATTCTCGGAAAAAGAGGCGATTATAAGAGCACAAGGAACGAGCATCATTTCAAAAGGGGAAGGAATCAAAGCGCCCCGTTTCGCAGATGAAAACTCAGTAATGGCAGAAAATCCCGAAGACATGAGGGCATCATTAAAGAGAATGGACCGAGCACTTTGCCATGAACAGAGGAGACATGAGGAGAGTGAAGCCAACCTACCGAGGCAGAATTAAGGAAGAAGAACCCAACGTAATGGTCAAGTCCGGAAACAATGGGTTTTTTTATTAGCCAAACAAGAGAACGTCGGGGGAATCGGAAGATAAAGGCCTAGTGGAGAGGGGGATGCTTGTCTTCCACTCATTAGTTTTTTCACCGATCGACCCCCCTCGGTTTGGCGAGGAGCGGGGGAGGGAGTGAGACAGGAGACTGGGCGGCGACGGGTGTTCCACGCGCCGCGGGGGAGAGTGGGTGTTTTGGAGGCTCGGGGTGGGCGTGAGAGGGGGTGCTGTTGTCGGTGTGAGTCTCGTGGGCAGCCCATCACACGGCAAAGGGGCGCAAGGCGAAGCGGGCGGGGTAGGTCAGTGACTCTCGTGGCGGGTATTTCGGCGGCCTGGGGGCTGAGGGGGAGAGAGGGAGGCGCGGCCGTGGTGGGGGGGGGGAGAATAGCGGGGGTGGGGGGAGCCGATGACCGCCCCTCAGGTTGGTCGACGGCCAGCGGGGTGCGGGAAGGGCGGCGCGGAGAATGGCTCGGAGAAGAGTGAATAATGCACTCTCTTCCAGCTCGGGAACGAAAATAACAAGAATGTTAATGAGACCTTAAGTTAAGTGAGCTCTTACGGTTTCAATATGTTTTCGTATGTATATAAATAAATATATATATGTATATATATATATATGTATGTATATATATTTATATATATCGGTTATACGGAAACACTCACACGAGCAGTATAATAATGGGACGGCACAATAGAACTCAAATAAAATGGTAATATTTAAAAGGACACTCACGCGGTAAAATGTTTGAGCTTTCGGCCTTCTCCGAGGCCTTCTTCAAGTAAGACTCAATAATATATATACCCTATACATATAAAAACTAAGTGTCCTTTTTTATGTATTTTCCTCTATTTTTGTTTATTGATATATATATATATATAGTATATATATATATATATATATATATATATATATATATATATATATATATATATATATGTATGTATAAAAGGGTAGTCCAGGGGGTAGAGCGTTGCACTGCAGACCGAAGGGGCCCGGGTTCGATTTCCGGGCAAGGCACTCTGGGCACCTACAGCTCCATCCAAGCTATGTGATTTTTCGGTTATGGTTTCTCAGGAAGACCTGGTACCCGAAAAATCACCTAGCTCCGGCTGTGCCCAGAGTGCCTTGCCTGGGAATTGAACCCTTGCCCCTCCTGTTAGCAGTCCAACGTTCTACCCCTGGAGTATCGCGACCCACTATATATATATATATATATATATATATATATATATATATATATATATATATATATATATATATATATAATATCTTCGAAATGGAACGCTCTTCGGCGACGCACAAATATGTAAAAACACAGATATAGATTTTTAGAATATAGAAACACAAAGAAAGGACACTCACAATTTGTTATTTGACGTTTCGACAGCACGGCTGTCGTCTTCAGAATCAATTTCTGAAGACGAGAGCCGTGCTGTCGAAACGTCAAATAACAAATTGTGAGTGTCCTTTCTTTGTGTTTCTATATTCTAAAAATCTAAATCTGTGTTTTTACATATATATATATATATATATATATATATATATATATATATATATATTAATATATAAAAACACAGATGTAGATTTTTAGAATATAGAGACACAAAGAAAGGACACTCACAATTTGTTATTTTACGTTTCGACAGCACGGCTGTCGTCTTCAGTCTGAAGACGACAGCCGTGCTGTCGAAACGTAAAATAACAAATTGTGAGTGTCCTTTCTTTGTGTCTCTATATTCTAAAAATCTACATCTGTGTTTTTATATATTTGTGTGTCGCCGATGAGCGTTCCATTTCGAAGATATTTTATATATATATATTTATATATATATATATATATATAATATACATATGTATACATACATATATATATACATACATGTATATATATGTACATATTGTATACTGAATCTTAACAGCTCACCTATGTCCTCAAAAGTGCGCATGATTACAGATCGTATTGCCAGATTACAATAATGGCTGTTCACACCATTATAACTGAATATTTGCGAAATATCTGCGCTAAACTCGTCCTGAAGGTCTTGATGGGCAATCAGGAGCAGAGTTGAGTGTCTGCTTGCGAAGACCTACTGCAGCGGCATCGCGATGATTCCCGAACCACCTTCAGTCAAGAAGAAAAGAGACATCGGCCCAACGTGAGGCAAACAAATGCCCCTAAATACTCCGCGTTTCCTAATTGGCTTTTTTGCATCGGAGAAAAATATGCAAACAAATATTACTGACGCTCCGTCGTAGCGGCGATTTCGCATTTGCATATCCATACGCATTATCCACATTAGACGAAAGATTAAATGATTCCCCACCAGTGACTGCAATTACCGATGCCGAGTTGAAGAAAAAAGTTAATTCAAATTGAAAGCAGTAGAGACATAAAGGAGAGGCGGCGTTGATAGGCGGGAGCAGGGGTATAACAACTTGGGTGGTTCGGTGAGAGGCATTATGACCCACGGACACAAAGCATTTAGACAAAATTACGTTGCTTCTTCCAAAGAATCAACATTAAATCACAAAGCGTTGGACAATTTTGAAAGTAAATCATACATTTCCCATTTTAATGACTCTGTATTGCCGATAACAAAATTAGATGCGAGCCTGGGATGTATTTTGGTCACATTTCCCGTACCACTCAAACTTTCATCAAGAATTTGATAAATTTATTAAGTTCTCCTAATACCTATTTCTGTGGAAATCATTATTATTTTTTTCTTAAATTGTATTACTTTTATTAGGGCTTGTTTTCGTTTTTATGACAGATTTTTAAGTTTCAATGTGATCAAGATAGTTTATTTTGTACTCATTTCAGACTAGTTTAAGATATAGTATTATAGTATGGGGATCCACCGGTTCAACAAATATTAAAATACTAAGATGTAAACAGAAAAATCCGAGAGAGAGCGTCAGAGGCTGGGTCAAATAAAACAAGTATTCAAGATCGAAGAAAATATCTTCCAAAAATTGGGAATTCTACCGGTTTACAGGCTGTGTAGTTATGTCATTGTAATAGGAAACTCTTTTAATGACAAATATAAAATACGTGACGCACAAAAAAGGAATCACCAATAAGGGACAGTATGAATTGTATAACAAAAGATATCCAGCCGATCAAGGTAAACGTAGAAGGAAATTGGAGGTCAGTTTATCCTTAAATATTAATTGAAATGCCTAAGGATTTGAGGATTTTACAGTCAATAAATGCTGTGAAAAGGAAAATAAAAACTGGCTATCTCATGGGAGGGACTAGTGCTTGGAACAAAACTTGACACAAAAATATTCGTAATTTTAATACTTGCAAAATTTTTGGGGGGCATTTGCGGTCAAGCCAGAACTGATTGGCTAAGCAGGGCCAGACGGAGTGTACTCTCTTTGTACTTCTCTCAATTTATACTACTATTGTACATTATGAAGAATGTCTGCCAAGTCTTTTGTATTTATGTATTCTGTATCAATTTTTCCCTCTTCTCAAAAAAAATTATTATTATTATTTACACGTATGCTATGTAATCATTCTGGCATTGTAACCTAGGATTTATATGGTATGTGTATGCTGGAAATCGTAGCAACAACTATTCATGATTCGCCCACAAAAGTCATTAAGAGTTAAGATGGCTCAAGAAAGAGTCCCTGAATCATCGCCATTGGTATTCTAATGAGAAAGCAGTTCGACCGCAGCCCTCCACTCTTTCCTCCGTATTGCTCCCCTTTTCTTCGTACTCTGACCAAAGTGTTCCCGTCCACCTTCCAAATGGCTACACCCTTTCCTCACTGTACATGACCGTCTAGCGGTCAGAACATTGTCTTATTGAGTAATTAAAAATAAATAATTTCATAGTTGAATAGTGAGAATTTTATATGTATTACTATCATCTTTTAGATACTCCGGCCATTAGATTTTTCAATAGGACACGTAGGCTCCATTGATTCGATTCTAGCTCAATCCTCCATCCACTTTTACCCATGCTCGTCTCCGAAATTTTCATTTTCTGAACTTACTCTTCACTACATTATGTACTGTATTCGCGTTCCCATCCCTAATACAATGCTGCTACTCTATCCGCTGAAACTGTCAATTCACTCTTCGCCTTTTCTTCTTAGCTTCTCATATGCGTTATTTTCGCAATTCCTTTCAAAGGGAATCCTTTTCTTCGCCTTTACGACCTTGTAGAATCCATATCCCAGTTTTAACTAACCTTAATATGTTGTGGCCAAAGTCACCTGCTGTCACCTCTTTAAACCTTGAGTCACTCTTCTATTACTTCATGTAACTCTATGACTTATATTTTTCATTTAATTCCGTCAACCCTCTGTACCGTCTTATTTACTTAGCTGCAAAGTCCTTCGATGCCTCTGCAAATCTTTCTCTTTTGTGTGTTATAGGCCGTGGAAGTTGTTGTTCACTGAAAAGGTTCTTACGCTGTTTCGTTTGATGTCTTTTTCTCTTCCTCTTCAAGACGTAGACGATTTCTGCCAGGCTACGTGCCCCAGCAGCTTTCTTCAAAATTCCTTCTTCATTTTTTACAGTGGCCATTTATTTATATGGCACCTATAGTGCGGAAAAAGAAGCGGCAATTAAGGATCATTCTTCATCATGACAATGCAAGCTCTCACAGATCGACAGAAACAACTATCTATTTGACTGGCCGAAACGTCGAGTTGATGGGCCAACCTCCGTACGGCCCTGATTTAGCACCAAATCACTTCTTTTTATTCCCGTTTATGAAGACAAAATTGCGTAGCAAACGTTTTTCGGGGCCTGAAAATGCCGTGGATGCATTAAAAAACCATGTTTTGGAGGTACCTCAATCGGAGTGAAGTGTTACAAAAGTTGGTTCGAGCGTATGCAAAAGTGTATTGATTTTTATGGAGAACACTTCGAAAAACAATAAAGCCATTTTCAACAATAAATTACTGTCTTTTCATTATTAGGCTAAAAATATGAATAGCAACCCTCGTGTATACATGTATACATGATACGGTATGATATCAATAATATAATATAATATATATGATACATATTCGGTTGATGTGCAGGTACGTCATATGTTGAACCTAATATTGCATCATTTAAAAAAAACTATTGAGACGATTCCCCGCAACCTTCCCAAAGCGTGCTGTAGCCGTTTCCGTGGCACGCAGCCCTCGCCTCCGGCCCGAGAGGCTTCAAAGACAGAAGGCCTTGGCCTGTGCCGTCATTGCCTCTTGCTGAGGCTGTTACTTCTCACGTACGATGGAGCGCACCTTGATGCAGGAATCAACAAGTAATTAATCACTATAATCGATGGCAATGGAAGTTTTCCCTGCGATCTGAACATCATGTTTCACTTGACATTGTCAAAGACCTTGCCCAAGTCCACGAATGGTAAACTGTTCCCCAAGTCCGCATAAAAAGGCTTGTCGGCGTGCATCACTTCTCATGACCAGTATCCATAGTCCGAGTCTGACCTACCTCTGTAGGTCTCACTTTCTACCTTCTCAAACTCCGATTCAATGCTCTTTCTTGATTACAAATAATTTTCCGCATAGATTTTCTAAAACAATTACTTTAATACGTTACGCCATGTGTTACATGTATGAATTATGCATTAATAAATTATAAATAATATTTCGTCTGCATAATTACAGGAAATCAATGGCAAATGTTTAAATAGGAGGGTTGATGCGCAGAAACCCACCACAGATTCCTTCGTAATGAAAACCCCACAAAACACTCCATTATTGTCATCTTCAGTCACTCATCACGCCTCTCCCTGCCACTTGCAGGCTTGTGCATCCATGTTTTTCTTGTTTCCTTGTGAGGCATTTTGTCCTTTCCTAATTCACACTTCAGTATAAGACTTCGTTTCTCCTTTAGTTTGGGGTTTATGGAGTGAGGGAAGGGGTTGGAGGTAAGACGGTGGGGGGAAGGGAAGGGGGGAAGGAAGGCAATGAGGATGGAAGGAAGCGCGTGGAGCAAGAAGGTGGAGGAAAGGGGTTGGGCGAAATGGATGCGGCAATGTTGGTGGAGGAAGTCGTGGAGGAAAAAGGGGCGAAGCAAATGAGGCATGGGAAAACGTCATTTATCTTCGGAGAGGAGGTGCGAGATATCTCACCTTGTTGCCTAGGTATAAGCAAACAAAAACGTTCGTAATATTAGCGGCAAAACACAAATTTTATCTGTTATAAACAGTTATTAGTGCATTAAAGAATTCAAAGCTCAAAATATATTAATTCTTGAGTGATGTCTAGATAACTGCTTTAATGTCATTTTTACGTATTCATGGCATTCCTTGCGAGAATATGATGTCGTTCTCAATTTTATTTGCACTTTATCGCCGCAACATTGATTAAACAAACCTTATGGGTGGTGTAATAGGGGAGCGTGTAGTATTCATAGTACTAAGCTCTTTAGGGGTGTCTAAAATTACGAATTAGGGTGGGGGCCCCTATCGCTGCACCGCATATGGCTACTCAGGAGGATCTGGTATCCAAAAAATCAGGAAGCTTAGTTGAAGCTAAATGGTGTCTAGAGCCACCTGAATCTGAACAGGACACTTTTGTAATAGCCGAAATTCACCCAGTTACCACGCACCGTAAATTCACATCGATTTACATTATTAGCATCGAAGTTGTCAGAAGTATTTTCATTATTCAAGTTATACTATATATCCGGCAGTCTCTTATAACTATATATTATTCAGCACATGAATCTACTTTTGTTTCCCTGTCCCATTTTTTTCTTCAGATCTTCAAATCTTCTACCTGCCTTCGTGCTGTCCAAATATTTTTCTCCCCCATCCCACTCGATTTTCTGCCTTCTCGATCACGTCCTCCATCGTCCATCTCCTCTCTACATCACCTCCGCACACATTTTCTGGCTTCACCAGCTTCTTCCTCTCCCTTCCACCACACTCAAAGCGTCATTGTTGTATTTCCCTTCTGCCCAACTTTTTTTCACCATTCTCCTCCACACTCTCATCTCAAAATATCTCTATCAATGTTCTTCCTATCAAACGAAAAAACCACATTTCCGATCCACACGACGCTGCGCTACCTACTGAGTTCTTCACAAGCATTCCTTTACCTTTGTATTCAACGAAAGAATGATTAAATGAATAAGTTTGTTTCTCTAAAGGTAAATTTCCCTTGCATGCTAACGTATACTATACCTAACTATTCGCAAAACACAGTGAGTGTAGGAGGTATTGTTGTTTCGCATGGTTTGTAATTTATTCAAGGTATTTAGATTATCTATTCCTAATAATTGATCTGCGTCTCTAATAACAACCACAAGATGATATCGAGTTGCCCAAGAGCTTGGATCTACAAACACATTCCTATGCTGAAGAAACGTGCCGATTCATCTTAGGTGTATTCTCGTAGGTTTTCGTAGGTTTCGAGGTCAAGGGGAACAGTAAGTGTGGATGATATGCCACTCGAAATTCAGTTATTAAGGAACACGGATATTTGTATGAGCTACTTAGAAAAGGTAGAGAGTTGTAACAATTTTATAACCATGGCTTAAAAACTTCCAGTTCAAGCTAATGTTAAAGCTGATAGCGCAATTGCAAAGATTCAAAGAGTTTATAATTTTTACTTTTAGAGATATGCGCATAACTCACCAGATTGTTCGATAAAATTTCTTGGCTATCGGTTGACAATGGATTTGCTAACCCAATAGATATTCGGATCATAAACATTAAACGAAATCCAACAGAAATGCCTTCACTGAAAGGGAATCACGTTGAGCATGAAATGAAAATATATTTCCAGAAACTACTTCTACCACGTTCACTAAATCCGGCTTTTTTTTGAATGAGCATCAAAAAAGAGCCGGATCTGGTGCGCACAAGATTGCTTACGCATACCTGTCTGTCGAAAAATGGCGAATGGGAAGGGAGTTAATGCAATTTGGGAGAGGGAGTTGTTTTAAAGAAACGAGCGTGTAAAGTTGGTAGAGAGATGTTAGGTGATGAGCAGGAGGTGCCCCTCAATCAAATTCCCTCGTTCGGTTCCCTCTGGGTGGAGACAAGTATGGAAAAATACAGGGCTGTACGCTGGGCAGAAGGGGATGGTGGGAAGGGATTATTTGTAAGGGGATGGATCGAAGACGGGTGGACACGAATGTGTCAGGGAGAGTGGGGATGGAAGGAAGATGGACTTAAGTGTGATGCGCGAAGAAGTAGAGCGAGGTAGGTTAAGGTCGGGGAGAAAGAGAATGCAAAAGTTCGTGTGGAACAGTCGGGGCGATGGGTTTGGAAGGTATTGAAGGGCTGAAGCGAATTGGGGTGCAGGCAGAGGTGTGGATGATTAGGGGAGTGGTCGCAGGGGGGATTGAAGGGATAAGGGTTGTGCGTTGATGTCGAAGGGAAGCCTGAGGGGAAGGAAGGATATGTAGGAATGGGTTGATAGGAATTAAAATTTTAGAAAAGGAGTGGATGGAAAGGCCTGAGGAAGAGGCGGTGGGGTGGCCAAGGAAGGAATTCAGCTGCTACAAAGTGGTATAGTTTTAGTTTAGAATGGAATTTACGTCTGCAACAGTGTGAATTACAGCTGGTTGAAAGAAGGAAATCGAGGAAAATGAGAGAAGAGTTTATAGGTATTTGTCTGTGGAGAGAGGTGTAGAGGAAGGGATGGAGTTAAATCTAATTCGTAAGTGATCTATTGAAATTGTTTATCGCACCAACTTGTGCTGCCCAAATAACACCTAATTCCTTTCTCTTTCATTTCTTTTCGCTTATCCATTTCTTCCGATTTTACGCGACGTTTTTTTTTACCTTCTTCTACGGTTGGATTCCGGTCTCAAAGGGTAATCAAATATTCTTCTCTCCATACATTTTTTTTAATTTTGCGGTATCATTGCAAAAATCCTCTGTTTTGTCATCATCTCCGTCTGCCGTCAACGTGTCAAATTGCACCACCAAGGTATTCGTGTTTCATCGCCAAGTTCACACCGGTGGTCCTCTATATTGCAGAAAATCTTCACTTAATTGCAAAAATCTTTCTCAGTATCCCTACCTCATCCATATTTACGTTTATAGAGCTAGTGTGAATCATCCCCTTGCTATAGCTCTGAACTTATCCTTCTTTAGGGAATTACAATGTACTTTCCCTTAATATGTCTCAATTCATATAAATCATCTTTATCTTATACTTCACCAGCTTCCCGACTGCTCGAAGTGACCTAGCGTTCCAATGTAAGCCTCAAACTAAACTTGATGAAGATATTTCTATCGCGTCTTTTCCTCCCATTGACCCCAATGTGCGGCTAGTTTACCTGCATAATGTGTGGGCTCTATCGTAAAGAACGATGGACTTATTGAACGATCTACCTTCCCTGATCTTGATAATACTCTCTCGAAGGAGTCCCCACTGAACCTAATTCACTTGTTCAATCTTTGTCTCTAGTCTTAAAAGACATGATGAAATTTATTTTTGATAGACTCTTCAAAATCACCTCAGCGGCTTTGAACGCTGTTTTTAATTATGAAGAACACTTTCCACGAGGGTGATTCTTCTCATGGGGCTAACGCCAGGGAGGTAAGAAATGCACATCACCTTGTTTTTTGCGAGAAATTCAGCAAAAACATTTGCGATGCACAGATGTGCACTTTGTTTATTCAGTCCCAGGATGTTGCCATGAAATGTGACACTTTTATGATTTAAATAGCCTTGATTAATAATTAGTATACACATGCAGTATTCTCCATTTACACTTGAATGTGCCGGTACGACGTTATGATACACTATTCACTGAATATCGGTAAATATTATGAGGACAAATATTTCCCAGCAAAAGCCACCATGTGGTTTTATTTGGTTGTGATTATCGGGTTTTTCCACAGAGACCTTTGCCCTTCGCCATCGGGATCAAAGGAAATCACCAAGTATTATAGGCAGTGATAACCTTTGAAATAATTTCTCATCTTCCTGTTAAATCAACCTCAACTACGGAAAAACATGCACGCAAACGTCCTGCTGCACGGCTCTCCGAGCCTGACGCACATGAACACGTTTTGCGTGCAATGTTTCTGTAAACAGCAAGTATCATGATTAGGATGGAGCTCTTAAGGTTATTCTATGATCTCCTACAGTGATAGGAGTGCTTTGGTGTTAATTTTCCAAAGAGAAGTGATTGAAGCTCATGTTCCGCCATGCTTTAAAATTAATTTTGCCTTGGAATAACTTACAATTCGAAATTGTGCATTTGAGCATCGATGGATATTTTATTTTTATTTGTTTATTATTTTTACACAAATAACTTTGTAAATTAGAAATAAACGTGTGCATGAAACCAGCTTTATACGAGTATAAAAAGCCCTCTCCTCAATTTTGAGTTAATGATGTCGTTCATAATATGGCGTTTTATTATCATGGGTACCGTGTTAAAAATATATTACATACACCTGTGCTACAATCGTTTAGTTTCGAGGTAATTCCATCATAAATATCTATCTATGCAATTAAAATAAAATCAGAGTGGATAACAAGTAATAGTACTTCAACATTCCTTTACACACAAGCTGCGTACTCGTAGTTTCAGGCGGGATAAGGTGAAATACGGATATAATAATGACCAAATGATAACAACTTTCCGCTAGATATTGATTTATTACACGACCAGTTTATATGTACTACGTTATTGGCGAAATGTTATGATCACGTTATTATGTATGAATATTCATATTCCAACTCTTGAGTTATATAACTTGTTAAAATAAGGACAAGCACTTAGTTTGAGGATGCAAAATGTGTTTTGAGAAATCATGTTGGGAAAATTACTCGTATAAAATTTTGGTATATAACGTGAGCTGCAAATTTTAATGCATGTAGATTTAGTTTTATTAGGATTTTATTTCATCTGATTTATCGGCTAACAGTCAGATAAGTTTTGGAGTGCTTAATAACTTTAATCACTGCATTGTCAAAGCCTCTCTGAAAGCAACGATTATGCATTTCAAAATCACTGCGGTAAAAATGGCAATGCTAGCAAGTTATCGGAAAAGGTACTTCTTTGATAAGTACTGAGAACACCTGCGATTCAATATTGCTCCTGCCGCTTAAAGAGGATAGCAATATGCGAAAATAAAAGCGCACGATTTTGAAAGTTTTAAATTTTTCTGAAGACCCATGAGAATATCCTTATTCACAGATTTCACTAAATTCAAATAGGGTCAGAATTACATATTTTCTGTCATCACCTGGTCATCGAATTTCTTCTTTTTAGATTGAGTTCCATCGCAGGTTCTAAACTCGACATGTATTCATTTAGTAAATCATTTCTGGCCATTCGTTACATAGAAAATGCACCAGAATTCCAGTAGTTTTGACGCAGCTGGTTGAAGAGTGGTCTAAGTTCTCCAATGGACCGTTCTTTCACAAAAATTGGATGGTTTATGGCCGATTTCTATCACAAAGAAAATCATCAATGACTCATCAAAAATTATTGATTTATAGAATCAATGGCTTTTCAACGGAAGATTAAGCTTGAGATTTTAGCATCTATGTTGTCATCTCCCATCGTTTTAAACTTAGCTAATGCCCCACACCGATTGAGTATTTTGGCGTTAGATTCGGAAAAAATAAAATTTTCATTGTTTAAGTGAATATTAAGAGTTACAAAGAGATTATTTCAATTCGAGTGGATCTCGGAGTGACGGAGGAAAGGCATATTCGGGAATTGGGTAGGGTCTAGGGTCGTTGGGTCGGAGTTTAAGGGAATTTGGGAGGACGGCGGTGAGGTGTCTGGAAGGGTGAGGCTTGATGTTGAAGGGAAGCCTTCCATATACGAAAGGGGTTCAACGGAAGGCGTGGAGTGAGGATGTCGATGGGAAGACGCTGAGTGAGAGGGGGCACAAGAAGGAGTTAGGTGAATAGCGCTGCTGAAAAGCGTGGAGGGATGCGGGTGCGGGAGAGATGGGAAGGGGTAGCAGGAAGGGAGTGGTGGGGAGGAGGGAGGTGTGAGGCAGTGGCCAAGTGGAAGGCGTCGGTTGGAAGGGGAGTGGACGGGGGTGTGGTGAGCAATTGTTATGGGAGGGGGGAAGAGCGGGAGTTGAGAGACGGGAAGGGGGTGGTGGGCGAAGTGGGTGGAGGTATGTTGTAATGTGATTTCTGGTGGATGGATAGGTAGATAGCCGTCTTTATTTTGGGGCGAAATTGAGGCTATGGAGTCTCTTCTACCACCTTACCCCTCGTCACACATTTACAATATTGAACTTACAAATAAATTACACAAATTCTAAATAAATAACAATAAAATCAAAACATATAATATCTTAAGACTGGCATACAGCAGCACAATGCATTAGTTGCCAAGTCAAATAATAACTATAACACAAAACCTACAACATACACACATACAATGCATACAAATACCATGCATAAGTACACATACCAAAACATGCAAGCAGTACTTGTAAAACATTATTCCTAGTTATATTTACAATCAATTGGAAGGTAGTGGGAGGGAATTTCATCCAATGTGGGACTGGGAAGGGAAAGGATGAAACAAGGAAGTGCATGGAACGAGATTTCGAGAGGGTGTGAATGAGGGAGGGTGGAGTGGGGGTTCGGAGGGAATTGGATGGAGAGAAATGATTGTCAAATATTAAGTGGTGATTAAGGGGTGATGGAAATACTATGTGGGAAGATGGGGGGTAGGGAAAGTGGTGAAGGGATATAGGTTCGGGGTAGGGCTGGGGGAAGTGGATGGAATGTCTGCGCGGAAGGAGTAAAGCTTGAAGGGTGGGGTATTCTTTTGGGGAAAATCCACAGATGGAGGAGGAGGCCGAAAGGAAAAGGTTTGAATTGGTGAAGTTGGTAGAGGGGAACAGAAGAACGCGGTGGAGGAGTGAAGATGGGGAGGGAGATAGTTGTTGGGAAGAAGCTGGTGGGAGCAAAGAGGATGGGAACCGTTGATGAGAAGTTTGTAGAGGGATGAGGTAAGGGGGAAAGTACTTTGAGGGAGGAAGAGCCGGGTGAATGGGTGTCGAAAGAAAGGAATGGAGCGAAGACTGTGGGAAGGGATGGAAGCACAGTGAAGCGTGAAGAAATGAGTGTGGGCGGGGAAGGGGGAGAAGCGGTGAAGGGAAATGGGTTTACGGAATGGGATGCAAAGAGGGAGTGGAGGAAATGGGAAAGGGGTGAAGGGGAGAGAGGGGAGTGGGACGGAAGTGTAGGGAATAAGTTGGAGCAGTTGTTATAATGGGAGGCAAGCGACAGCTGAGGTCATTTGCGCCATTAGGGATGGATGAAAATTGAGGAAGGTTAGAGAGAAACCCGGCGTTGGCATTAGCTTACTCTTAACGAAAGGCGCCAAAGGGATCCGCTGCTTATTGTCCTATCCGACGGACGGCGTACTGAAACTAATTCCTCTCTACATAGGACTACAGAATGCTGCTGAAAAATTCGGTCAAGTTAGGAGAAATATAGGTGGGTCCAAGTACGAGGAGAGAAGAGTTTCGGAGAGAGTGATTTGGATTAAAGGGTGGATACGGAAGAAATCGAAGCGAAGGGTGAGGGAAAAGCTAGATAAGTGAAGTGGGTAGGACTTTGAGGATGGGGTAAAGAAAATTGAATAGGGTGAATGGATTATTGTTCTGAGGTGACGCGAATGGAGATGGGATTCCTTTTCCTTTAACATCAATACAGATTAAGGGTTTTGTCATAGGTAGTCGGTTCAGCCCTTCGTATGTTAGCCTGTGTCTTGGTTTCGCAGAGAAAAATATCCAATCAAAACAAGTCCTGAAACCTCTATTGTGGCTGTGACCAATTGATATTTTCCTCCCCATGTCACATTGGACTGAAACCCTGAAAATCTTCATCTTCGATCTCAATGCTTTATCCTCTGATTCCTTTACCTCCATCATTTCCACCTTCCAAATCACCTTCCTAGATATAAATAATTTGATCTAAATTATATCACAAATGGACAAAATATTCCGCACTTCTATACATATAAAACCGAATAACAAACAACAATACTTGCACTAAAACCGTTGCCACCCTTATCACACCATCCGCTCTTTCCTTGCTCCCTCTCCACATGGACGTCGAGTCTGCAATCAGATTACTTATGAGTAAACAAATAGAAGAGGAAGACGGTTAGGAGGTTCTTTTTCCCTTTCAAGTAGGAATAAAAATAAATGTTAACCGGACTACAGTATGCATGCATACTCATCATTTTTATTTCTCCATTACAATTTATTTAGTGATTCTCCATATAGTGTTGTCTAATCCGAGTTCCTATTGCATTAACGACTTTTTGGCACCATCTGATTTTTTTTCTCAGCAAACCCGCCCGCATTGTTGAGGGCAAGGCCATAAACTAGGTTTTCATTAGGGATTTTTGATAACTCTCACGCTTATGACATTTCAAAATTGTTCATCCATTATTGAGTCAAAATAGATAGCAAATAAAGTATTTGGTTACAGTTAAATTGAGGTTGAAGTTAATTTTGTACAATGAGACCACTTCAATGTGAATTTTCATTAATTGCATTAATAATAATTTGCGTTAAAATGGCGTATCTTGCTCTTATCACTCGTGCTATTTCATCAATCAACCAACTTTATAATGTTTATCAACTCTATTACCTATATGCAGGAGAAATGAATAGCACATCAATAATAACATTATTTCAAATTTCCCTCGTCAACGGCTGTCGTATCGTTCCTCATTCGCCGAATTTTTTATTGCCTGATATCATTTGGCGTTAAAAGTTGTTGGTGATAGCTTAACCCAATTGATGTTGCTGATTGCACATATCATAGGTGAGTTATTCTGGTGAGAATAGCGACCGCTAAACTAAAGGACGCGGATGAAGAATCTCGTCTCAGGGAATGGGCGGTCTGCTCCTGGTGATTCGACTTTTAGGAATGCAAAAGAGGAATTAAACCTCGTTTATCGGAATCACTAGATCAATATGGCACGTGAACAACTAAAATCTGGCTAAAATCGTTTTTAAATATCACTACCGGCTGAAGATTCGGCCCTCCTCTTAATCACCAAGGAATTACGCAGGTTGAGATTTAACGTTCCTCACATCGGTAAATGTGAGGTCTTGCTTGAGTTTCTATTAATTAACTGTTCATACACTAACACAATGCGGGACATTGTCTTTTATCAAAATTTAAAGCAGGCGAACCTTCATAGAATTTGAAATATGATTTCAAGCTTCCCGGTTGTCTCATACTATACACGCTTGTATATATTTCAGCTGGTCAAAACATGCATGAGCACATATCTCGAAACATTCTATTTATTTAACGGATCTTTTCTTTGAAATGGATCTCTTTTCTATCTACAAATCACTTTTTCTTTTCAAAGTTTTCCCTATCGTCATCTCTCACTTTAAATGTCCCTCAATAAAATATCTCGCCATCTCATTCTTGGCCTACCATTTGATCCAATTCAATGTGCTCGCATCAAACGTAATGTCCTAGCCAAGGCGTTCTCTGATCTCCTCTTAATGTGTCCGTATTATTTCAACCTCCAATCCTCACTTCAATCTTGTAATACTCTCTTTCGCTCTCTTCATCTACATTTACATTAATACCCTGCAAGCCACCAAAAAGGTGTGTGGCAGGGGATTCTCTTCTTTACTTCCTCATTTCTTAATCGGTCATTGCGAGTCTTGCTGGTAATGCTCCTCGGAAATCTGCGCACCCTGTCTCGGGCCAGGCTCCCTCTTTCAAATTTTCCCCGTCTAATAAAAACCATGGTTCATAATAGGATTCATCTACATATTGTAAATTAGTCTCTTTCACTTTGCTAGTGATTTTATTTTTTATGTCAGGTTTTTGGTCTGAGTTCACAAGACTCAACCAAGATCCATTCTTCTGGTGGCTTCTCTTAAGTAATATTATGGTAAATAGAGAGTGGAAATAGGAACCGTTGCCGCCATTTCAGGTAATCGGATTACATTCTCATATCTATCATAGCTTCGTGTGTAAATTATATCAATTCGGAGAAGGCATGGAAACCTTACGTATTCATAAACAAATGAGGAGGAGTGTTGCTGTAAATATGTTAAACAAAAACTGAAACGGTTTTAAGCTGAACCCTAATATCAACATTAAATGTAAAATTTGGTGTGCTAGGAAAAATTAATTCATTTCCGTCGAAACTATTTATTCAATGTATCAATTCCAGTGAAATTTATTCATTCATTCAATTCGTATAATTACTTGTATTACAGGGCAATTATTTTAATACTCCCTTGCATCCTTTCAAATATACGTGTATTTAATTTGAATGCATGACAATACCGCAAGAGCGTACTCATCTTGTTGGTTTAGCAGAACAGCTATGAAATGTGTTGAGCTAAGACATTTTTTTAATTATGCAAAAAATACTTCTTTTATCAGCTGTCAATATAGCATGAGGAACACCTTTTCTCCGTGACAAAATTTAGTATGGCTAAGAGAGCAATTTTTTTTCAAGTGGAATATAAAGAAAAAGTTTATAAATGAAAACTCATTTAGAATTAAATTTCTTTTATATCGGCACCATCATTAAAAAGCAATACTGCAAAAACTGCGAATAATATTATTGGCAAATTATTGCCACCCAGTGAATTCTAACGCTCTCTAACAGCTCCTGAAACAACCACCGACTGAGTCGTGACTGACTGGAGGCTTGACGTCCGTAATACTGAAATGACCCCTCGCCCGAAATATCCTACACTGTGATCTGCTTTAATCAACTGCTATTAAATTTTCCATAACATTGAAATGTTACGACGAGACTTTATGACGTAATTCAAGCATCACATCGAAACATCCTCTTCTTCCACCCGCAAGATCGCATTCCTCCTCCGTCCTCCCCTCCCGCTCGCACTAACTGAACGAAATTATTCTGGCTTGTCCCCTCAGGCGACGTGCGAAGGTCAAGCACCCTAAATTTTGCTAATGGCTGTAAAAATATAAAAAGAATTCTAAAAATAGCACGTTTTGTGTCGTTGCGCAATGTGGCGGCAGCCAATATCGGCGCGTGCTGGAAAATCCGCGTACGCGTTCAAAAGAATTCCCCCACGATAGGTGGTATACTCGAAGTCCGATGATGAAAGGGCATCACGGCATCCCCCCCGCTCACAAAACCCTTGTCTGGATAATGTTATACTTCCTCGTCCGCGCCATGATTCCCTTATCGTCTTTGCTGGGGCCGTAAGTAGCTGAGGGAAGAGGGGTCGTGGCGGTGTGGCTGGTCTTTGGAGATGTGGCTAAGAGTGTACGACAGGAATTAGTATCCTCGGAGCAATCGGGATAAGATTCGCGATGCAGACCCTTGAGCACATTGTTAAATAGCTTCCGTGAGAGGAATCATCTGAGGAAAATTGATGTTTAAGCGTTAGAATTTAATGCTCGATTTTTTTTCATATTTCATAGGATTACCGAAAAGAAAACCTATTATGTCATAGCATGATATACAGAGAGATTTCATCCGGCGTGCCACAAGGAACTTTATACGATCTCTGTTTTCACTACGGTGCATTCATGACACATGCTCCCCCGTAAGCAGAGATATAATGTAGTTTGCCCGTGACACGGTATGGGAATGAAGGAGTAGGTTTAAGGGAAGACGACCGACAACTGAGGTCAATAGCGACATTAGACTCGGTAGAGACAACATTTTCAGGAAATGGAAGAATGTCGAGATTGGCCTAATCATAACAAAAGGCACTAATGGGTCAACAATCGACTCACCCGACGGGCGGACGACATTATTTAGTTCAAATATTCTCCAAACAGCACCATATTAGGAGTCCGGATATCTTTGAAAGATTCTGGGAAAATACCCCAGGAAATATACTTCTAAATATAAAATAGGCGGGATAAAAATATTTTCATTGGAAAAAATCAAGAAATTGTTGTCCGTCTAGCCTGCAAACTAATATCGGTCGTAAACATTAGAAGCACATCCGTTCATTGAACATACCACACAGATTAGCGGAAAACTGCTACGAAATAAGAGAAAGTGTGGCGGTGTTTTTCAAGAAAAAATAGAAAAAAATATCATGCCCGTCTCCATGGATATTTTAAGACTTATAGAATGTTACCGGAGACAATTTCAACTGTGGAACCAAAGAGAGAATAGTTTAGGCGCAGTCAATTTGAAAATAGCACCCGGTTAAAGTGAGGGAAATGAACTACGATAGGGACAGCCTCAGATGCCCTAATTCCCTTCCCTCGATCACATAAAAGACAATGTTAAACACCCAATGAGTTTAATAGTCTAACTGTAATCATTCATTCCCATTACGAATGTATCACATTCACATGAATTTACATAATAAAGGACATTGACCCAACATCCCCTGCCAAATGACCGCCATGGTGGCTCGAAGGCTATTGCTTAGATTTAAATGTTGTTGGCTGTAGTATAGTTTTGATGTGAATCTTGTCAGTGACTTCTGCTGTGACAGTTGCAAATAAACTGACTCTCTGTTCTTATGATACTGCAAATGTTCTTATGGTTGCAAATAAACTGACTCTCTGTTCCTATATACTTTCCTGAAGCACTGGGAGTTTTTATATTTATCTACTATTTAATGTAAATATAAAATGAACGTACCTATGGTCGTGGAGCAATGAAAAGGAGATAGCCGCGACCGTAAACTTAATCACGGTCTGGGCTCTCTCTTTTTCATTACTATTTATTATTTTCCTAGTTTCCGGGGTAATTCGCCACGTCTTCTAATTTCAGTTTCCTTAAACTTCGAGAGTAACTCTCGAAGAATTTAACATTTTGAAATAACTTCATAGCTGGTTTATTTTCGACCACCTAATTGTTTTGATGAATTTGTGAGAGAAAATGGTAATTTTAGAAAAATACGTCATACATTTCATTTCGTTATTATTTATTCGAAGTATACAAATGGCTTGATGTTTTCCATCCATGCATATGTAATTTTACTATTGATTACTCACAACTTCTCCCCATCGCTTGATATATGAATGCCCCTGGCATTTCTAGGGTTTCTAAGCCATGCATTTATTTCCATCTGATGAATATTTCAATGAGCGTGACTTATCGGATTGGTTACTTTGAATTTGACGCTACGATTAATAGAGGGAATTGCATTGGCACCATTTCTCTGCAGACACATTTAGTAAGCATAGATATGTGCACGGCAGCATGATGTTTATAAAATTGGTAAATTTGCATTAATTACTATGGACGAATGCTCGGAGGAGCGTGCAATATGTAGATATCTGTGAGCACCAAAATTTTTCCATGAATATTTCGTGTACATATTTTAATATATTTTGAAAGGATTCTATTTTACGGTATCTTCATTTATTTCCTTAAGTTTCGCCATTGAAAATTAAGTGAAATGCCCGTCAGGTGAGGCACGCATATTTAGTTTTACTATTACCCTATTCCTGTAATTGTTTTTTTAAGTTTTAGTACGAGCTTACGAGTATACGAGTACAGCTTTTTTCTTGCAAGTTATTTTCTTTTTTTTTAATCTGTTAACGGAAGACTATGGCCCAAAGTTAGGTCTGAATCAAGGAATTTATGCTAATACCTTCGACGCGAATTTTTTAGTGCTGTTCAATATTCAAGTTTCACCCAGTATACGAATTTCCCTCGGAAATGATTGAACACATCCGGCTTATAACCATCGGAGACCAAGAATAACCATGCCGTAACTTCCCTATCAATGCAGTAGACATTGAGTGAATTGTTGACCCACATAATTATGTATAAGGGACAATCTTGTCCCCCCAGCGCAAAAGATACGGTAACTGTGCGAATTTTTTCTTGGAAATTTTCGCAAACAATTTTGGCTAATGCTATAGCAACAACCTCAGGCGTTCTATGAGACTGAAATGTCCTATAGCCCTTCCGCGTATTTGAGGGGCCGACGGCTTCGCAACTGCCTGGCTACTTTTGTGCCATACATGTGTACCAAAACATACCCTAACAACTCGGTTAGCACTACTAAAACCATTGCTTGATATTTGCGTTGCTCTGGAGGAAACTAGAAAGGGAATAAGTGTTTGCTCAAGTTTAACTTCAAAAATAGAGCGTGATAATTTCTCTTGCAGTAAATATGACGTCAGGAATCAGGAAAAGCAATGAGTTTCCTGTATTCGGAGGAAATTGAGATTCATCGGGATTTTTTTAACTAGGCAGGGTAAGAAGTCATAATGGTTCCCATTAATGGCTTCTTAGAGGTTATTTTGGTGACAAAGAAATTTAGTCCCCTCCAAAATGTAAAGAATGAAAACAAATACTTCAAGAGGGAACAAATGCAAAAAAATTGACGAGTACATTAATTGTTGCGTGCACCTCATTTGGAGCTTATGCATACCGGTCAATTGAAAGAGTGCCCTGACGCTTTGCTTCACCCCACCGGAACAGATGTAAAGTTTGAGGAGCTGCATGCTGTTTATAATGCCTCCTGCTTGGTGAGCAATCGAAAGAGTTCTCTAACGCTTTGCATCATACCAATGATTGGTTTCAATTCCTCACGCGTTTACAAGCAGAATATGAATTCTATACAAATAAGAAAGATATGGTTTTGGCTGTACTTTTAACTTGTACCTTTAACTGTATTCTTCTTGAATATTTTAATTCCTCATTATATTCTGAGTTTGACGTTATATCTGCGCAATGGATTGGAAAAACCTCCGCTTCGTAAATGTAATATTCATAATTTCGAACGCCAGTGGCAAATCAATGTACAGGAGCTTCATTGTTACCATACAAAATTTTCACCCTAGCCGTCGTCCAATTTTGTTACTTTTTAGATCCGAGGACATAACATTTTAAAATTGTAAAATACAAATTTTATCAAATTTTTACGGATTTCCGGAGTCTTTCAAATTGTGTGACGTCCTCTTAAGCGGAAATGTCTGTGAAAAATTATGAAGTCGGAAAACGGTTTATGAGTTTAAAAAATTGGCTTAGGGTCGTAGACATCTTTCCAAACGAGCTCTATAGCATTCTACACTCCCATTGTTAAGCCAAAAAAGAGGGAACCTAAGCGATGATTCACAAAATATGTGAGCCTCGGAGTAGACCTCTTTTCGTATATGACTTTGAATGGAATGAGGAGACCGTCAAATTTTACGTACCCGTCAAAAAAACACCCAGGGGTGAGGCGGGGGGGAGAGATTCTTGAAGAGATGATGAGGCAGATCTTGGGGGGAGGAAGAGATCTTTTAAATTCATATTTTCGTTCCAATTAGAGAGTGATTTTCCATGTAGCAGCTGTGAATGCTTACAAAGAGGAATCGCCTTCTAATGGGGAAAGCCAGTCTTTCCAATTCAGAAAGCGCAGAATTGCAGCAATGGAAAGAAATTAATGCAAATATTTAGAGCTCTCAATTTTGTGGTTTTGAGTATTGATAGAACAATTTCACACAATTATACTGCGTCTCAAAAGCCCATTTTTTTTAATTTACCATTATATTGACAGCTTATGTGTAAAAATACCGACACGTGCGCAACAAATTTCGCCTGAGATCCAACTTAATAAGGATTATGTATAACGTAACGAATTTGGGAGGAGGGGCCCAATGGCGTTCATTACGTGGTACAGGGGAGAGGTCGAAATTTGTCCTTAAATATTTAACGCAATTTATGGGCGGGTTATATGGAGACACTTTGCTGCGGTAACACGTGCTTGGAAGTTTGCATAACAAGGCATCGTTTCGCGCAAGTTATGCGACTGAAGGCTGATTTATGCCGTGTTTTATACCTGAGATTTATGTAAGTTGAAGGTCATTTTCATCATTTGCCCAGTAATTAGTTATGACCTGCTCTTCAGGTGCACTGAATTTATTCCGAATTTATTTTATTAGAGAGGTGGCTCAAAATCTGCCGCATGCCGCAAAGGAGCTTGAAATTTGCGTCTGAAGTTAGTGCTGGAAGTATTTGAACGCTATAATATTCTATGGAAACTACGAATATTGTTGTTACTCATTTTTTTACAATTTATAGGAACCGAAAAACATGGAAAGATCTCATATTTATAGGTAAACATGAAGACAGAATTTTATGCCTGAGTGACTAACTCAATATATTTGAGGTCACAATGCCGATTTTTGGCCAAATATCAGATCGTAGAGATATTTTTCAGCAGGGTAGAATCTAAATCATAAGACAGGTAGTGTGGGTAGTGTGGTAACGTAAAAGTCGCGCGACACCTTTCCCTGTCCTAATATCCAATGTCCGAACGATGAAATGGCAAAATAATCACCTGGTACGGCTTTCATAGAATTAATTTTTTTCCTTATTTCTAATTATCCTAGTATGCGGTCATTATTTTACGTGAAACCTTTTTATTGTACCGGCTCTTTGCTGGAAGATTTTGCGTGATTAGAGAATGTTAAACTAAAATACCGTAGCGGATGTATTCATGCTGTAAAAATCATTATCATCTCTCCCGCAATCTTTCGAAAGTGAGTGTGTGGCTGGAGTTTCTTGGGCAACAGGCTTTTATTCATTTATATGGATTTTTACCTTTTGATAAATATAAGTGTACATTTGCACATAAACATCAAAATACGTACACTCACACAAAGACGTGTCCATGTAGATCACATACAATAATGAGCGTGTTAGAGTGACGATTTCAAATTTTGCTGTCCTAATTAAAACTTTAATTAAAGCTTCAATTAAGACAGCAAAAGACAGCGGTTTATCTCCTGACGTTTCTGATTGTGTATTGTTTGAGGAAAGAAGAAGTACCAATTTGAATCTGCCTGTGCTAATAACTGTCTTCTAAATTTTATCCTGATGATCCAATCCGCCAAATTAATTAAGGTCCATAATAATTTCTTAGGTGTCAATAGTAAACTAGGGTTTTAAGTGCCTCTATGAGTTAGTCCAGCCTGCCCCCTTCGTGAATCAGGTGACTCCCAGCCTATTAACCCCGACATATCCGTCATGCAAATAAAACTTTCCGCAAAATTTAATTTTAAGGAATCATGGGCTCACATGGAATCGCACGCTGCTGCACCAATTGCTTTCGGGTTACGTGAATAGTTTCCTACGAAGATGCACCAGCGCATACGTTTATATTTGCGAAGGGCGGATGTACGATATTATACTCGATGACGAGGATGTGCGAGTCAGGCAATTTCTAACAATACAATTTACCCTCGAGTGCTGGAATCACCAAAACTACAGTATACAGCGAGTGAGCAGTGAGTGAGTAAGCAGTGTAAATATTAGAAACAAAAGAACGAAGAATGTTGCTTGCATATGCCTTTGGTAGTATTTTTTACATTTACTTAAATTCTGAGGACAGAGACAACACAATTGTCTTAATTTCTCTTTTTTTTCTTTCTGGATTTGTAAAACCTACTCATCGGGGTGTTAATTCATTGATTATTACATTACATATTATTAAACTTTTTTCGTCGAAATATTCCATAAAAAACTTTCTTTTTCGTCAATTATTTCCTTAGTTCTTTTATTTTTCTCATTAATATATGCATTAATATTTTATTCTAATCATATACGATTATATTATTATAGCAGGCATATTATTATTATAATCTACCTGTTAAGGTTTTGGATGGACACAATCAAATAATTCTCTTGTTTCTTCCAACAAAACACAACCCAACATCCTACTCTACACTGAGTTCCCCTTCATCTCTGTATATTTCCTTCCTCCCTTCATTCAGTCGAACATCCCTATCCTATTCCGGCCCCTTCCTCGTTTGTCTATCATTCCCCCTCTATCATAGTCTTCACATTCACATTGCCAATCAATATGTTTTCCATCGTTTTTCTTGTCTCCTTATGATTACTCCCCTCTCCTCCTCCACGATACCCTCATTTGTTTTCCTTTTTGTCCACTTCACCTTCTCCTTCCTGCTCTGCACCCACATTTGAAAAATCTCCACTCTACACCCATTATCCTGCTTCAATGACCATGTTTCCGTGTCGTCCATAACTACGCTTCGTATCGAGTGAGCGAGCGAGCCTTTTCTTCAGATCCTTATTAAACGTCCCTGTCATCGATTCTCTCCCCCTTGTGAAAGCTTCTTTGCCTAGCGCAATGATTCTCCTTATGTCCTCCCTATGCACGTATGTATGTATATTATAGCATTTGGACCGCACAATAGGGCACAAAAATAAACTAGATAACACGTAGTAGGACACTCACTCGCACCATTTGAAAAAGTTTAAGCTTTTGGTCTTCTTCCTTATATATATATATATATATATATATATATACTATCATTTTATATTTACTATCATATATATATATGTACTATCATTTTTAAATTTATGTAGGTTGTCTCCGAGATATAGTGAAAGGTGAAAACCCTCGTTTTTCTAGCAGATACTTGAGATGCAATAATTTTACGTCGTTCTATGAAGCTGGGGTACTGCCAGTCGTTGTACATGAACATAATGAACTATTTCACCTCCCACAAATCTCGGATTCCCTTTGACCACCAACAGACTTTTAATAACGAGAGCGTATATAGCTCTTTAATATTAGTTCAAATTAATTTCATGACATAATCATGTATCCACGTAAAGTATTGCGTTATTGCTTCAAATATTGTGCCACGGCATGAGAATTCAACAAAGTGGATCAAGGCGGCCGAGACTATAGTGAACCGAAAGGTTTTTCCGTAAATTTCCGTTGAATATACAAACGAAGGTGGTCTGAAAATTTTCCGACCTATCAAAGATACAAGGCATTTTTTCTGAAATTTTCTGAGGTCGGAAACTTTTCAGACCACCCTCGTATATAACCAGCATCACTCGAAAATGGATAATATAATGAAACTCGAGTTACGCCATTTTATCGTCAACTTCTTAAAATCTTAGTTATAACAATAAATATTGTTAAAAGATTCACGTCATAAATGGGGAATTCGTGAAATTATTTGCCGCAAACCCATAGATTACTGCTCCTCTTTTACTTAATTGCCTTACTATTACTTAATTGCCATCGTAAGTAAATATCTACTAATGGCATAGATGAAAACCATTGTGGAAGTTAATAACCAAATTTTCAAACTCTTTTTTTTATCTTCCATGAATAAAATATTTGTTCGAATGTTCACTCATTTCCTGGTTTAAAAAAATCATACTTTCACCACATCGTATAATTTTTGGACATTTTCGTCCACTCCAAATATTAATAGGTATTCCATTTAGTAGTCAGTTCAACCAAGGTGAAGATAAAATTACCATATTAATGCCAGCTTGTAGTACATAACCCAAATATGATATACATGACTTCAACGATAACATTTCCGCTAATCGAAAAACGGACTGTCTTTACTGCTAAGTACGCGCAGTTTTCCTCGGTGCTATACTTTGAAACTTAATTCACGCGACGCATTCACCTGATAATTGAAACGCCATTGATAGCCTTGCTCCAGGAATGCCCAATGCGTGACTCGATATAATGATCCGTGTGTGCTATCCAGGGAGAGCGGAATGGATACCATCTGAATGCAGAGAGACTTTTATTTTCTTTCCGATGCAAGCACGTGAGCCAATAATCACACATCAGCAGCATATCAACCAATCTTCCTTCTGAAATGCATTTTCAGACGTGGAGAAAACAATTTTTACTTTCCTGCAACGAAAGTTAGTGAAGAGATAAATTCAATGTTTGCGGTTGCTTTTTTATTGAATTTCCATGGGTAAACACAGAGGATGACCGATAATGTGTTACATTTTCAGTAAAAATAAACGGTTTTAATCTATGTGGGGACGTTCACAGTTTCTTTGGAGTGCGACCATTTCTCTTAATGAAGTAGCTTACGGCGAGTTAATGCTCCCGTAATTATCAGTCAACGGAAGAAATGCAAATGCGTAATTCCATTTAATGGACCGGAGTCGGTCTTCCCTGTTGTGTATCTGCCAATTCCGTATCGTCGCTCCGACAAGGACAAAAGGTTACTCATTTCCCGTGACTCGGCGAGGGTAAACGCTCCATTTTTTTTCAACATGCGTGCGCCGATAACTTGGGAGCACGAGATTGAGCACCGTCGGGAGGTTGGGAAATTCACGCATCGCACACTTCCGCACGCGTTGCTCAACTATCTGTTACACTCATGGTTACTTTATTCCGGCCTTGGCCGATTGGCGGCGCTGGATTACTGCGATAATATTCATCATCGCAGGCGGCGAATTATTCGGAGGAGTGCCTCTGACCGGACGGAGAAGGTGGTGATAAAATGATCGAGCTGACATCGATGCAGCGCAATCTGCGCCATTGAAACCAGAACACACATCCCCCGGAAGATAACTCCCGAGCGCCGAATGGCTCCGCCGCGAGGGTGTGGGGAAGCGGTATGCAACGTTTCAAAATGTGACCCGCCAAGAAATTAGTTTCTCGTACACCCTGGAGATATTTTTAACTTGTTTTCTCTGGTGATAAAGCTCGGAGGGTGGCATGTACCGTCTAATGTCGTATAATTCCAATTGCAATTGCAACATAAATAAGTTAGAATTAGTCTTGTTTAGAAAATACGATTTATATTTAGAGGAATACTATGTCTTGTAAACTAGGCCAATTACTTAGCATAGAGTTGCTTCTCCAAAGATTTGTCTTTTTTCTGTCATTGCTAATATTTCTTAAACGTATTAATTTATTCATATGCGTGGTAAGCATAAATCGACATATTTGAATATATTATAATGTTAAGCAAGTATTATAGAACAAAATAATTTCTTCTCCTGGCATATTTATCATCGCACTTGTATTAGCCTCAAATGAATACATATAGAAAATTTAAAAAAGTGCTTCAAATGATTTACCTGCGGGAAGTTAAATTGATTCTACTCTTGCATAAATCCATCATGAACTTTGGCAGACCAGAAAACGGATTCATCCGAACACCAAAAAGTCTACGCGTTCAGCAAATTATTTTCTTCGTTATAATTCTTCGGCAATGATAACCAAAAGTGTAACCGGATGATAGGGTCCTTTATCACACTTCAATTTGAGTTTTTTAAAAATATTTTTATAAGTGCAATGCGCATAGGTGGAGATTCACCAAGTTTATTCAATCGCTCTTTGAAATCCATAGTGATTCATTGCTTTCGTTCAAACTCGCAGAGCAGTAAACAGTGTGACTGTTGAATATTGCTAAATTAAGAATAGCCTTTGAATTGCAAACTACCCGTGGATAATAGCCTCTAGTCTTAATAATAAAGTTTGATAATTGTACAAATATACCCCAACCTCGGAAGAGACGACAACCCAATGGGCTACGGACTATGATGAGTTATAAAGATATGATACATTTATATTTAAAGGAAAAAGTTCCAATTTCCACTTGATTCCTCAAACGTATATTTTTTTAAATAAGTAATGCACGCTGTTCCTATCGAAAATCCACTGTTTTCCCTGAAATGTTCGTGCATACTGTAATTTTGCAAGGAATCACATCAAAGATTACCGTCAATCTGTCCGCATATTATTCCCGATTACAGGTATCCCAACTAATATCACTCTGCCGTGCCCACCCTAACAACTCCCACGCAAACTAAATTGTTAAGTCACCCAAAGGCTTACCACGCCAAACGTCCCAACCTGCGCCAGCACCGAACCGGAAGAGTGTGGGACAACAGCGAAGCAGCGCGACCAATTTACATAGAGCAGCATCATTTATGTTCTAACTCGTGTCTGCACTCCCAAAGCGGAATGTCGGTTGGGTAAGGGCGAGGGGGTGTGCGGCGAGTGAGAGAGAGAAAGAGGGGGGGGAGGCGAGGGGGAGATGGCGACGAAGGGTGTGGGGCCGGGGGCGGGGAGGGAGGAGGAGATCGCAAACTCGGTGGCACTGACTCTTCGGGCGTTGCAATGTGCGCAGTTAGTCACCAAGGTTAGGAGGGCGGGTGGGCGGCCGCTCCACCCGCCCCACCCCAACACATCCACCCCTCCTCTCCCCATCCCTCCGCGAACACATCTGGCGCGTCACTCGTCCCCCCATCCTCTTCCTCCCACCTCCCCCCGCGAAACCGTTCCCGCCCTCCTCCTCAAAACCCATCCCTTCCGCAAAACGGCCCAAGATACCATGCATCCAATACATCCTCCGCAGGCCGCACGCATATAGTAAGCATGCCTTCGGAGGCGGTCCAGTCGAACTTTTTTCCCAAGCTCTCACAATTCCACAAAATGCTTATTAACCGAAATCACGCTAAAATGTTAGAACTGTCGCAAAAACAAAATTTCAGTTCCGTATCAACTATCTTCTCGGCGTTTTTCTTAACGTGAATAAGATGACTGGAAATATCCATTAATAGTTCGTGGTTCTATGCGAGCAAGAATTACAGCAGCACAATTTTGATGGTGTCCATCTTAATCTTTAAAGAGTTGCGGCAAACAAATTAATTACTTAGTGGAGTTTCGTGCGAGAGTGCCCCTGCATTACGAAGCAAAATGAGGCGAGGGGGATGGTGCGCAGCTCTGTGCGCACCTTGAAAACGCATAATGCTCGCGCGCACAACAGTGCACCTCACAAACGTGGCCGATTTTGCATCGTGATGGGACCTCTCCTTTGACTCAATCATTTAATACATAATTATTTTTGAATCGCATATTTGAGGTGAAGAATTGTATCAGACAAATACCCTACAAGTCACCACAAGGACGTGTGTCACGGAGTGTTGAGGAAGCCTGTCCAACATCCATTTATTAATAAAGATGCGCTATTCTATCTCTTTGCATAAATGGATATATATATACATAATATATATATATAATATATATATAATATATATATATATATAGATTATATATATATATATATATGTGTGTGTGTGTATGTTTACTTATTTATGTCTGTGTTTGTATATATATATATATATATAATTTATTAGGTAATCTACCGGTTAAGGTAGGTTTTTTGGATGGACACAACTACTAAATAAATATTTTGTGTGACTCCTAACAAAACACAAAATCCAGCATCCTACTCTACATCAGGTCCCTCTTCAGCTCTGAGTACTTCCTTCCTCCCTTCATCCCTATCCTATTCCTTCCCTTTCTTCGTTTGCCTAACATTCTCTCCTCTATTACCGTCTTCAACATCCCACTGCTGGTCGATACCCCCCTCGTCCACTTTTCCCGTCTCCATAGAATTTCTCCCAACAAACCACTCTCTCTTCACCCACCATACCAAGTACTTCTTCATCTGTTTTCTTCTCTTGACAATTTCACCTTATCCATTCTTCTCCACACCCACATTTCAAAAGCCTCCAGTCTACGTCTATCCTCCTGCTTCAATGACCAAGTTTCCGCGCCGTACATAGCTACGCTCCATATAAAAGTTTTTACGAGTCTTTTCTTAATATCCTTACTCAACGTCCCTGTCATCAACTCCCTCCTCCTCGTGAAAACCTCTTTGCCTAGCGCAATTCTTCTCCCTTACGTCCCTACTACTTTGACCGTGTTGGTCCAAAACACTTCCGAGATACGTATATGTATGTATATATATATGTATATATATATATATGTATATATATATATATATATATATATATATATATATATATATATATATTTATATATATATATATATATATATATATATATATATATATATATATATATATATAGCAGCCAGACGAAAAGTAATCCGCGCAGCGTCTGTTCCTCAGTAAGGCGACTGCAAAGGCATAAGACCCCATTGGGGTGGGGCGAACATTGAGTGATGTTGTCACGTTAAAAACCATATTGAGGATGGCAGTAAGAAACTAATTTATTATTCCCAATTAATATTCCCAAGATTTATATGATATTTAGTTTAGTGAAAATGACGTCTGGCAACTATGGGACTCGGCCCCAGCGACCGTGTGTCGTGCCGGCAGTGGAGGGGGCAAGGTTCCCACCGTTGTCATCTCACGATATTCTAGCATAGCCAAACCGCAAGAGGCATCATAGGAGACCGACCAAATTAGTTAGAATAGGAACTTGGAATGATTGGGAAACGGTAGGGACAGAAAAGTTGGAGAATATACAAAATCGAATGATGAAAAGCGGAAATATACATAGCTGTTTGAAATATATGCGAAGTGAGATGGTATGATAGCGGAGTTTACTATAATGATAGATAAAGAGATATATACAGTGGAGGGGACGAGAGCCAGCGAGGGGTTGCAATAATATTGAATTAAAAGTTAGGAAGAGCGTTGTTAACACAGAGCAAGTGACGGATAGAATATTACTAGTAGAAGTAAGAGCAGAATCGTGGGGAAAAAGAAATAGATAAGGTATACGTCCCATGAAATGGGGATAAGGTGGGGGATTACGGTTAATGTACGATAAATGACTGCGAGGAGGAAGGAACTGAGTTCTGCAGTAGGCAAGGGTTAATCATACCCTACTCTTGGTTTAAGCATGATAAAAGGCATAAGTATATATGAAAAATTCCAAGTGAATTAGTAAAGTATCAGTTAGATTATATTGTGGTTAGGTAGAGGCTTAGTAGCAGCATGATAATTTCGCAGTTTTCCGGGAGCGGATGCGAACTCTGATCACAATTTAGTAATTATGAAGTTTAGCGGCCTATTCAAAAAGATAAAGCAGGCGTGGCGGGTTAGGAAATGGAATGTAAAAACATTAACTGGATGGACAAGGAAGGAGTATCAGCCGGCTGTAGAGAAAATTATGGATGTGGGGAAAAGAGCTGATTTTCAATTGAGGAAAAATGGAAATATATTAAAAAAAGGAAATCGAAAGCCGCAAAAGAAACTCAAAGAACTTTTCATGGGAAAATATATGAAAACCGTGGACTTCAGATGAGGTGATTAGAAAGATAGATGGGAAAAGTAAATGGAAGACTGTAAATACATAACTAGATAGAAGTGCAAAGAGTGAAATATTAAATTGAGTTGGGTAACGAATAGAGCAAAAAAACGTGGTGGAAGACACAATGCGTGTATATGGCTAGTTTACAGTGAAAGGGTGGAGTTGGTGCGCTCTACAAGAAGATCAAAACACTATCGGGAAGTAAGGTTAGAAAGTATATTAGTAATTAGAGAAATGTTGGGAAAAATCCTAGAACAGCCAATAAAGATCTAAGAGAGATGGAACAAATATATGGGAAAATTGGTCGGTGAAAAACTTAGACAACCAAGGGTAAACCGAGAAGGAGAATATGACGTAGATGAAGTTAGCTTAGGTCCAAGGTTTTATTGAGTAAATGAAAAACTCCAATAGCCGTAAACAGTTAACCTTTCTAAACAAAGTACAATAAGATTAGTTGGCTAACGCCACAAGTCAAGGATGGGGTAAAAGGTAAAAAGGAAAGGGCCTTTACCTTTCTCATCCCTTATTTATTCAATACTACTAGCCATAAAAGCTCAATTCTATCAATACCAAGGTTTTATATTTATAATGAACGGCAACTCCAAGACCCAACCTAATTATTGGCTGGAAGATATTGTGAGATAAGTGTTGTTAATATTCCGAAAAAGGGAAAAGCAGCCATATGTGACGACTATGTAACTATTAATTTGATTTAAACTAAAGTGGTACTCAGAATCATCAAAAATAGGATGGATACCGTAAGTGGTTACTTAGGGGATGATCAATTTGGATTAGGACGGGGAGAGGCAGGGGTGATGTCATTGCATAAATGAGATCGCTAATAGAGAGGAACATAGAATAACATCAGGACTTACTTGCCTTTTTTGTAGATTTCGGAAAGGCGTTTGTTAGAGTGAATTGAGTGAAACTAATGCAAATATTGCAGAAAATAAGAATAGATTGAAGGGACCGGAGGCTAATCCGCACCTGTTCATCCCTCAGATTACTCAGGTGTGAGTGGGAGACGGAGAGTCCGGATGGGCAGTTGTAGGAAAAGGAGTAAGGCAGGGTTGCCCATTATCACCGTTGCTGTTCAACGTATATGTGGAGGAAATGATTAAAGAGGCATGGGAAGAACTGGAGATAGGAATGAAAGTCGCCGGTGAATGCATTAAATGAGTTAGGCTTGCTGATGATCAAGCTTTAGTTTGTTAGTCAGCAAACGGGTTTCAAGCATTGATGAGTGAATTGTAAACTCAGCGCGATAGACATGGGATGAGAAGAAATATAAATAAAACAAAAGTTATGCAATTCTCCATCAAGAGAAACGAAAAGTTAAACGTTAAAATAGGAAGGCAAAAACTAGAGTAGGTGAAACAGTTTACTTATCTAAAATTGTTTTGGACCAAAATGGTCAAAGAAGTAGGGGTATAAGGAAAAGAAATGCGTTGGGCAAAGAAGCTTTCACAAGGAGGAGAGAGCTGGTGGGAGGGACGTTTATTTAGGATGTTAATAACAGGCTCGCCAAAACTTTGATATGGAGATTAGTTATTATTTGTGGGCACAAAGTTACATGGACACTGAGGCAGGATATTAGGCGTAGATTGGAGATTTTTGAAATGTGGGTATGGAGAAGGATGGAGAAGATAGATAGATAGATAGATAGATAGTGGTCTTTATTTGGGCGAAATTGAGACCAAGGTGGTGGTCCGAAAGGAAAGCAAATGAGGCATGATAAGGTGGTCCGAAAGGAAAGCAAATGAGGCATGGTGGAGGAGGAGAGGGGAATCATCATAAGGAGACAGGAAAGCATATTGATTGGCAATGGGAATGTGAAGGCTGTGATAAAAAGAGAGAACGTTAGGCAAACGAGGAAGGGGCAGGAATAGGATGGGTATGTTGGACGGAATGAAGGGAGGAAAGCGGTGTACGAAGATGAAGAGGGACTTCGTTGTAGAGTTGGATGTTGGCTTGGTTTTGTTGGGAGAGACGAGATAAATTTGGTTGTTGTGCACATCCACAACCTACCTTAACCAGTAATAATTACCAGTAATAATATAATCTGTATATAAATGCGCAGATACATATCGCATGAAAAATTAAGTTGAAGCCACGTCCTATAAATGGGTGACATTCACTTCATGAAATGATGGCTATGCGCGACTTATGCTTAAAATTTATTCGTGAATTAAATAATATTTGTTTCGCTTATTTTTGATTATTTTGTCCTTGTCTATCGCATATCATAAGAAATTACGAAAGGAAGACAAGACTTGGACGAGACAAAGTTGTATTCAACATCTGTTCTAAATATTTATTAGAAGCCTAATTTTCCTCTGCGTCGTCCATCATCCTTAGTATCAAAAAACGTTTACGTTGTGGTGACCAAATCTTCTGGGTAAAATGAAAGTGAAATATTCGTCGCCAAGCAACCTACGAGTTACAGTGGACCATGGGGTACCGCGTTTTGCTACAGACATCTACATCTTACACCAAATGCGGCTACGAGTGCATTTGAAAAGGAGTGTTGGGTCACCAGCTATGAGGGTAGCTGCTGATTAATTTTCCGCCAGTAATGTCACCTACCGTTTTGGTTTTGAATCTTTCGATTAAAAAGGATTCCATAAAAATCGATCGTTGCTTCAATCAAATTCACTTAGCTTCTCACTCAGGTCTCGTGTGCCGGTATAATCTACCGATTCATTGCGTGTGTAATGCTATGCGGGTCCTTTTCTGCAAGGGTAAAACTTGTATGGCGTTTTTCTATTATAAAAGCTTAAGTCTCACCTGTTAACTTTCTATATTCAGTGTCTCTTAACTAAGGTCATCCAATAATTATGTGGTGCTTTCTATTCGCTCACAATGATTCTTCAAGAAACGGGGGAAACTTTTCTCAGTATCCCATCTAGCTAATCATCCAGTTCTTCTGTGAAAGGTTCCAAGCACTTGAAGCGTATTCAGACCGAAGTTAAATTCTGGCCGACCTGTCAATACAAAATGATTATATGATTACTACACCATAATTTGAATCCAGAAGCTGCACGGATGAAGGAATTGTACTAACTGCAGGGCTTATACTTCATATCTGGGCTCGGATTTCAAATTATAATGCGCATTTGATATTATGGATGGCTATAGTATTCAATTGGTCAATTCATCATTTATGCTAAACAATTCGAATTACATGACCTTATTGATAATGAAGCCAAGTTTTCCAATGAAGGAACTGTCGGCAGTGGAATGATCAAGAAGAGTGGACTTTTAATAGATTCTTCATTAGGCTCCAGAAGGAAACATAGCAATTAAAAGAACGAAGAAAATAGTATAGAAATATAGTAAAAGAATTAAAATGCCAAAAAATGTCTAGTTAAGGAAATTGCGAAGAAGTATGTTTATTAAGGAGGAAATTCCGGATGGCAAATAAGTGACAGATACAATGGAAGACTAAGGAAGCCTAGAAAGTCAAGAAATCAATAAGAGCAAGAGAGAGAATATTGCCTTCAATCAAATATGGATCCAGAGTGAAAACTTGATGGATTAAATATTCCTCTGTGATTCCATTCCGTCACCATTACAGGTTATTACAGCTACGAGGACGATTACGTGATCTTCATTAATGTACAAAATTCAAAAAAGAGGAAAAATAGAGGCATTGTGAAACAGCTCGACGACCAGGCCACCAGCAATCTTTATCTCCCGTTATACGCTGTCTGTACAATAAATGCGCGAACTGATGCAATCTGGCGGCCATGACGCGGACTAGGATCCCCCCCCCCTTGCGGCGCTAGTTGCCTGAGACCCATTGAGCCGTCTGTACTTGGTGGGTCGTCGAGCTGTGCGTATGGTGCGAGTTACGTTAGTTTCTGTTGTCCTTGTTTTTACTGTTCGTCGAAAATGGAAATTGACGAAATCACGGAGCAACGAACATCAAGTTTTTTGGTGAAGTGCGGTAAAAGTTGACAAAAAATTACTGAAATGTTGACAGCTTTTTACGGTGATAACGCTCTGAAGAAAACATCCGTTTTCATGTGGATTAAGCGTTTTAAAGATGGCCGACAAGACGCCACGGATGATGTGGCGGTCGGGACGACCTTCAACTACCCATGTTTACCACAACATTGATCATGTGCGGTCCCTTTTCCTTACCGATCGTCAAGAACTGTCCGAATGATAGCTAATGAACTGAGTTTAGTAAAATCAACAGTGCACACCATTTTAACCGAGTATGATGGATGGATCCTTCACCATGACAATGCACCTGCACATTCAGCATTGATTGCTCGCCAGTTTCTGGCAAAAATTCAATCACCATCCTTGATCATCCTCCTTATTCGCCAGATCTCGCCTTCTGTTACTTTTTCCTATTCCCAAAATGCAGAAATGTCACGAGGGGACATCACTGGAAAGATTTGGACACAATAAAGCAAGAAACTACGAGAAAACTAAAAAGCCTAACTGCCGAGGACTTCCAAGGGTGCTTGAAACAGTGGAAAAGCAGATGGAATAAGTGAATAGCAACTAATGGAGAGCACTTTGAAGGGCACAAAATCGATGTAGACTAAAATTTGACAGTTCGCGTATTTATTGGACAGGGTGGTATGACAACAACTCGAGCGGCAATAGAAACAGGCCACAGGGATAAACATCCGGAATTGGTGGTTCGAGCCAAGTAAATCACCTCATCGTCCACACTATCGCGACGTCGATGGCATTAAGAAATTACTCAACAGTGTTTGTGAGAACTGCCGTGCGGGAGAGCAGGTGTGGTGTCGAAGCGGCAGGAGAGGGGAGGAGTGACTACTTACCAATAACTTGGAGCAGACGACGTCGAACCCGGGCCGTTAAAATGCTTCGAGTGACCACAAATACGCTACCTCACGAGTTCACATGTCGATGGTTTTAGTGAATTTGGAAAGGATTTTGAAAAGTGGAAATGAGAATAAGTTTCTCAACGCTTGGCAGAAGTGGGGAACGGTAGTGATGGGGAGGGTAGTGATTCATTCCTCTGTGTAGCGGGCGGGAGAAAAATCGCATAATAGACGGAGGATTTCATTTTTGAAGGATGAAGTAGTTCGGGAATGATGGTTTGGATTGGAACGAGACGGTGACGGTACAGAGGGAAGCGGTTGCAGCGAAAGGGTGAGAGGCGTGATAGGAAGGTGACAGTTTGCTTGGAGAGACCCCGCGGCAATTTGAAAATACCCCTTTGTTTCCCAGGAGTGTAAAGGGATGGATTGAATCTATCTTTGGAAAGGTAACGATCCCATTTTTTTTAGCAAAAAAGTTCTCATGGCATATATTTAACTTTGTAGCCAACGGAAAAGAGGTGACATTCCCATATAAATTTTAGAACGATTTTTTTTGTAGGTATTTTCCAGATAAGAGGGTAGTTCGAAAGGTTCTCGGGGTCACCACCACCGATGTCAGCGCTAGGGCAACAAGTTTCCCGCGCAATAGTATTTAATCTTTTATGGGTAAACACGTCACTCGTCAGTCATCAGGGAAGATATCTGTGGTGCGGACGCCTCTCTGTTGTTGTTCCTGTGTATTGCTATGTGAAGATGGAAAAATTGAGATTCGAGCAGTGATTAAATACCTCGTAAAGAAAGGTATGAAAGCAAAGGAAATTAATGCCGACTTTCAGAGCACTCTAGGGGACTCTGCTCCTTCTAATTCAACTTTTGCTGAGTAAATAAACCAATTTAAGCTTAGTCGGGACGGCTTAGATGATGATCCGCATAATCGTCGGCCAAAATGTGCCACTACCCCAGAAATGAGCATCATCTAAGCTAAGTAATTCACTTGGTCCGTATTCGCTGGAAAAGTGCATCAATGTACAGGGTGATTACATTGAAAAATAAAAAAAGTTTAACTGAGGTAAATCGTTCATTTATATTCAATTCCGAGATATTTTAATTTACCCTTGCATATTCGAGGGTAGTTTTCTTTCATTTTTACTGAAATCCAAATTGTTTTGGTGAATTGCAGAAATTTTCCATGCAATGATATACAGAGTCGACACTAGCAGATACTTTCGACACGTAGAATGGATTGCTTGGGCATGTATGTGGCGGGGAACAGCTTCTTGTCGTGACGAAATGGTAGATAATTGGTTGAGTTAGTGGATCGGGATGTTACGGTTCGGTCCCTCCATAGTTCGAATCCCGCTTGTATTGTTCAGTGGTGTCCCGATCCCTACATGAGGTGCTTTGAGGAGAGCACTTTGAGTGAGTAGGACGACCGTCGAATGGGATATTAACCTGCGGACCCTTTGGCGCTTTTCATTAAGAGTAGGTAAATGCCGACGCCGGGTTTCTTTCTACCCTTCATCTTTTCCTGTGCATTCCGAATGGCGCAAATGACCTCAGCTGTCGATCGCCTCCCATAAAAAAACTCCAAACAACTTGGTTGAGTTGGAGTAGGCGGAAGTAGGTACAAAATACTGCTTCGGAGGTGAACAATGATATAGAGAGGTAATAGTGATGTTGGATGAAAAGGGACTGAAAATGAACCCAGAAGAAAGGATAGAGCAAGCCACTTCACGAATTTCTAAGTTGCATGGAAGAACATATGATTATAACAGAACTATATATTTGAAGTATGCTCATAGAAGAAAGCTATTTCATACATAGAAACCGGTTAAACGGGTCATCGCGCTCGTAGCCATCGCAAAAACGGAGCAATCCTCTCCGTTTCCTCTCCACTCATTAAACATAACTTACGAAGCTACGAAGCAGTACTGAAATATACTCAAGATACCGTACTAAACACTCAATTACGAAATCCTGCCCCCATAACTCAGTATCAACATCATCCCAAACCACCTAAATAAGGAATTTATTTGCTTTATTGCCACATTTTTCACTGTTGTATAATAAAACAATAATATCCAAAACAAAAAAATGACTAATTGACGTCAGACCTCCTACCAAAGTGCATATCCGTCCCTATCAAACGACCCGTGAGCCGCGAGCGTTCTAATATCAACAAAGTCCTTATCGCGTCCATCCCTCTCCTCTTTCTTTGGCCTATTAACATGTAACTGTTCATGCTTCAAATGTTGCCATATCGTACTACCACAACCTCTTTCTCCACACCAATCCTCCTCATCCGAGTCTTAGTAATACCACCTGACTTTCAGTTGTTTCAAAGTACACAGCCATTTCTGCCTTGATGGGCAAATGTTTTCAATCTCCATCTGGAAATCAATATCCGTCGACCTAGTACCATCCCACCACCTTACAAACCTTACGTGCATGGTTGAAGTGATTGATGTTTTTGCTAAATGGTCACTTTGATTAAAACACACTTATAAATAAAATTCTAACTATCATACAGAATAGGACCACCATTCCACCTATTTAAAATAAAAAAATGACCAGCGATGAAATTTGAATTATAGTTCAATTCAACGTTGTAGATGTAAAATTTTGAAATTACTTTGGCATTTTACCCTTCTTGCATTGCAATCATTTGAATACCTTTCAAGGTTAACTAGGTATCCTTTCGTAGGTATTGTGTAAAATTATTTTATTTGTTGATGATATTGTTTTATTAAGCACCAATAAGGGTTTGATGACTATCCAAAGAAGGGTACATCTAAATTTTATCAAGTTAAATATGCTTGGGTATATCATAATACCTGGATTGTTGATTAGAATCAAATGTGTGCAATGTATATATATATATATTAAGTTTTCTGAGGGAATATTGGGAAATACCAACTCTCATTGATGTAGCCTCTTCCATCTGAATAATATTGAACTTAGGATTGATTATGTGTGTCTTTTTGTCTCAATTCTACAAGTATAATTTTCTGAGCATTATCATAGATTATCAAATAAGTTTCTTCTTCATTTTCAAAAAATAAGCAAGCAAATGAGAGCTGCGAATTATCAATTATTGATATTAAAAGACATTTTATTAAAAAAAATTTTTATTATTTAGCACTGAATTTACAACAAATATTCCCATCCATAACTATCGTAAAAGCGTCTTCAGAAACAAGGTCACCGTTTAGGGCCTGTTGACTTCAACCCTCTTTAATACTATTAATGGCAACCAAAAAAGACAGCTATAAACAACTGATGTAGATCAGAGCAAAGTTTTGGTCAGAGCGACCTTTTTGATTTTATGGAGTTTTGACTATAGATCACTTTTTAAATGGTCAATTTTAATGGAAAGTTATTAATGAAGCACTTAAATTTCTAAGACTGAAAAATTATGGCAGTAAATAGAAATACCCAAATATTTCGAATGCCATGACATTAAAGTTTATTTTGTAAAACACTACTCCATGTTCTGGTTCCTTATCATAAATTTACCATAATAAATGTAGAGTAATAAAAAAGTGGAAATAAAATAAATTAAAATTTTTGAAATATAAACAATAAAAGACCTCAAACACAGCTCAGCTACCAACCCGAAGTTCGGTTTGAAAGTTGAGGGTAGAATTCCCACAAATCTAAATCAAACGGCGAGTGAAAATCACACATCAGGGTAGGAGGCTCAGTTCCTTTGCCTTTTCCGCCTATGCTTCTTATCTTTAATCTTATTTCTGGTGCCCGAGAAATAAACACAGAAGGTGTTTAACTGGATAAAGCTGAGAATGCCCGGTAACCGAACCCAGGCCCTCCCGTCAGTAGTCCAGCGCTCTACCCTAGTACTACCCCGTCACCATTTATAATGTATGCAATACTAGTTGTGCCTTATTATTATATTAATACTATTTAAAAAATCCGAGATTTCTGTATCATCACCATATTATTTATTATTATACTATTATTTATTTTCCACCACTGTAGATTGTTTTAATAGTACCTCCTGACAAGGTTTGTAGCTTAGTAGGACCGGCAGGGTTTCACCTCTAACTAAAAAAAGTACTCAGCTCAACAAACACCCAGCAATATATACCATAAAATGTCCTATCAGCAGAATAAATGTAAATCAATGAACTTTCTCATTCAAATTAATTAAATAACTGTAACTTCTACACTGTAAAAACAGCTTCAATAGGTTGGTGTTAGTAGGTGTTTGAATGTAGTATCTGCATGAGGGCAATGTTCTCCACTAAAAAACTCCCCCGAGCAATCATCAGAGTCAGAATTTAATTTATAAATACGCACAACAGAGATTTTTTCCACTTTTGAGTTATTTGGCCAACTAAGGTACCTGGTGTTTTAAAAATGAAAAAAATACGCCTTTTTTCTCTAATGTTCTGTCCATGTTAGGAATTAATTTCACAGGCTAGTATAAATAACCATGTTTAAATAAATAAGTAAGCAAGTAAGGAGCTCATAACCAGTGCTCTCTGTGGTTAAATGAAACTCATCGGGACTAGGTGGTAGAAGAGGCTCCATATTCTCAATCTCGTCCCAAAATGAAGACCACTATCTAATCATCTATCTATTTGCTATTCATCTGTTAGTCCCCCATGACTCCACCATTCTTCAATTCTAACACTTTAAGGGACAACACATAAATTTATGGACTATTATCATATAAATATTATAATTTATCATTAATAATTAATAATAGAATTAATAATATTATAATAATTATGTTATAATAATTATGTTATAATAAATGAGAAACAATTACTCATCCGATATAGTTCCTACACTTCTCTCTCAATTGGAAGATTGGACGCCAAATAAGCCGCTTTCCTTAATTCTCTCACCCTGCCTCCATAGACTTCGCTTCCCACTGCCATGCGTTCAACAGCTGCTCCCCCGTCTCAATCATCGAAAACCTCCCACAAACCGCTAGTGACATTGCGGTGAGAACTAGCTATATGGCACACATCTGGTTAATTATAGCTTTTGAACCGCCCGGGCTCAACGTTTCCACTGAAGATCAATCTACCACTGCCTAGAAAAACTCTGCTTCTCCACCACTGACGATGGAAGTATGTCAGCCAAAAAGTTTAATATACATGTTGATCTCCTGTGTTCTGTGTTTAAGCAACGATTAAATTAAATAATAAATCCTGCATCACCCATTTCGTATTTACATCTCACCCTATTTACAATTGATACATATATGCATCATATAACGCATAAAAACACTAAGCAGGGCAATAATGTAAATTTCAATTAATGGTCGAAAGTGATGGTGTGATTTATGCAGTAAAAATGAATAATAACGCATATATTCGAGTGCATAAGAGCATCTCTATTTGCGCCTTCTTCTTACCTAAGTAGCATATAACTGTACATGTTCTTAGGACGCAACTCATGATTTTTTGTGGTAGGAAATCATCTGGCTTTTCCTATGAGTCGTTAATTATTAATAAGTTATGGTACCAGCCTCGAAAAGTCTAATATTGCCTCATGCCATAGATTTGATTAATGAACATTAGATGTAGAAGCGGCCTTATTATCTTCCATCGATGGACCCCAGACTTAATTAATACGCAGCAGAAATTTCAATTCTCTATATTCAAAATTTCTTCACGAAAGAAAGGAAAATAATGAAATAATGAGAAGATAGCCCGGAGTACAATGTGTAATCTCTGGCTTCCTTTTTGTGTTATTTCATTGCGTACAATGACGGGTTATCTTATTCCAAAGGAAAGAAATATCACTGAAACTTATTGAGAAATATTAATTCATGCGGTCAAGTTTATTAAATGAGTGTACACGTTGATTAAACAATTAGAGTGACTTTGCATGCTGCACGGTTCCTATATGTATTTCATTGGAATAATATTTTAATGTATGAAGAAAAATGAGTCTATACGCTCGTTACGTTCCGAGTTAATCCAAAAAAAAAAGTATCTTACACATGATGCTTTCCACAGTGCGTTAGACGGAATAGCTTTTCTCCATAACGTGCCATTCATGAAAACCCTATGCGCTGCCATTTCAATTGTGTTTCCCAACTTTTGAGGCAACAGAATATAATTTGAGCATTCGTCCAAATTGATACTTATTTATTAAATTTGCCAATCGGCTATAAGGGAATGGATGCAACTTATAATCTTAACGTAGTAAACTGAATTCCCGTTTTCTTCCGGCGATGTAACCATTACCCTATAATATATGAGGATGTCTGTCATTGAATGCCCTCTATAAAGTCACTGAAAATATTCGAAAGATATGCTATTACTAACAGTTTTAATCTGGTATGAGATTATTTTTTTTCTAAAGATAAGTTGAAATTGGGCCTACTCGGATTATAACACGGGTTCTGTGTAACTCACGTGTTTCGGCCCCTGGTAAACCTGACGAAAAGCCAAAGGATTAGTGCGTACTTGAAAGGTACAGGGACTGCAAAGATGCGTCTAGAGAGAAAAATAAAAGAATAGACTATATCCTCATAAACATTTTTATTTTCACTTCCCAAGCTTATATGCCATGGTGGTCAAATCATAGGTTCTTTAATTTTAAATGGAAAAATTCTATGAAATTATGTTTTTCCAATATTGTCAAGTTGTCTCAGATAACATTGAGATGCTCTGGTCAAAGGAGTTCTGGCCCCCGAACAGCTCTGACTATTATGCTTGGAGCGTACTCGAAAGAGTTACCAATAAGACGAGGCACCCTAACGTCGCATCTTCACGCACCGCTATCGTAGCAGCATTCTCGAATATGGACAGCGCTGTTTTGAGGAGTGCGTGCGATTAATTAAGGACAAGATTGGAGGCGGTGGAGGGAGTTAAATTTAAAAATGTTACTCTTAACAGATACCACTATGCATAAGGATTTTTATATGTATTTTTATAATGAATTTGCTTTCAAACAAAAATTTCATTTGTCCGGATTTAAGCGCCGCAACCAGTACATGCATGGTTTTCAAAAGGGCTAGGATGTCTCCACCTCAAGGATAGTAATGTCGGGAACTTTATATCCAAGATATTGCGGAAACGAATTCAAATTCAATTAAAGACGGAGCAGCTCGAATTATTTCAATCAAAAGACACGAGATTTCCGGCCAAAACTTACATATTTTCCATCATAATATTTCATTTTGTCGGATAAAATCCATTTTCACTCCAACTAAATGGATGAAACTTCGTGTTCCAGAATCTTTTGCAGCGAAAAAGACCAGTCTGAGAACACAGTGCATTATCCCTCGAGCTTAATCTCATGCCGCTCGCTGGAGCGAACGGGTGATGCTGTGATCTGCAGTCGAGGACGAAGTTCCCTTGCATCATTCGTGAGCACTCATTTGGAAGCGTGAATGATTGTCACTTGATTCACGACTCATGTGCACGGAGATGGTCCAAGGAAGAGAACACCACTCTCCGCGGATGATCAACCAGGCGGTCTCTTTCCTTTCCCCACCCGCTCAACCCCACACGCACACACCACCACCACCCCCCTCCCCGCATTCGCCCCCGCGGGTGTTTCCCATGAGGGATAGGACAACTATTTACGAGTGTGCGTGTGTCCTCGCGAATGCGCAACACGCCCGGGGATGACTGACCTCCCTCTACCCCCTCTCTCCCTATCCATCACACTCAACTCACACGAGCGCGCACGCTCTCTCCCTCCCTCTGACAGCTGGAAAAGGAGACCAGCGCCTCGCCGCACCCTCCTCTCCCCTTCCCTCCCCCCTCCCTTTATCCCCCCCCCCGCAGTTTCACGTAATGGAGCAAGCGTCAGCCCGTCACCAGAGTGGCGCCCCCGTGGCGTTGGGGATGTTCCGCCCCGCGCGGCGGTGCAGCGACCAGACACGGCCGTTCTCCGCAGTTCGCGTCTCAAGGCGCGCGGAATTATCCGCGAGGGTTCGCCAAGTTCACTCACCCTTGGCAACGTGACATTTTCATATTGTGATCACGACATAAAAAAACGGTAATGAGTTAAATTGTTCATTGTCCCCAATAGCGGCGCTCCCACCGAGGAAGCAGTGCGAGGGATTGTCGTTGTTGAAGGCGGCTAGACTAGGGGCGGAGGAGGAGAAGGAGGGGGGGTGTCTTCATCTTACCCCGCGGGAATCCTCTTTGATTGTATTTCATGAGGAACTTGAAAATGAGATAATTGAGTGAAACCTTGAGAGAATAATTCCCTAATGAGGTCTCCATACCCTGGTTAAATGAAACGATACCGGTACTCTTCTCATGGTATAATGATGAAGCTCTACGAATGTGCTTAGTGCGTTGTACCAATTGTTTTCATAATTGATGATGGAGATTTTAAGTTTGCGTATGAGTCAAATGTTTCGCCTCTCCTCATTAAATGGAGTAACGAGGGACACATTTTCATCTCCTTGAGGGAGGAATGGTGAGCAATTAAGTAAAAAAGAATGCAAAAAAGTAAAAAACAATGCAAAATAACGTGACAATGGGTTATTTCTACAAAAACTCATGTTCTTTAGAAATTCACTATATTATAATTGATTGTAGCATGTTAAGATGCTAAAGTTTCTAAAACTAAAAATATTTAAATGTTTCATGGTTATCTGGCAAAAAAATGTTGAAATAGTATGGAATAATGCTCATACACAAGAAATGGAGAGCTAGATTAAAGCCCACACTTACCTACAATGTGTACCTACGTTGTCCCTTTGGACCTCGGAGACTCCTAAGTAGTTTAAGACTGTCACAGGTTAGGAATCAGGGGTCCCGCCGAGAGGTCAATTTTGCAGGTATGGCACAAAAAGACCCCTCAGCCTACCTGACGTGGGATCACGAAAGAAAGTCAAGTGGAGGCCTGTTACGTGAATATTAAGCACTGCCTCGAAGTTTCTTCTTTCCTTTATCCATTATTTCACTAGCATTAGAATCATCAAACCTGATTTCCTATTCATCAGGCATGATGATCAGTCATAATTTCATTTGTTATATCCGACTCCAACCTCACATTCATTATTTTCCTTCTTCGTTTTACCCATTCTAGTAACCTGGCAGGGCTTAATCCATTCTTCCTATTCCAGCCTCATATTTTCCTTTTGCCTTGCCAATTTGTCATCTTCATATTATTCTTGTTTGTGCTGTGGACAACATCAATATGCCAATCACAACATACGGAAAAAATGGAGTCAATGATATTGTGGTAAGTCAACGTACTTGAGATTTCAAACGCGTTGCGATCTGAAGGTACAATAATTCCTTCGATTTTTGTGTGACACTTCGTGGAAAAAACTGCTTCTGAAAGATAGTGACGAATACGATAATTACGAAATTCAATAACAATTTTTAATTTTAATTTTCAAGCGATCAATGTTTTGCATCTACGTAATTGAAAGGTGGCCATTATTTTCGCGCATTGCAAAATTGTTGAGAAAACAGATATAAAGACATATGTGAGTTATTTCAAATCAAGTTTTCATAATATTTTACAATAACGTTCTACTGAGGTATTATTAAATTTTGCGCTCTGTATTTTAATTATTTAATGCGACCCTCTTATAAATAATGATTATTATGAAGAAATATTACAAAACATATGCTGCACTATAATAATAATTGCTTATTAACTCGTACATATTTTAATATAAGCTTTAATTTGTGGAATAATGGAGATTTAAAATTTTAATATATCAAGGTGCCTTTATTTAGGCACATTTTCAAATATTTTCTCGTAAGCTTACTGTTATCAAATCTCTTTCATAGACCAAGAATCAACATTCAATGAAATTTCCTTTTGTGGAAAAGCAGTCATGATTGTTTGAATCATGTTGTCAACCATTCGGAAATTTTGTAGTATCTAAGTTCTCCAAATTAAAATTGAGTTCCAAACTCTTACCCCGGACTTCACATAAAATTATTAATGAAGAAATTATGCTGGTTCTAATCCTTCAAAATATCCTTTTAACCCATCACTTTTCGAAAGAGAACGCGTATTTTTGAAACTAAGAATACTCCTTCGTAAATTACTCATAATGCCAGAGGCAATCTAACTGCAGACTCAGCTGAATTCAGAAAACGCCCCATTGACGCCTAATAATTACTGCCTCTTTTTATTCCGTTTCTCATTATTATTATCACAATGAAATGTCTCCATACAGACACATTATTTGTTAAAGGAAAAGGAACACATTTCGCGCAAAAGTGGGACCCATGCTGTGAAATGCAATTTTTTCACATTAATTTTCCCCCTGGCAGAAACTAAAATTCCATTTTACGCGGTTTTAACTTGCCCCTACTAAATCTTTCAAACTAATGTTTAGCAAGAAGTTACCAACTATGATAGGTCCCAGTGCCGTTCAGTAGGAGCTGGTTTTTATTCGCATTATCAATTGTGAAAAAATTAATATTAAATGGTATATGTAATGATGGTTATCCAAATTTCTCACTATTGCTTGATATACACTCATATTGCATTGTAACCTTTCTCATACCTCTCAGGTGCATTCGACGGATAAACATCCGAGATGGGTAGTGAATGACCGTTATTACTTGCGCATTTCATCATATACGTGAATTAAATGTTTAAAGTGCCAGATGAACACGTGGAGATAGGAATGAAGTCAGTGAGGAATTGATAAAATTCGTCATATTTGCGCATGATTAATATTTAGTTATCCAGCCCACCAAGGGGTTGCATTCATTGTTGAGAATTAGAACATCAAAGTTCTAGGCATGATATTAGAAGTGACATAAAAAACACAATGATTATGAGGTTTCCCAGAAAATGATCGGGTGAGATAGAGCATGAAAATTGCAGGGCAAAGATGGCAGGTGTAACAATTTACCTATCCTGGAAATATTATGGGACCATGATAGTAAAAATGGCCGGGACATAAAGAGAATTGTGATTGACAACGAAGTTTTTGGATGGAGGCGGTAGTTGGTGAAAAACTTTGTTAGAAAAGATTAGCAAAAATTTTGATTTGTAGTGTAGTTCTTTCGTTCGGAGTGGATACTCGGTCATTGAAGCAACATGTTGAGGGTAGATTGCGGGCGTGAAGAAAGATGAAAAAAAATAAAAAGGGCGGAAAGGAAAGCTAACGAGGAAGTACTAGGAATAGTGAGGATTGTTGGAAGAAATCCAAGGAAGGCAGGAAAATTTGTTGCAGAGCAATGTTCTTGCGATGGAGTGTTGATCACTGTGATAGAAGAGAAAAATAAAAGGCAGATGAAGTGGGGGTAAGAGCAGAATGGAGGAAAAGGAGGGAAAATGTATGCGGAATTGAGAAAGAGTTTATTGTAATGTGAACATGGGAATGTGTCTTGTTAGGTTATGGTTAGGGATATAAGCTGGTTGATTCTCTGTCCATCCAAAACCTAACGTAAACAATAGACTTTCAAATAGTTATGATTGGTGCAACGTAATCGTTTCCAGAAAATCGTCCAAAAATCGGAGAGCATTACTTTTAGCGTAGAACGTCTATAATACTCGTAAATGCAGTTTTCAATGATTATTTTTATGGACAATCGTTTGAATTGAACTTCTTCGTTAGTCCCAAATATTTTATTATATTTAATTTTGAATTTTCATGACGGATTGAATTACCTCCGGATTTAGAAAGGTAGTAAAATAGTCACCCAGTTTTCTTAAGATTTGTGGACGAGACGGGTGTAATCAGTACCTGTGGCGGAGTCTTTATATCGGTGATACTTCACCTACGTAGTTATATTAACTCTATCAAGAACGCATAAAAGAATCTGGTCCACCTTAAAAAGCAAAATAGAAATTTACATGCTTTTTTCATCTAAATACAATCAGAGTTTGACATAGAAGTAATTATGGCATGAAACCTTTGACACTCTATTGACACTCTATCCTAAGTATAAGAAATGATTTTCCGCTTCGGGCATCGGCGGGTGCCTTGCCCTTATACGGATTAATTCAGACAGCGACAGTGCTGACAAATTTCCTCCAACCGATCAATATTATAAGGCACACAACATCCTCTCAAACCCACACCGTATCCAGTCGTTCGCAGGTCAACCAACTAACAAAGAGTTTTCGATGAAACGTTTAAGAAGGCATTGAAAAAATTAAGAAATACATTTTATAATTAATGTTCCCAGGAATCAATGTGCATACTTCGGTATGACGTCAGATCAATACGGGATTTGAGGAAACATAAATTACATTCAGCGTTGAAACAACAATAAATGTACGATAAGATCAAAACACAGAGAATGAAACTTGGGGGAAATACTCCTACCACGTGCAAAATCATGAGAGATTTTTCCCACTTATATGCGTAACGTACACAAAAACCAAATGAATTACTTACTGAGCATCAGAGTAATCGTTATCTTGTATTAATGAGATGCATGTCAAAAACCAAAGAAAACGGAAACATAGTGTAGCCAAAGCCGATATATGGCTCAGTTAATTTGGAAGGGGGTTCAAATATTATATTGATGAGTCAAACCAAACGAAAATCTCCCTTACATCCATGATCTGATGGGCGACGGAAATACACTAATCACATCAGTTAATCAAAGTCAAAAAATTTCCACGGCGGAGGGATTTCAAGTGTATGCATTAAAACATCACTAGAAATAGCATCTCTCCCGGAACGCATAATCAATAAGTTCTTATCATTAGCTAACACCTATCAAGACTGGATAATAGTCGACGTCACCCTTATTTATATTATCGAATACTCATGATTCGAAGAATTGACGACCTGTGTTATCAGTATTCCACTCGAGCAGCATTCCTGAGCTTTGAAATTGCGAGTAAGTTACATTATTCACTTTCTGGGCGGGCAACATTTTTACAATCACAAAAATAAGTAAAACTAAACGAAACTTAAACTAAAAAGTGAAATGAAATGCATCGGGCAATTTGGTGATTCTCTCACGATGTTCTAAAAATGGGGGAGTCCAGATAATAAGTACAGGCACTATCAAAACTCATTTCGTCTAGCACTTAGTATTAAGCTGCCCTAAAAAAGGCCACTATTTGGATTTAGAGGAAAAATACTGAATTATTTCCGGGATTTATTTCCTGAAATAAAGAAAAAGGATCAATCTTTTTTAAATTTTCCAATTTTTCCTGCTTGAAACCGCGATCGTTTTCCTACAACCCCCCGCCACACGCCCTTGCGGCGGCTTGCGGGGTGTTATGTAGATGTAGATACTCTTTTTAAAGTGCATAAATGGCTTTAATTCGCATATAACTTGCAACATTAAATTATTCCCTGAAGATACAGCCATCTACCGAGATATATAAGAAAGACCTTGAGTCTCCTACCACGACGCAATATCAAGAAGACTATTCGTGCTTGGTGTAGGGAGAGGGATCACCAAGAGAAAAGATGCCCATTTCTTGAAAAATCATCAAGAACGAATATAAAGAGTGAAATAAGTAAGCCTGTTCCTGGGATTTGGGGAAATTGAAGTATGGAGATGTATGCATTGAGTTAAATTAGTATTAACGATTTCAGTCACTAGAGAAGAATAAATCCTTCCAGTTGAAGGTTGACATAGAAGGAATAATTTCATCACCACCGTATTTTGGTAGGTGGAACTGCAACAAGATATTAAGGTAAAGAGACTTCAGAAATATTTTTCCCCCGCACGGTTCCTTTCCTAAATAATGGTAAATATTTTTCACAAAAATTCCAAATCCCTGCAAAGTTCTTAATATTTTTTCAAACACTCTTTGGTAATTATTTTTTTTTCAAATATCAGTCAGGAGTATGAATTTCACCAAGTTATTCCGTTAACTTGCCAAATTTATGAGATCGGGGTCAACTTTCTCACTGCGTAATGGCTTATAGAAAATTGAGATTATGAACCACTGGTCGTATTGACATAAGGAGATCAACATTTTTATTGGTTTGTACGGTGTTAGCTTCTTTTGTGAGTCCTAATTATGATATGAGGTTTCTTGGTCCTAAGGAGGGTAGGTTGAGAATGTTCGAAGTACAGTCAGCCAGATTTGATTTTCAGACACGGTTGGGCTAAATAAACCGGTCAAGGACAATTTTGAGGCCAATAATCGGGAGATAGGGTAAAAGTCACCCAGGGACTGGCGTCGTTACTCCACTTACGTAATCGACATGACGATGCGTCGTTCCACTCCAGGAAAAAAGTACATCGCTTAGCGGGAGGAAAAGATTAGGCACGTTTATCCTACTCCATTTGCTTTGAGGGGAGGTGGAAAATATGTGGGATAAGAAAACGACCTCTTGCAGTATAAGTGTGTAGTTCCATGATATTCGGGGTTTTGAAAAAAAACAATACCTGGATTCATCAAAAACACACCATAAGCAGGAGATTTATATTTAATATATTTCCACAAATAACTTTGCATTTAGAAACCTGCATGCAGCGAATTATGTCATTGGGAATTGAGATATTTCCCGAGCCTTGGGCTCTCCTCGGTGGAAAATACGAATCTACGTGTTTCCCTGTGCATTCTCAATATACGAGGGTCATCCGGAAAGTAGTACCCGTTCGTGCCGCATGAAGTGCTGACGACGCGAGTAGCCGCTGGACGAGGTCAGATAGCTTCAGTGGCTTGTCTGCCTTCTCTGAGCCAAGTTGCGTGACGCTAGCATTGCCTGTGTTGTTTCTGTGATTGTTTACAATGTTTAAAAAAATTGAGAACGCCGCCAGTTGTGAAGTGAGGGCAGTGATTAAATTCCTCAATGCAAGAAACGTTCGCCCATGTGATATTCATCGCCAATTAAAGGAGGTGTATGGAGACAATGTAATGGACGAGTCGTCTGTTCGGCGGTGGTGTCGCAACTTCAACATGGGGAGGGGGAACACACACGACGATGAGCGTTCGGGGAGACCGTCTGTCATTACAGACCAACTGGTGAGCTCAGTTGACGAATTCGTGAGGAACGATCGGCGCGTCACAATTGATGACATCTGTGAGCATTTTCCCAATGTTTCTCGAACAATTGTTCATGAAATTGTTAAACACCATCTGCATTATGCAAAAATTTGTGCAAGATGGGTCCCTCGCGTATCTCAATGAGCTGGCGGCGAAGGACTATGCAGCAGGAATACAGAAACTTGTCACACGTTATGACAAATGCCTTAATTTGCTTGGAGATTATGTTGAGAAGTAGTTTAAAGTATCCTCTTTCAAATAAAATTTTTTATGTTTGTTAATATTTACTTTTGTGTCTTTATTTCACGAACGGGTACTACTTTCCGGATGACCCTCGTACTTAATTACGAATAGCTTGTACACGCTCTTCACTTTACCTCCTCACCAACGGATGGAGCAGTTATATCTGTTTTTCTTCTGACGTAGGACTAGCGACGTTTTCTAGCCTTCATTACGTCCGTATTCACTTGGGCGTCAGGGTAATTTGATAATTCATATTTTGTTGGGTGGATGAAGTGTCTCGCCATTTGTGTGCATAACGACCCTTCGGTTGCTCAATCATCCCGCATTTTCCTTCGATTGTCACGTATTTGGCTTCCCATTTGATAGTTTCGGTCTCGTATCTGCTCTATCAGATCAACGGTACCTATAATGCAGCATGGAATGCATATCCCCATAGGAGATTGGAAGCCGATGGGAACAATAGTTTGGTGGGACGGGTAATGACTTACATCGCCCACGGGGATTGTTAGTAAATCCACCACCATATCTTGTATTTCTCGTGAGATTTCAGCAGTTTTTTATTCACTGGGAAAAAATCAGGAGGCAATTTTCCTGAATACGCCACATTTTTGAGACCATGCGTCAGCATTTCGTTTTTCATTGATATGATTGATTGTCGTATCGAAGTGTTCAAGGAAGAAATGATGAGCACTATCCTCGGTGGAATTACAATAGATCTCTTACGGTAGCGAATTCGATTATCTTAAATTGTTTCCTGTTAAATTGGGTGTCGTCATCAGGTGCGCTCATTCTGATTATCATTTGAAAGAGGCAACTCGAAGGTCGTTCTTTGGCACCTGCTTAAGATGACAAAATTTCAAGAATCACTTTCGGTAAATTAGTCGCCCACAGCTGTTTCCACGGCAGATAGAGATAATATACTCAGCAGACCTTCTATCAAGATGCGTTTTGTAAGTGGCTGGCAAATAGTTAGTACATTGAGCCTGCCTTGACTATTTTCAGACAGCTATGACTAATAAATTCAATTTTAATACTAATGGTTGTACTCACTGTAATTTGGTTGCATGCTTTGCTGTTACAAATTAGAAATATAACATCATCTCTTTTTTTTCCCATCGATATACTGTTTGTCTCTTATTACCGTGGGTCCAGGAATATTTCAATGCTCATGACCAATCAGGGGCAATTATTGATGGGGCAGAGAGACAGGTCAACTTTGCTCAACCAGGAAGAAAAAAGTTAAGATCGTCTGGACAGTAATTTCCCTGCCATCATTTATAAAAGGTAACGGTTAAGCTTTTGAATTTGAAACTACTCGTCACACGATAAATTATGTCGTCTAATATACTTGAGATGGACGTCGTCATCGGCTATCATTGCACGGGCGAGACGGGAGAGTTCTAGTGTGCTACTCATTGGTATTCTTTCAGGGATTTCACTGTTGATAGCAATGGGTTTGATGACAGGAACATTCAATAGGGGGACATCGAGATGGTACAGTGGCTAAGGCCCTGGTTTCCCACCCCGAGGTTCAAATCCCGGGCCCGGGTTCTTCGGGCACCTTGCCGATTTTCCTTAAGAGTGGGCTGATGCCGGGTTTCTCTCCATGCTTTCTTCATCCCGCGAAACATCATTCCCCTACCAAATTGCTAACCTATCCCTCCTGGCCTAAACGACCTCTGCTGTCCGTCACCTCCCCTAATAACCACTACTACTGGCATCCTATAGAAATGATCCTCAAAAACCGCTGCCCTAGAAATATTCCTTGCATGCCCTTCCTAGGGCCTAGACACACAATGAACACCACCTTGCGAAGGGTGTGTTGCATAAAATTCCATAGAAACCATTTCTAATCAAAGGAAGCAAAGACAGAGGTGTCATCTTTGAAAACAGTATTCATTTTATAGGTTACCACGCGAAGTTGTCCTCAAAAATGAAATCAGATCCCTACAGCAACTCTTCGTTAATGCCTTTATTGGAAAATATGCATAATATTTTGTGCACTATTGTCTAACACTAAATTCACGAATACATATGATTAAAATTAGCGCCAAAATGTAGAACGGCGTCACCAATATAAAACTATTATTCGAATTGCATTAGGCAATCCAGCCTATTCCGCGGCATGCCACGCGTAGGTGGACAGTGAAGTACGCTCCTTCCCAAGGGGTAATTGATCATCGAATGAGAATTGTGATCTCAAGGCGTTCGCTTCAGAGCGCCGGTTTGAAGACGAGCGAGAGGGCTGGGCCAGGCGAACCGAGCCATCCCATCGCACTCAACTCGATGATTACCTGGCTGCACCCTTCCGCAATCAGCGTTGACTCTCCTTTCCCGCATATCTCCCCATTCATTCGGCCTACACTCTCTCTCCTCATCGCATTCCCTCACTCGGATTCTACTTTCCATATCCCTACTCAACGTCCGTGTGCTTAATGCAATTGGAGCTTTATTCTCAGTTCATTGATTCTCAACGAAAGCCACAAACAGAGGACCGCTATCCTTTGAAAATGTTTCTCGCCAATGCAAAGCTGTTTCCTCTCAATTTGTTCCTTGGAATTCCTCTTGGGGTCTCTCCATTCATTCTACATGGTACCATATTCTTTACAAATTCATATTCTCTCAAGGTCCTCAATACAACTCGCTCTGTTTTCATTTAAGGTTCTTCATGTGGTATTTTTCTCTTCCGCTTTTTCTAGAAAGGTCAATACATATACAGGTGTGACGATTTCTCTTTGCCTAATTTTTCAAATTGCTCCACCCTGAGCAACTACCATGACTCCGTGGAGAAATTTTTCACCGTCATCGGGATTTATCGACGAGTGCTGGTAGTGGATCTCTTTAAATCCTCTGTGTTTGGAGTCACCATCACGAAGCTCCCACGCCCATTCGGTGAGTCCCGCCTCCAGTGACACCCCGGAGTGGCGTCCCACTCCAAGAATGATGTAGGAGGGCGAGACGAATTGCTCCGACATGCGACGAACCCCAGACAACTGTGACGGTTGCCCAGGGTTGGGCTAGATGAGGGGGTAGACAATAGGTTAGTTGAGAAAGGAAGGGGGTACAAAGGTAAAGTAGGGGGAAACGTAGCCCTGATGAATGAGTTTGGACGGTGGTGAAGATGGGCGCCGGCGGAGGTTTTGGACATTGGACTCTTAAAAAAGTCAATTAGAAACGGTGCTTACGAGTTGTACCTGCTTATACCCACTGAGTCTGTGACATATTTGTCCAGACATTATTTATTCCTGCAGGTATTATTTACTTATACAACGACTTCTGAAGAATTTGGTATAGTCAATAGTAGAGGCCGAAAAACAAATTTTAAGCAAATTTTCTTCGTTGCGAGTGCTATTTTTCCTTTTTCCACAATAGTGGTTATGATTACGTTTGATTTTACTGACTATATAATTTGCTGTGATTCTCGGTTCTGACACGATGTGTCGTTCCAGAGCTGGTCTCAGCCCATGCTTCAAGGAAACTCCGAGCACGGTAAGCTGTCAGTCTTACAAAAGGGATGACTTAATTAGCAAATCCTTTTGCGATCTCCGTGAATAAAATGTTCTGCTGGCATTCGATTTCTCCCCATCATCCTCCCTATCCTTTGTCCCCCCCCTCTTCTCCCGGTCACAAAAAAGTCAAATTATTGCATCTGTTAAATTTTCTACTCCTAAATAATATTCTCCAAGAAGACAGAAATGTTGTGGATGGGAATCCATCAACACCATGCATTCGCAGTACGTGAAGAAATATGGGTCACATACCATACATGCCGTTACGCCTAACAGTTACAAACATTTATTTATGCTCTGATGACCGGGCAACAAACAATTTTTTATTATTATTAAACTTCTATAGAGTCGATTAAATATAGATCTTTGATAAAAAAATAAAGTCTTAAAAACCCAGTTTAGAATAAATTAATAAAATTTAATAGTGTAAATAAAAGTTAGGATTCAAGAAAATATCACAATTTCTCGACGAGGATTTTGGAATGTTTAAGTTTACCAGAGGTAACCGATGCTGAAATGAAGTTTGGCAAATATCATTTTCTGATTCCTCCATCAAAGCAAGCTGTTGTGTAGATATCTGTTTACCAATATAATATGGTCCTTTACTGGGATAAATTATGTGTTAAATGCTCATAATGAAAATAAGCATAAGTAATTTGAAGTGATAGGGAGATTTAATATGGCATAATGTTTAACTCATTTGATTGAACTCATTAACCCGAAACACTATTAAAATTTATTTGGAAAGGTCACATATTTCAGTTAATGGGGTAAAGAGCGGTAATTGCGTAAAGAGAGTTAATGACGTAAAAATTAATTGGTATGGAATTCACAAGAATCATTTGACATAAGATCACCTTATTTTTCTGCTGCCTGGAAGGAGTTGTCGGAAATTTCTTTTTTTCTCAGGTGGGGTTTATCCTTCTGAGGTACCTTCATCAAAATTGAGCAATCCTGTTATTTCTCGAGATCTCGAATACCCTTCCTCATTCTCCCTCGCTTCTGGGAATAGCCACCTGGGTTTTCACAACTTGGCGAGATTTACAGTTTTATAGCAAATATCCTCTCCCTGGAGGTGCCGCCACGCGTCCAGCCAGCTGCGTGGACGGTCGCCGCACGATGCATCATCGGCTTATCTAACCTCGGCGAAGGAAACGCAAGGCGTTTTGCCGTAGTTTTAGGATATCGCCGCTTCTGAAAAAAATGTCGAATGATGGTCACCTAATTCGTACATATGCCCTCAAAGAACAAAACAATGGTATTTGAACAGAATAAAATGGGAAAAAATATGGGATGGTACTCATTTGATTACGTTTTACATTGACTTCGTGATGCAATCATAGGTTACAAAAAATGTACTCGTAATACCATGTCGAAGACTTGGGCTATATAGTAAGGTCTTTGATATAATTATTAGAATTTCTCTCTCGAGAAATGTCTCACCAATGTCTTCTCCACGAATCCTGTTTGATTAAAGGGCATTTTCAAATATTTCACCAAATAATGCACTAAAATCCTTTTACAAGAAAAATATGAAAACTTGAATGCTTCAGTTGTTAACACTTCGCCATTTCTTTAGAAACAACAGGGATTTAAAAAAATCACTTTTTGTCACGTTCCTCGCGCACTTTGACGGACACTGATACAGTTAATTCATATATACAATTGCGATAGTATTTCAATAATGAATACGAAATGTCCTTTTCAATGTGGTACCACAAATTTTCACACAAATACTATAAAATATTATTGCTAAATCGTATGCTACAATCGAAAAGCGTATGTTACAATCGTCCCCTAAAGTACTGGACGGGTTGAAAAATGCCGTTCAGGTCTCATTCCTCAGTGAAGGGAAATATCCAACCACACCTCCTCGTGGTTGGGGATGGGTACCCAAGGGTGGCTAACGTGGCACTGGAGACCGAATGAAGGTTAGCCGGCCCCGGTGGCGGGCGGGGTAAGGTCCTAGCCTGCCAACCCAGAGGCATTGGGGTCGGTTCCCGCCTAGGTGGGTTTTTCTCCATCTAGGGCTTGGGTTTTCGTATTTTTTTCTGTTATTACAAGCCCGATGCAAAAGCCAAAGTGCTCTTTTCGGATTAATTTGAAATAAATTAACCTTCCCCTCCATTCTTCGGTCGAGATGGCGCAATCTCAGGTCACAGGGACAAGAAACAGATCCTAAAGTCGGAGAAGCCACAAATATGGCCAACGGCATAGGATGGAGAAGACTGGGAATAAGTACCCCAGTAAAGAGACTCATGGATATTTCCAGTTTGAGCAGCCATGGACAGTGTATTATAGATTGTGTACAAAAGAACCGAACTGATTATGGGCTTCGAAACCAAAGATCCGGCAGGACAGGGAACAGGGCTTCTCAGATCGTCATCCAGTCAAATCCCTCTGACAAAAAGAGCAAGGAAGATTTGATAATTGGATCCTGAAATTTGAGGACATTACTAAAGTCCGGTAAATTAGGAGAAATAAAGGAAGTATTGCAAGAGAAGGCTATAGATATACTGGGGATATATGAAACCAGGTGGATATTAAATGGAGAATTCAGTAGTGATTCTTTCAAATTAAAATGTAGTGGAGGTGAAAGGAGGGGAAAGATTTGATTAGCATTGCTTCTAAATTCCAAGTGGGTATAACGAATATCAAGCAATTCGATCTGGCAAACCTCAACGATAGAGGGGAACGGCTGCTTGAATTCTGCGATCAACAAAACATGGTTATTGCAAATACATTGTTTAAATTACCGATGGGGAGTGATATACTTTGAAAAATTAAAAGGTATCAATTGATTACATCATCATCGGTTCATAAATCAAATAAAATCAAGCCATATTTACCCAGGTCCGGATGTTGACAGCTATCATAAATAATCTATAGCAAAGCGCACCTAAAGCTTAGGAAAATTAGAGGAGCAGTTAAGAATAAATGACCACTGGAAAAAATGAAGGAGGAATTTTGAAGAGAAGTCAAAAGAAATAGCTGAGAAATGGGTAGAAGGAGTGAAGTGGAATGAAATGGAATATGGCAATAGTAGAAGTGACGGATTAATTTCTTGATAGGAAAAAACTTGAAGCCCGGAAACCTGTGACGACGGAGGAACTTTTAAATCTCATTGAAAAGTGAAATAAGCTAATAGCAAAGAAGAATACTATATGGAAGAATACACGAGGGTAAAGAATATGATAACAGACAATTGTAGAGAAGAATAGAAAAGGTGGTAAAAAACTCTGGATGAAGGAAATAGAAGAACATATCCAAGCAAAAAAACAAGATATAGCCAACTGAAAAACCAAAGCTCTACATTTTTAACCAAGAATCACGTCAGCAATGATTTATAACAAAGAGGGAAGGTTTTCAGTAGATAATGAAGAAGTGTGTGAACGATGGAAAGAATACATAGAGGTGGTATACCATGGCAAAGATATAGCTTTAAGAGGAAATAATATTAAAAGTAGAGAATAATCAGGTACAGAAAGTGGGCTTCCAATCATGAAGAGGGAATTTGATCATAACTTTCAAAGGCTAAATGCTGGAAAAATGACGGGTGTGGATTATGCACCGGATTAGATATTAAAAAACCTTGGAAATAAAATGAAAGAAACTCTTTATAATTGCTCATGGATGTTATGGCGATGGGGAGATACCTGATGACTATTTAAAGCAAAACTCTCATGATACAATAAGCAGGGCAAGCCATTGCATGCATGAATTACAGAACGATTGCTATTCTGTCACATATGTACTTTCAAGGTTCTTTTACATACAGTAGGGAACAGAATCAAAAAGAAAGTGAAGGGAAGTGTTGGAGAGGATCAATTCGACTCCCGGGAAGGTGAGGGACGAGAGACGCCGAGACCAAAGTAAGACCCCCTATAAAGTTAATGAAAGGGAATCAAGAATAAGACAAGTGGAAGAGTCCTACCTTGGAAGTGTAATTTCAAGGGACAACAGATGCACCTCTGCATTGAAAAGAAAGATACCTTGGTGAAGAAGGCATATGAAAATAATAAAAATCTTTTATGAAACAATCAATGAAATTGGAAATAAGAAATTTCAATTAACAAAAGTTTATTAGGGGTGTAACATTATAGGGATGAGAAACTTCGACATTGGAAAAGAGGGAAAAAGGCTCGGTTGAAAGCATTGGAAATGTGGATTTGGAGAAGGATAGCAAGAAGAAAATGGGCGGACAAGAAAATCAACATAGAAATATCGAGAGAAATTTAAGCGGAAAAGAATCTAATAAAAGAGATGGAGAGAAGGAAAGTTAAAATTGTTGGACATGTTCTCAGATGTAACAACTTCCTGGAAAATAAAACGGATAGGGAAAATAATAAAAAAAGAAGAGGAAGGCCCAGAAAGAAATTTATAGATAATATAAAAAGTACTATGAGAGTAAGAAAATACAAGGAGTTGAAAAGAACGTCAATGGAGAGATTCCAATGGCTGCAACGACCTGGCTCCGCCTTTAGAAGTTAATGATAATGAAAATTGAAAATGTTTTAATTCTTCACTTTTAAATTAATATAGTTTTGATAAAGTTAATTGACATATTGATATAGTTTGCAAGTGGTTAAGGTGGCAGGAATTCTTCTCATCCACTTTTGAGAAACAAAAACTGACTTTGATAATTAAGAACAAAAGCTCTTTGATTTCAATGGTAATGAGAAAGAGATTGATTTATTATGAGAATTATTTGCCTAGAGATTCTTATGAAATGAATAAGAAAAACAAAAAAATATTAACTCTTCATCATAATTTTTAAAATTTTGAAACAATTACCTTCATTTAAAAACAAAAATATAAAAATATATTCATTTGAATGGTAGCATATCAGAAATTATTTCTATTATATATATATATATATATATATATATATATTTATTTATTTATTTATTTATATATAATTCTATATTCTACTATATATATATATATTATTATGTCTTACTCTAGCTCCAAGCTTAATATCCCGTGAAAAACTTAAGGCATGGGTAGAGATTCCTAGTTGAGTCAATATTTTCTCTTCCGACCATCCCGATCCGCTTAAACACTAATAGGAATTTCGTTTTACCCATTCATAAGAACACACGAAAATTCCCTAACAAATGTTTAACTCAGCGAAGAGGAGGGCTTTACTATTTCTTGAGCGTCAAGACTAAATGCATCTTAATATTTTCCCATCACATATCTTACCACATTCGTATTAACTAGCAAGAACGATGGCAAGGACGTGTTATGCGACGGAGCACCGAGATAAACAACGTATACAAGCATGCCTATGTGCCTTATTTTCTCACATTTACGACTGCTAGACGCTTTCAGGACAGGTAAATTAACTCCAATGACACGCCTCTGCGGGGCTAAGAATGACCAGCTCGCATTATATTTAAATGAGAGAACAGAGAAAGTCATACATACGAGTAAGTACTACTCGTACTACCTAGCCTCTTTTTAAAAAGACCTCACAGAGGAGTTTTAATTAAGTCGCAGGTGAAATTTGCTTCACCATTTCCTCTTTCCGCTTGTAAGCAAGAGTCGCAAACTATAATGGCGGCCGGCCAATGACCAAACAGCGGCACTAAAATATAAAAAAACCGTGTTATTTCTCTCGCTAACGTTCGTTACAACAATATCAATCAATAACATTATTCACACGTCTTAATGATCCCATATATTAATTAAATCATCCTGCAATTAATAATATTGACGTATCAACCTTGAATTTTTATCCTAGTTTGATTGAATTTTGATTGAATTTGGAATTTTCAAGAAATGACCCAAAAGGTTTTGATAGAAAAGAGAATGCTGAGTAAACGTGGAGGAACAAGGAAGAGAATAGGTCATTCAGGGAGCATGGAGGTAGGTAAAAGTCAATAAGATATGAATAAGGAATTAATCTAAGGCTGACAAAAAGAAGTCCTCGTTATGCGAAGAAAACAAAAGCCGCACATCCTTAGTTAATAATTAGACTATTGTAAATGAGTCTGAAGACTTCAACAAATACTATATTTCCCATAAAATAACCCGCATTCCTTATCATACAGTTTTCAATAGTTTTTATGCACGCACGTAATTCAACAAATTTTCTTCTACATTGTACCAATTCCCTCCCCCAATTGCCTCCTAAAATTATAATCTTTTCTACCTTTTATGGATAGCCAAATTTATCATCAAATCGACCATGGATAATTGAATAAATTACAACGGTTAAAATCGGAAAATTTCACTTCGAACATTAGAATCCACAAACACGGATGACATGATTAATGTTAAAAATATATGGATTCAAGTGTTAGGCCGTAGCCTTTTAATGCGGACGACCTATGGATAGTAATTTTTTTATCAAAATGGAGACGGAAAGGCCGTCATGGTTCGTTCAAATGACGCTCATTAATAAGCTCCTTTTAAGACCTCTAGCTCTGAATCAACTTCCCTAGGTAACAGTTGACGGGATAACGGCACCAAATAGCAATAGTTAACAATAATAATTAGTAAGAACGTGCTCATGTGCCGATACTGAGACATGATGAGGTAAGTGAACGAAGTTGTGCGCAAAATATCGTACTTTCACGCAGACAGTTTGCGGGGATAATAAGCAAATAAATCCTCTTAAGCGAATCACAGCAATTGCAAGCTTTAAGTGAGCCATTAAAACATTCTGAGAAAACGAAGTGATGCTAAAGAGGTGCATCGCCGGACGCGAACACCTCGGGCGGGTTCAATCAACGCAGTCACGGCTGTAATGAGGTGTGGCATTTGCAATTGCCTTGCTGAGAATGGGGGGAGGAGGAGGGGGTTACCGCCCACTTGTCCCCCCCCTTCCTCCCGGGACCCGGGAGCGAAGGTGATGCGAGGGACGATTTCCCCCATTCTCACCACTTGAGGCACTCACCTCGCCTCCACGGCGACGGAAGAAAATCCTTCATCCTCCGTGCTCATCCTACGCAATGACATTTCGAATAACCGAGACTCGGTAGAGGAATGAATACGTCACTCATACGCAACACACACACACACACATACGTGTTCAGGATAGTGACCCCAATCAGTAATGTTAATTGTCCCTTCGATCGGCTTCTTTCAAAGATTTCACAGATTAATAAAAGAAAAGAATCAGGCACAGATTTTCGAAACACGAGTAATCCCATCCCAGTCCCACCTTTATTTTTTTTTAAATTAGTTCCACCAGTGGCCACCCAAATAATGAGAGCATTTTCAAATGATTGCACGCAAGTTTCATTTATTCATTTAACAAGCGTTAAAAAAACAGCCAAATTGATATTCACGTTGAATTATTAACTAAAATAATAAAGATTTAAATATATTTAACAATTACAAAATCGATTTAGAGGACAAAATGAGATAAAACAATTTTACAACACGTGAAACCCGGACAAAACATGCATTTCAATAAAACTCATCGTAGGAAACCAGGGTAGATAGGTCAATTCATTAACCATAAGTAGTACAGCAGTGATTAGAGCGGTTCTACGGATTGAGGACGAGGGAGATGAAAAGGGGGATTCGATATTAATTACAGAAGACCTCGGAATAAGGGTATTAAAAGTGTGCAGGAGACGGCATGTAAGAGATCTCCGAGTCACAAATAAACGGCATTGGAGAAAATGAAATAATCCTGGGTGTCTCGTCTCGCGAGAGGGGATATAAACAGAGAAAAGGTAGAGTTCATGAGACCTATAGCAGCCATTGATAATCCCACAAAAAAATTTAATCCGTTAATGTGCATTTCCGTTGAAGAGGAGAAATGCCTAGTTCAGTGGCGGATGAGTCGCTCCCTCTTGTTGGGATTTGGGAGTGAGGGCACGCGGAGTCATGGCGGGAGGAGCTCAACGGATAAAAAGCAGAAATTATCTCCAGCTAAGATGGCGCTTACCACGCAATGGCATTTACTATACTCTAAAAAGATAAACGCAATAAAAAGGTGGGATTAAATCGAAAAATTAGTGTGAAATATGTAGCGGAAATATTTACAATTGAAAAAGCAGAAGCGGTAAGCCTGTGAGACCTGGTGCTGAAGGAGTATGGTTGATTTGTCTGATAGAATGTGAAATTAAGTAAACAGAAGATTAGAGGAAATGATCACATAAAGAAAGACAAGGATTAGAATAACATGATGGAAAGGGTACAACTAAAGACACTAAATAAGTGAGAACTAAGGTTGACATACTAGACGCCACGTTGACCCAAAACCTCTGGTATTGAATGAGCGCTGTTAGATTTTTCTGACTGTCCAATTGCAATTCTTAAAAGAAAGTAAAGTAATTACTTTCATTAATATCTACCAATGCACTATCGAATTCTATTCGATAATAGAACGGATGAAAACGCTCAATAATTATCAACCCTGACATACTCTTTCGAGGTTAGGCAAAGTCATCAATACCGGATTTTGAGTTATTTTGAACGGAATATCCCTTTTTACTGATTTCCCCGATACTACCGCATTAGTGCATGCTTAGTTCGCTTCTATCATAATCATACAGTTTATTATTCATCACTCTCTTGTCTGTTACTTTCAATATTTCTCCCGTTGGGTCTCTTTATTCACATTGACACATGACTTACTCGCTCTACTCTTTCCTCAGATACCATACGTGTCTTCCCTTTATTTGTTGAGTGACTCGACTGCCATCCACAAATGATCAAAACGGCACAGCACACACACACCTTTCGCACTTGTGCATCCAATCCACATATTTTCATGACTCACTCATTCTTCTCCCTCTCTCTTCTAAGTTAACCGCGAGTCGTCCACAAGTACCCACACCAATTTATTCCTTACCTCTGCTTATCCCTCCAATGCCCACGTTTAGTTCACATGCATAATTTGAGGAACAAGTGTCATCATTTTAAGTGCAATTTTAGATTTTTAAGTTATTATTACATTTGATATCCCACCTAGCAAAAGTTGATCTCTGGATCATAAACAAAAGGATAGAGAGTAGGGCAAATCATTGATTCGGGGATGACCAGTTCGGGTTTAGAAAGGGGAGAGGTACGCGTGATATCACTGCAGTAATGAGATTATTAATCGAGAGGAATATAGAATACAACCAGGAGGTATTTGCCTGTTTCGTAGATTTCGAAAAAGCGTTTGATAGAGTGAATTGGGAAACAATAATGAGTATATTGAAGAAAATAGGGATAGATTGGAGGGAAAGGAGGCTAATCCGCATCCTGTACATGTCTCAGACTGCTCAGGTGCGGGTGGGGAACGGGGAGTCCGGATGGGCAGTGTTAGGAAGAGGTGTAAGGCAGGGTTGCCCATTATCACCGTTGCTGTTCAACCTATATGCAGAGGAAATGATTAAAGAGGCATGGGAAGAGCTAGAGGTAGGAATGAAAGTGGCCGGGGAATTAGTAAAATCAGTTAGGTTCGCTGATGACCAAGCTTTAGTTTGTCCGTCAGCCAAGGGGTTGCAAGCATTGCTGAGTGAATTTGAAATCCAGTGCGACAGTTATGGGATGAGAATCATTAATAAAACAAAGGTTATGCGATATTCTAGAAGGAAAAAGGCTCAGCTAAACATTAAAATAGGAGGGCAAAAACTAGAGCAGGTAGAACAGTTTACGTATCTCGGAAGTGTTTTGGACCAACACGGTCAAAGTAGTAGGGACGTAAGGAGAAGAATTGCGCTAGGCAAGAAGGCTTTCACAAGGAGGGAGTTGATGAGAGTGACGTTGAGTAAGGGTATTAAGAAAAGACTCGTAAAAACTTTGATATGGAGCGTAGCTATGTACGGTGCGGAAACGTGGTCATTGAAGCAGGAGGATAGACGTTGATTGGAGGGTTTTGAAATGTGGGTGTGGAGAAGAATGGAGAAGGTGAAATGGACCGAGAACAAAACAAATGAGGAAGTACTTGATATGGTGGGCGAGGACAGGGGTTTGTTGGGAGAAATCCTATGGAGGCAGGAAAAGTGGATGAAGGGGGTATTGACCGACAGTGGGATTTGAAGACTGTGATAGAGGGGAGAATGTTGGGTAGACGAGGAAAGGGAAGGGACAGGATAGGGATGTTGGACGGGATGAAGGGAGGAAGAAGGTACTCAGAGATGAAGAGGGACCTGATGTAGATGTTTTGCTAGGACTCACAAAATATTTACTTAGGAGCTGTGTCCATCAAAAAACCTACCTTAACCGGTAGATTACCTAATAATAATAATTACATTTTAATCCATACGTGTTCTCCAAATACAACCTACTACCTTCTTGTCAGAATTTTTACGGCATTTATTTTCATCATATCACTTATCTTCTTTCATTAATACTCTGTAATGTACTGGTCGCCGCTCAAGTACGAAGACATGACCAAAGACATTCAGACAGAGGACAGCTATATATCCAAGTGTCGGGACAGCAGATAAGAAGCGATATGTTGGGAGAGATAAACCATACTCCCCTATCACCAGACGCGAGGAGGGGTCAGCAGGCCAAAGGCCACCCTGGAGCGAGAGACCTTGCACTCCCCTCCCCTGTTTTCCTTTCACCCCCACCCCATCTCTCCCCACGGTGGAGGAGTGTATTTAAACGCCCCAAAAAGGGAAAGAAGGGGCATTCTCTGATTATTAGACTTGTAGCTCTTGGACGGGTCACGTCAGACCCAGAGGGCAGCCATTGTACTCTACTGTAACTCTAATAAACTCCTTGTTGATTCTAATTTACTTTGAGTAATAACTCTTAAGTGTCCAAAGACCCTACCGGAGATTCTTCGCAGCCACTCGAGATGAATCTCCTCTTACATGTCTGATCAAGAGATCACTACATAGGGAAAAATTTGGTGTCAGGTGCGGGGTATTGGCACAGTAAATTAGGATTGAGTACCGGCGGACCGGAGCAAGGAAGAGAGAAAGAGAGAGACAAGGCGGAGTCCCGGAGAGTCGACGGCAGAAAGACGCAGAGCCCCGGCAGGTGACCGCTGCACAGCCGAACGACAGACCGAGAGCAAGTGGAGACCACGGGACGCAGAAGGGAACGGAGGAAGGAGCTTGGGAACGCAGAAGACTGCAAAGATAGAGAGGGTAAGTCACACCCTAACTTTCCTTTCCTTTTGCTCCATCTCAGATTTCATTACTGATTAGTGATGGCTCCTCCGGAAGCCCACGTTAGCGCAAGCCGTGAGTCGTATTGTGGCATAATGGACGCCATAAAACTAATTGCTTCTCCATTTGAGGGAGATAAAAAGAAATTGAAGGAATTTATAGAGAACGCGGACGTTGCCTTTGAATTAGTCAATCCTGAGGAACACGGAAAATTATTGAAGTTTGTTAAAGCTAAAATAACCGGTGAAGCTCGAGCCAAACTTATGGTGAGAGACGAGTCCAATTCTTGGGAGCAAGTTAGGGCCATTTTGGAAGAGAACTATGCGACCAGGCGGACACTTGATTACTATGCATGCACTATGTTCAATTCGCGCCAACATGCAAAGGAGAGCATTGCTAATTGGGCGAGTAGAATTGATACGATGCAAACAGATTTGCGAGATGCTGCGGCAAAAGTAGTCGGGAGTAGAAATGTTGCGGGAGCCATATCCCTTATAAATCATTTAGCTAAAGCATGTTTTGTGCAAGGGCTTGAAAATGAAAGAATTCAGACGATTGTAAGAAGTAGAGGGGATGGAATATTCCTTCCCGAGGCCACTGACGTAGCCTTAGAAGAGGAGAGTGCCATACTCTCAGCAAAAGAGCGGAATAAATTTAATCAGAGAAGTAATTCCAAATGTGAGAATTGTGGAAAAATGGGACACGTAGTTTCGGACTGCTACTTAAGGAAGAGTAAAGTTGAAAATAAAGCAGTTAGGGCATTAAGTGGGATTAAATGTTTTAATTGTAATAAAATGGGACACTTAATGAAAGACTGTAGGGCGCCGAGGAAAAATGGCGATAGGAAAAGATGGGAGAATCAAGGTGAAAGAGCGCGCCAATCGTATGGCGAAGTGCGCCAAGTGAGGTCCGTTAATATTGAAAGAGGGTGCACTGTCACTTTCGAAGCCAAGGAAAGTAAAAATGGAAGGCTCAAATTATTAGTTGATACTGGCGCGGAGGTAAGCTTAGTAAAGGAAACCTCATTAAAGAAGGGCACAAATTACCTCTATGGGGGAAGGGTAACCTTAAAGGGGGTTACAGATAAAAAAATTGAGACGCTGGGAATTATTAAATTAGGGCTGATGACCGGAGCAAAAGTAAGAAGCCACAGTTTTCAATTAGTGGATGAACAAGTCGCCCTAGAAAACGATGGAATAATTGGTAGCGATTTCTTTAAGGAGACGAGAGCTCAAATAAACTTTGCGCAAAGAATGATCAAAATGGGGAATGTTGTGATACCGTTTGATACGGAAATAAACAAAGAGATACGGGTAAAAGCGGTCAGACGGTTAAAGCTGCCAGCGCGAAGTGAAGTAATAGTGAAGTGTCCGACTGAGAGTGTTGGGGAAGGACTTATCGAAAAACAATCAGTTGCTCCTGGGATATATTTGGCCGAGTCGCTCACCATGGGCAAGGACGGCGAGTGTCTCACTAGCATGGTCAATATTAACGAGAAAGACGAGGAGATAGTGCTCCCCGAAATAGAGCTGAAAGCGGTAGAAACGGAAAAGGAAATTTTGCGGTTAGAAAAGGCTGACCGAGTGTCTGAGCGGAGGGCTTTAATGATCTCCCTTCTTAGACTGACTCATTTGAACGCGGAAGAAAAGATGGAATTACTGAAAACCTTGGAAGGATTCAGTGATGTATTCCACCTACCGGGAGACACCCTCTCATGCACGAAAGCAGTGGAACATGCAATTCCAACTCCTTCCCTTGCAACTAACCAAGCGATAAAAAGTAAACCTTACCGTCTACCTGAGGCCCATAGAGAGGAGGTGAGCAACCAAATGGAAAAGATGTTGAAGCATGGGATAATTGAGAAGAGCAGTAGCGCCTGGAATTCCCCGATAATAGTGATCCCTAAGAAGATGGACGCCTCCGGAGAGAAGAAATGGAGAATAGTGATAGATTACCGAAGGCTGAATGATGTTACGGTGGGCGATGCTTTCCCCCTCCCTAACATAGCGGAAATATTGGATCAGCTGGGTAAAGCACGCTTTTTCTCCACCCTTGATTTAGCGAGCGGGTACCACCAGATACCCCTAAGGCGAGACGACCGGGAAAAGACGGCGTTTAGCACACCCACTGATCACTATCAATTCTTGAGGCTACCATTTGGATTAAAAGGAGCCCCAGCCACATTTCAGAGGCTTATCAATACTGTTTTGAGTGGGCTACAAGGGATCAAATGTCAGGTTTACTTGGATGATATAATTGTCTATGCAGATTCCCTGGTGAATCACAATGAGAGACTAAAGGAAATATTGAAGAGATTACGGCAACATGGCCTAAAACTGCACCCAGACAAGTGCGAATTCCTGAGGAAAGAAGTAAACTATTTAGGGCACGTGATCACGGAGGAAGGTGTTAAACCAGATACAGACAAGGTGAGAAAAATTCAAGAGTTTCCTGAACCCAAGACCACCAAGCAACTGAAAGGATTTCTTGGATTGGCGGGATACTACCGCAGGTTCATCCCTGAGTTTAGCCAGATCGCCAGGCCATTGCACACATTGCTAAAGAAGGAAGTAAAGTATGAATGGAGTAAGGAGCAACAGGAGAGTTTTGAGAAATTAAAACACCTCTTGACGAATGAACCTGTTCTCCAATACCCCGATTTTTCAAAAGAATTCATACTCTCCACCGATGCCAGCAACGAGGCATTGGGTTGTGTGTTATCGCAAGGAGTCATCGGTAAGGACAGACCGCTGGCTTACGCAAGCAGGACGCTCAACAAGGCCGAGAAGAATTATTCGACCGTAGAAAAGGAACTGCTAGCGATTGTTTGGGGGACAAAATATTTTCGTCCTTATCTATACGGAAGGAAATTCACCATTGTGACCGATCACAAACCCCTAGTGTGGATTTTCAGTGTGAAGGATCCGAGTTCGAGACTTATGAGATGGAGATTAAAGTTGGAAGAGTACGATTACCATATAGTATACCGAAAGGGAACTCAAAATGTAATCGCGGACACACTCAGCAGGGTTCATCATGTTTCCACCCCGAATAAGCCTGGAAGGGAAGAGAAGGAAGATGATGAAAATGAAGAAGGAAGAGAAGAGAAGGAAGATGATGAACATGAAGAAGGAAGGGAAGAGACGAAGATCTCGGAAGAAAGAAGAAAGAAGATTCTCCTCGAGTTCCATGACTCACCAGTAGGAGGTCATCAAGGCGTAGCGAGAACGTACGAAAGAATAAAAATGTATTACGATTGGCCAGGTATGAAGACAGAGGTAAAGGAATACATTAGAAAATGCGAGAAATGCCAGAAAAACAAAGGTAGCGACAAGAAGACAAGAATGCCTTTAGAAATCACCAGCACGCCGGAGATGGTAATGGAAAAATGTGCAATGGACATATGCGGACCATATCCAGTAACGGAAGGGGGAAATAAGTATTTACTTACTTTTCAAGACGAATTGTCAAAATTCACCCTAGCCATTCCCATCGAGCGGCAAGATGCTCAGACAGTAGCAAAGGCCTTTGTGAAAGAAGTAATTTTGAAGTTTGGCATTCCTCAAGTGTTACTGACGGATCAAGGAACAAACTTTCTAAGTGCAATATTTAAGGAAGTTTGCCGGATGATGAAAATCAAGAAGATTCAGACCACGGCATTTCGACCGCAGAGCAACGGATCCTTGGAGCGAACGCATAAAACCTTGACAGAATACTTAAGACACTTCATAGCAGAAGACCAAAGGAACTGGGATGAATGGATTGCTTATGCAATCTTCGTTTATAACACAACTCCTCATACGGCTACGAGATTCACGCCGCATGAACTAATGTTTGGCAGAGCAGCCAACATACCTGTATATCTTCAAAAGGAGACTCCTGCTACGCAATATTGCCATGATGACTACTTGAAAGAATTGAAGTCCCGATTGCAAACGTGCTATCATAAAGCAAGAGAAAACCTGCTGGAAGCAAAGGAGAAGAATAAGCGATATTACGACAGATCAACGAAGGTTGAAATATTCAAACCCGGTGACAAGGTGTTACTGTTCGATGAGTCGGTCAGAAGAGGTAGGTCCAAAAAGTTATCCGCACAATGGATAGGACCGTATCTAGTCACTAAAGTGGAAGGGGTGAATGTAGTAATATCTAGACAGGGAAAATGTGTGAAGGTACACGCGAACAGATTGAAACTGTTTTTCTAATGTTTTGCAGGAACAATGAAAGGGATCACCGCCGTGCTGATAACGACAACGTGGATCTTTTACCTGGTGGCGGGATTCGATTATACAGTTACCCACATCCGAGTTTCCCCTGGGTTATATTATGAGCACGAGGGAGAAGCTCAGTTATATCATTCTGAGTGGAAGTTAGTTTGTTACGTTGATTTAAAAAACCTAAATGAACAGTTTAATCAAGTAAAACAGTATGTCAGCGCGACGGAGGGATTTTGCAATAGATATCAAAATACCTCCTGGGCGAATCTAACAGACTGCGTGACCTTAGTACAATATGCTGCGCACAAATTAGAGGAAATCAAACAAATTAAGGGACTGATTGCGCAGATAGCTAAACCGACTGAAGAACCGTTAAGGATCAAAAGGGGAATTCTCAATTTTGTAGGAGAATTGGGAAAGGTATTGTTTGGGACTATGGATGACGAAGACGCTAGCTATTACAGCGAAAAAATAGGGAAATTAGAGGAAGAACAGAAAGACGTATTGCAATTGGCAAAAGAACAAATGACGGTAGTTAAGTCCACCCTGAAAACAGTGAACACGACCATTCGAGGGTTGGAGCGGAATGAGGAATCCCTGATGGAAAATTTAAAATCAGTAGAGGAACACATTAGTCAAGACGAGGAAGAAATACGAAGGAAATTCGGGATAGTTTCTGTAATGATCACTGTTAACAAACACATGATCCAGCTGAATAGGCTAATGGAGGAAATAAGGAGAAGGTATGAGGTACTGCTGACCTCTATTATAAGTGCACAAAAGGGTATACTGCAGCCTCACATAATAAGTCCGGCCGAAATAGTAAGGATAATGAAATCTGAGGATACCCAAATACCTAAAGACCTATCTTTACCCTATCCTTCGGGTGTGACTATAGGCAGTGTCTTACAAAAAATTGTGGAATTTGATGTGTTTGTAAACCATAATGTGCTGGCCTATATTCTGAAGATCCCGCTGACGGATCGAGTACAGTTCAATGTGTATCGTGTGATTCCCTTTCCCATAGCCTTAGGATCTAAATTTATTTTTATTCAACCGGAGAAACCATATATTTTTATGGATGTTAATAAGCAGTATTACTGCAAAATTTCCCATAGTGTTTTCGCCAAGTGTAAGGTAGTGAGTGAGCATTGGAGGATGTGCAAGCAAGAATCCCCCGTGCATTCTACTCACTTCAGGGAAGAATGCGAAGCTCAACTACTACAACCCATCAGAAAAATACCTTCTGATTGTTCTAAAAGAATTGTAGAGCTAAATGAGACCCTATGGACCAAATTAGATGGTAATGAGTGGTTATTTGTAGCACCAAAAACTGAAAGATTAACCATACTTTGTGAAAATGAGGAAGCCACTGATGTATTGTTAAAAGGTTCGGGTAAATTGAAATTCTTGAACAGGTGTAGAGGATATAGTAACAATGTAATGTTTCAAACTCAAATACGTGTAGCCTCAAATACCACCAACAAGGATGTGATACCTGATCTAAACATTATATATGACTGTTGTGAGGACGATGGGGTCAAACTAAAGTTTGAACAAGTGAAATTGTATGCACCACTTAAACATGTCACTAATAATTTAGAAGACTTACAATATGCTAGCCATAAGGTGGATGAAGTAGAGAAATTAATATCAGAACAAGAATGGAAACTACACCATTCTGACAGAGTTATGCATCTGTCCTATTTAACAATTTTAGGATTAGTGGTGATTGGATTGATGATTTTATGTTACTGCTGCAAATGTTGTCACAGATGTTTTCCAAACCATTTCAAATCCTGTAAAGAATGTGAGCCTTTTAAAGCCATAGTGTTTAAACCAAAGTTTGTGAATAAGGTTAACCTGTCTGATGAAAGATTGCCTCAAATAGAAGAGGAAATTGAACTAACTTCCAGTGTTGGGCTACCATCCCCTGGGAGAGAGAGACGATCGGTTTCCGAACCTGCCCGAGGGAAACGCTAATGATACAGAGGAAAACACCATGAGATAGGTGTTTCCTCTTCTCTGAGGAGGGAGGTGTACTGGTCGCCGCTCAAGTACGATGACATGACCAAAGACATTCAGACAGAGGACAGCTATATATCCAAGTGTCGGGACAGCAGATAAGAAGCGATATGTTGGGAGAGATAAACCATACTCCCCTATCACCAGACGCGAGGAGGGGTCAGCAGGCCAAAGGCCACCCTGGAGTGAGAGACCTTGCACTCCCCTCCCCTGTTTTCCTTTCACCCCCACCCCATCTCTCCCCACGGTGGAGGAGTGTATTTAAACGCCCCAAAAAGGGAAAGAAGGGGCATTCTCTAATTATTAGACTTGTAGCTCTTGGACGGGTCACGTCAGACCCAGAGGGCAGCCATTGTACTCTACTGTAACTCTAATAAACTCCTTGTTGATTCTAATTTACTTTGAGTAATAACTCTTAAGTGTCCAAAGACCCTACCGGAGATTCTTCGCAGCCACTCGAGATGAATCTCCTCTTCCATGTCTGATCAAGAGATCACTACAGTAAATACAACCAAATATTACTCTCGCGTTACTCAACTTCGCCCTCACTCTGTAATTACTCTTCATATTTTCCTTTTCAACGACAAAAATTTCGTTTAATACTTATTTACCCCAATTTTTTTCTTACCGTTACATCAAAGCTATCCAGGGTCCCCGGTATATTTCGTGGCATATCAGCCATCAGTATCATATATTTCGGGGGGATCGAGATGGTGGGGGGGTTAACGTACTGGCTTCCCACCCAGAGGGCCCGGGTTCAAATCCCGGCGGTGTTGAATATTTTTCAGAGGTATCTCGATCCCTACTTGAGGTGCTTTGTGGAGGGCACTTTGAGTGAGTACGCCGTCCGTCGGATGGGACGTTGAGCTGTTGACCCCTTGGCGCCTTTCGTAAAGAGTAGGCTAATGCCGACGCCGGGTTTCTCTCCACCCTTCCTGTCCATCCCCTATGGCGTAAATGACCTCAGCTGTCTGTCGCCTCCCCTAAATACTACTACTACTTTTGGATTTGGTCTCAGAAAGATGTCACTACGTGCTTCAAAGGGGTTTGACAAGTTGAAGGTAGGGATGAGTAGAATGGTAACGGGCATCTTGAGATGGTTGGAACTGAAATGACCCGAAGAAGAATATTTAAATATCGGAGTGGTATATATATGGTTTCAAGGTTTGTGTACAAATTGTCGGGAAACGTTTTGGAAAATAGATTTATTTCGTTATTACTGCAATCCCTCAAAATTCTTCAAAGTGCATCCTTTGAGCATGGACACACTTTTTCCAGCGGCTTTTGCACGACTGGAAGGCTCCCTGGTTGGCGGATTCCCGAAGGTTCCATAAAGGGTACGCGTGCAAGCTTCTTTGGTGGTATTTAGGGTCCCATGGTGGTGTCCTGTGAGGGAGGATTTCACTCATGGGAATAGGATATAATCTACTGGTGCCAAATTGGGACTGTAAGAGGGTTGTGGAATCGTCGCGATTTTTTTTGTCATGCCGTTTTGCTTTTTTTTCCTTACCGCTTTTGGTCGTCCGTCAATACCTTCGGGACGAGTTTAGCGAAGATCTTTCCCATCGCCAAGTTTTTCATGATAATGGTGTGCACTGCCATTTTATCAATGCCAATACGATCTGCGATTATGCTTACACTTAACCGACGGTCTGAATTTAGCATTTCACGCAGTTGTTGCATTCTGTCGTCGGTTCTTGACGTCGACTGCCGTCCAGCGTGGGGCCAACTTTGAAGAGCTTGTGCCACTTAAAAACTGCAGTTTGAGACATACTTTCATCATTGAACACTTGGAAAATCATAATCAACGTCTCCGTACCCTATTTTACCAGTCCAACATAAAATTTGATGGCGGACCACTCTTCAATAGTTCGCTGCATTTTGCGCTTGCACCGGGTCACCCGACAGGGATTCACTCAAAACACGATTTAGCCTGAACGAACCCTCGTATCCGATTGACGCAAACCTTGCATTTACCGAGGCTACGTAGATAAAAAGTCAGGAGTAAGCCCAACACTTCAAGAGAGTGCCGCTGTGAGTGAAGATATTTCTGCAATAAGATGAAAGAATCGTCATTGGAAAGGAAAAGTAAAAATTATAAATACAGCTGATATACTAAATTATATGCTAGTTAGATACTAAGATGATTACGAATTGGAGAGTTTGTATAATGGCATCGATGAAGTAATAAAAAAAGATAGCTGAGGAGAAAAATTAATCGTCTTTCGAGACAGCAATGAAATAGTAGAAGGTCCAGAAGGAAAAACTATAGGAACATTTTTCGGAGCAACATACAAGAGGAGACGTTTTTCTGCTCTTTTACAGCACAAATTATTTCTAAAAAACACGCTATTTCAAAACTACGTACGAATAACGGAGCATGAATAAAGCATGATATTAATAATAAGCATGAAAGATTCACGGAGGAGTAATAAGATACTAAATTGAATATGTCCTGGTGAATCAGATATTTATAAATCTCGATATAACAAAAATGGCCATAATGTAATGGTAACGAAGTGGCACTGTAAATTAAAGGCACGAAGGAAAACTACGAAGAGCCAACGTTTGTCAGAAACGCTGAAACGAACTAACCCATGAATGCCTTGCCAACGGGCATCTGAGAAATAAATGGAAATCGTGGTAACAGCGGAACGGTCTAACAAAAATGACACCACATTGAGAGCGGATAATTGAAATCTACGAAAAAACTGCTAAAAAAACAATGAAATCCTGTAAAATGAAAAATATGGATTTCCGACGTTGTACTAGATTAATAGACTAGAGAGAAAGTAAAAAAATCAAGGAATGAGAAAGGGCAGAATGGTTTCAAATTTTTATGAAATTAAATCAGCCCTGAGGTTGCAAAAGTCATAGGAAGAATGCATTTGGAACGTGTTGGGATAAACACAGTTTATCCCAGCGATATAAAAGCTTGAGGCAGATGAATAGAAGGTAGGAGTGTTTACACATACAGGTACATTTCGATGGAGCCGAAATATACCCTTCCGTTATGGGTAACAAGGACACTTTTCGTGCTGATTAAATACAAAACTAAATTCTTACGACCAATTTTGATGGAGTAATATAGGATTTCCGTGCAAAAGAACACAATATACATAAACGACGAAATATCTGCGGAAATAATAACCAAATCGGGAATTGAAACTATGACACAGCTTTGCAACTAAATGTTTGACATTAGTTCGAAAAGAGAAGAAGCGATAGTCTCTCAATAAAAATGCCACCGTCCTTATTTTAAAAGATGAAGGAGAGAATATGTAAATATTAGAGGAAATTTTGCTTGATGACCCATGCGTCTAGGACTAAACTATTAAAAAGCTACCAAAGAACCGAGAAGAAAGTTGAAGAGTGTTTTGGTGAAGGCTAATTTGGATTTTTAATAATTAGAGGAACAAAAGACTTCTTGCCCTCAGAATCAACATGCAGAAGACAAAAGACAAAAGAAAAGAGACATGAATTACATTATATGATCTGAACGAAGCTTTTGCAAACGTTGATTGGAATCTGATGTCACCTTCCCTAAACGAAATTGGAATGAACAAAAACGAGAGAAATCGTTTTCCTCTCCAAGAAGAGCAGGATAAGGTGATTAATGTGGAGAAACTAAAAAAAATAAATTATTGAATAGGGTGTGCAGTGCTATTCATTATTATCCATGAAATTTTTTTATCCAGGAATACTATATATTGAAAATGAGATTCGTGAGATTTAGGTAAAAATAAAATATGACGCATGAATACAAGGAGAAAGGTTAAGAATGATGCAGTTTGCTCATGGTATAGGTATGCCTACTTGCAAAAAAGGAGAAGATATGACATGGATCTAGACACGAGTAAAATTGATGTTACTGAATCGAAGTATGGAAGGTAATTCTGAAATAAGGAAGAATCGGATAGATTCAGATATGGGAACAGAATTACTGTAGCGACCGCACTATGGAGGAAAAAGTATTTTCCTTTTTCCATTCTAAGTAGCCTAGTTTGTTGTTATTATTTCAGCTAACCTTGGTTTATTGTCCTTCTTGTTACTAAAAGCTCTTGTCTCAAGCGTAAAGAAAAACACATGTATCTCCCATAGATACCGTTGAGTAACTGTCGTTATAAAGATGTACATAACTATTATTATTTTACATATATATTTTAATAAAATATTTAAAATCGTAATTTTTGATGTTGCATTCTTGATGCTGAAATACCTCCTAAGACACATCCCAGTGGTGGCTTGCAAGGCAGGATACACATAGTCATAGATTTAGAACTAAGATTATAGAAGAAGATTTAACAAGTGCAGGCATTTTGCTCTTGAATGGTAGATAAATACATAATGATGGAGAGAGAGGTATACTAAAAAGAATAGGGGTTTCAAAAAAAATTCTATTAGTATAAACACTGACAAACGCGTAATTTTAACGCATATTACTTAAGATATTAGAAAGCATTTTACTACAACTTACTCGTGGTTTACTTTTCTCCGGGTGTTTCCCTCCTCGGAAGGGAACATCATAAACGATAGTTTTGTCGCTACAGAAGGAGAATTACAATAAAATGAATTGACAGTGTGAAAAATGAAGAACTACCAGTACTTTGAGTATTTTTGAAGAGTGAATCCTAAGGAGGATAATTGGACGAGGAAGAAGGAAATTAATTGAACTTGCCTTCAGGCACGACAGGTTATTGAAAAAATAGTTAAAGGAAACAGAGGGGAAGAATTGCAGGAGAAAGCCGATTATGAATTACGAGAAAGATGGAATGGAAGACGTCAGCTTAAGATAGCTTGGAGATATACTACAAATAGTCAAATATAGTATTTATCAAGTTTCGAGTGAATCCGACGGTAATGCCAAAGGCAAACTGATTCAACGGGTGAGACGGTTTGCATAAAGTATCTCCGCACGCCTGCACTCAGTTCATGACGAGAGAAAAATCTCTGCAGGTGACAATGAATACGCCTCGTCAAGATTTGTGCCGTGAAAACGAAGGTGGTTGGTGGCAAACCGCGGCTATGGGATTCGATTTGATGAAGAGAGATTGTTTCCTGCGCGGTGTTGGAATGAAGCTTTGTCCTAAGCTTAACGGACGCGAGGGTGTTAAATCCCTCCGTCTGCAACCTTGACTTTCAATTTCACTGACAATGAGAGGCGAGCGAGGCTGCATTGGACACGTTTTGGGGCCGGGGCAAATGGAATGAGTCACGGGCTGAAATGTGAACTCGTCAACCGGCGACGAGGCCCACGAACTTCGTTCGCTTCCCATCGGCGCTGACTCTGCTCTCGGTCGCGCCTACCCCGTATCCCTTCACCCCGTACCCCTCGTCTTGTTTCCCCCTCCCGCCAACCACCCATCGCCCCGAACGCGTGTCATTGGGCAAGCCTCTGGAACACGAGAGTATTGTTTGCGTTCTGGATCGCTTCGTGGTGGACATAGGCCTCCTTGCACTCCGCAGTGTCATCGACCTGGGTAGCAGAGCTCTCGAGCAGCGTTTACCGGAAGGATGACCGCGGATGAACCAAGAGGAAAAGGCTGTGATGTTAGAGACGGTCATAAATAATGGGCGACGCTTTGTAAGGAATAAGAGTAAATTACATTCCCACCGATTTAAATGGAGGTTGTCATATTTGTCGTGTTCGAATAATTTAATAACTTTTCCGAAAAAGCAGTGGTAAAGAAATTACTTCCGACAATCTGCGATCATTTCTTCCTCTCATTACGGTCAACATTTGATTAGGTTAGTTTTTTCAATCAAAATAGATGAGATATTGATTGAATTGAGCTCTTACGGCTAGTAAGAGCTCAATCCATCCCTATTGGCGCAAATGACCGGAGCTGTCGGCTCGCCTCCCCTAAACCTACTACTACTGAGTAATACATTGAGCTCTCAGTGATATTTGCATTGTTCCATCCAAGCGAACTAAAATTTGGTCATTGCCGTTTGCATGCTTTTTAAGAATGACTTTTGGACATGGACTGAACTGGAATTTTTGGACATGATGACATGGAATTTGACTTTCTGCTATAAATTTGGAATTATCGTGTTTTTCTCTCCCGTACGCATTCAGAACCGTAAAGAAAAGGGGTACTGACATTATGAATGTATTACTTTAATATATCTACCTTTGCGATAATCTCACTTAATAGGGCCGAATTTATGCTTAATGCTGGGCATGAGACATATGGTATACTACGTTTTGTCACACAAAATTGCCAAATTATGCCTCTCTAGTTCTATCTTTGAGGGTTGAATACCGAATTTAAACAATTCCTCGTAAATATATCTCATAAGGTAGAATCAATTTAGAAAAATAATTTGATCGTGTTCAGCCGTATTGCAGTCAAATTTGTCATGGGAAAGTTAAACAAACAGAGTTAAGTGACTAAAATGTTAGCGTATGTTCAACACTCCAAAACCGAAGATAAGTTGAGGGACTGAATATCTAAAGTAATCTGAGGCATCACTTTTCTTAAAATGTCCGACACATTTTGGAATTCGTACGATGTTATGAAAAACGAGATCAGAGACAGGGATTAAAAAACAAAAAGTATGTTTTTCCGACAACGGTCAAAGAAATAAAGACTCATAATAACTAGGGTATAAATAGCATCATAAGAAATGATGATTTTTTTCCTGTTTTCTTTTGCTTAGTTATGGCTAAGCTAACAACTAATAGATCTTTTCAAATGGATTGGTTATTTTGTCAAAATTTTTCAGAAGTTGTCTTAGTTCCTTTTTTTATTAATTATTACCCGAGAAAAGTTTTAGGGATAGTTAAATTTGATGATATCTTTACTAATAGTGATGGTCTCTTCTCCACGAATTTGACAGTCTTGTCTCTAAGCTGCCTTATCCAAATGGCTTTCGGTGTCACTAATTTGTTCACAGGATAAAATGTAAGAGAGGACGCACGTGAGTTGTAAATTTTCAGCAGAGGAATACAATAATGCAGAGAACTGTATTATTCTTCGGTGAAGTGAATCCCTGGAAGAAGGAGATTTAGCAGTCGACTAGAGGAGGCGACCGACAGCTAATACCATCTGTACCGTTAAGGATGGATGGGTAATTGGGTAGAGATATCATTGGAAGGAGAACGTGGAGAAGCATAACATCGGCATCATTTCACTCCCAAAGAAAGGCACCAATGGGTCCAAAATGTAACGTCTCATCCGACGGATGATGTACTCCACTTGGAAGTACTCTCCACACAGCACTTCAAATAGCGATCGGGATGCCACTGAAAAGTTCTTCCCCCCCCACAAATCCCAACCCCGACATTCGAGGGGGGAAGCCAGTGCACTAGGTTACCGCACAAATCCGAATGACATGACAACTCTTAGGAATTCCTCAAAAATATTAATTTACTAAAGAACCCGTAAATGATAATTTTCTAGTGGGTGAAAAAGGAATACCTCAAATAGGGGGAAGAATCTCCAGCAATAGCGTGAAATAATCGCCATAGTTATCATAGCTACCATGCCCACAAGTACTGCAATTATACTAGTAGCATACTGATGAGACATAAGAAATTGCACGCTATAATGTGTGTATGAATGCATCAATTAAGTAGGCAAAACGTCGTATGGGATAAAATCTCCGATTTCTATATGAGGCGATGGGAGTTCAGTTCCGCGACCCTGGGAGCCTGAGAAAGGATAAAGGAAAAGATAAAGATCGGTAATTAAAACAGAGAGAGGTTATTGGAGCTCTACCAATGAATATAGCGCTCAACTTCGTAACAAAACTACTTTACTACGGAAATTACATGTCTGATGACGATGCAGTAGTCCAATTGATGGCATCATAACAAACAGATGTGACTTTAATAGGTTTCAAAAGTTATCCAAAACAGATATCGCCAGAGAGCACACTTTTGTACTAATTAAACTAAATTTTCAAAAGCATTTTTGGAAAGGGTTTTCAATACGTTAATTTTGTCTCCATCCAAAACTTACCTTAAACGGTAGACTACCAAATAAAATGTTTGTGCATACATACATGCATGTATATTTGTGTGTGCACGCGCGTGCTACAAATGTAAATAATGCTACAATGCATGATACGGTGCAAAGCTACCAGAAGAGATAAGACTTGATATATATGCTGACCTCTATGAGAATGGGATTGATAACGTAAAATCTCCAGCTGAACGTAAAACAAAGTTAAATCAATTATTTTTAGTCAAATTGAGAAGCCAACTTTCAAATAAGATCAAGGGAATGGCGTACTGGGAAGCATTGTCCTATTTAGGCACAAAATACACCTAATATGGAAGAGTAAAGGGTTATATAGGACACAGAATCCCATAGGTAGTGAAGAATTTCTATCAGAAGAAGGAACTAGTCCTCGAAATATTACTACGCTGGAATTCAGTCAGCAGTTCATTAAAACTTACTCAAGGAGTTCAACTCTCTATGTCTTGGGGACATGGGCGACGGGAGTAGTAAACAATAGCGAGTTGGAATAATGGAAATGTGGGGGAAAACACGACTAATGAAGCTGAAATGGGGTAGAACGCGTTAAATGAACGATAAACTAAAGAAGTGAATGGTGGGAGAAGACAGAGGAGGATACTCGCGAGAAGAATTGGGAAACTAAGAATAGGGATTAATCTAGAGAAACGATAGTTTACTAAAAGCAATAGTGTAATGAACCAGAGACTTGAAGAATCACAGGTAAAGTCAAGGGTGTACCATCAGAAAAATAACAATGAAAGCCGCTAGAGCCAGGAACCGAGAAGGAATCGAAGGATTGTCAATCAACAGTATAAGTCTAAATTGGTGTTGATTTGTTTGAACAGCCAATCGGAACCTTTCCTTGGTTTGGTAACCAGTGATGATGATAGCATTCTTGACTCATTGTTGGCCGTGCCTTAAGAAGTGCGGGCAATTTATTCCACCAATGTATAAGAATTAATGTTTTGCAATTACAGACTTCCCGGTGGTGGGAGGGTGATTTCTCATCCTTTCAATCTCACGTATACATAATGATAACTCATCGTTTGCCCCGGTCGCTCTGTGTACACTTGTACGCTTGCGCTCGACGCAATAATCTTGCTTCCTTCCATGCGTCAGCGGGAACAATTGCTACGTTGCTTTAATGAAACTGCACTTGGAGAAACGGAAAGCAAATGCGAGCGTGCTTGTCGGGCCGTGACTTTTCCAGCATGACTTCAGGGACGGCTTCCTGTTTTGGCTTCGCTTATGACCTCGATGCTTCAATTCTGTGCGTGTTTTTGTGACGCTTACTCAGCTAATGACGTTTTATTTTAAGTCTCGGAGAAGTGTGCTTGGAGAAATTCTTGAGTTTTGCACTCGTCGCCGAGGCCTATGATCAGGTCATCATAATTAAGAGACTTATCACAGGGAGGGTTTCCCTCAAAATGATTTCCCTTCGATAAGGATGTCACACCCTATGTGAATTAAAACACACTGTTTTCGGAGTCATGACCAACTTCAATATTTTACGTTCAACCATCTTGAAACTTCAACGGAGGCACAAAGTGTCACTTTACTAATTAAATATAAATTACAATGTAAAAGTATGGCAAGTAATTTCCAATTTAATGCAGAGTTGTGGATTTTTGCCTCGAAAGTATGCGGTATTTTATTCCTTGGCATAATGTTTGCTGACAACCAATCCAAATTTGGCTCCCGGAGATCCCAGTTCGAATGACAAATATCATAGGAGAGTAGCCAAATTGCTTCCCGGACTTAAAAATTAATTCTCTTTCCTGAATGATGAGTTTGCTATCAACAATAACCTAAGCATGAATTAAATATGGTACGCACAATTGACCTTTTCCTTCACTACAATTGGGCACGAGAAAATATGCACAAAACAGATATGAATTTAGTTCGGAAAAAGTACTCTACGGACAAAAGTACTGATTTGTCCTCCCTCAGCACAATGAATAATCCATTCATATTCAATGCACCAGCTGCGTAACTTTCTTTGGTATGCTTGACAAAGTGTACCGATGAGAGGAGGTGGAATGCATAAAGTAACTGTTGCTTTGAATTATCACAAATGTTTAAAGTTGTGGAGATGCAATTATCATGATGATATGAAAGTTTAGAACAAAATAAAATTTAATCATTTCTCCTAATGGAAAACAAGAATGAGATATTTAGTTATCGTGTGACAGCCAAGCCCATTAAAATAATATAGATGGTTTTCTCAGTCTACAGCCGTTATGGATTGATTTCCGGTCCTCAAGAGTTATTTTAAATTATCTCCGCGCGATATGATTCAATGGAGGAGACAAGTGAAAAATTAGTTATTGCTGCCACGTAATTTGTGGGAATGTGATTCATTTGACACTTATACGCTCCAAATATACGCGGGTCAATCAATAACCCCTTAGAATATTCGAGAGATGGAGCTCGTAGTTTCGCAAAAGGTGTGCTTTTAGTAAGCTTCATCTATCGCTAGGCTGCTACTTAAGTTTCAGCTATGCCCATATCGTGGTTTCATTTTCATAGTCAATTGAAGCAAAAACCTTCTGTTTATTTTAGAAAAATGGAAAAACAAGATTTCCGTGTGGTGATTAAACACTTCTTTTTTAAAGGGTTTAACACCGAAAGAGATCAAAGCCGAGTTGGATGAAATTCACTGCACGTCTACACCCGTTTTTGCGACCATTTACAATTGGGTAAATGAGTTTCAACGTGACCGTACATCCACACACATTGAACACCGCTCGGAATGCCCGGTGGAAGTTAATGCCCCTGAAATGACCGACATAATCAACGATATTGTTCTAAATGATCCACGAGTTAAAGTTTGCAAAACAGCGGAGGCCACAGGATAATCACAAGTGGAGTGTTTTCAATTTTGCACAAGGAATTATGGGTGGAAAAAACTTAGAAAGATAGGCACCACGTTTGCTCTCGGTGGAGGAAAAACGGAATCGTGTAATCGATTCGGCAGTTGGTTTGACGCTTTTCCGTCGCAATCCTAATGCGTTTCTTCGTCGATACAGAACTATGACCGAAGCATGGATACACTGCTACTCACTAGAGAGAGAGAAACAGTCAAAGCAAAGGATTTATTAAGACGAATCGGCTCCGCATAATGCGAAGACACTGAAATCGGCCAAAAAGTTCATGGCCACGGTTTTTTGGGATGCATTCAGAATCAACTTCAACAATTACTTTCAAAAAGAGTAAACGATAAATGGAAAGTGTTATGCGTTGCTATTGCACTATTTTAATGAAAAAATTAAGAAATACATCCTTTAATGGCAAAGAAAAATATTCTCTTCCATCAAGATAATGCAAGGGTGCACGCATGCGCAGTTTCGATGGCGAAAATCGTAAAATTTAAGTTAGAATTATTACGGAATCCACGCTTTTCACCAGATTTGGCCCCCGGTGACTATTTTTGATTTAAAAACTTGAAACGGAACGTCCTGAATCCAATCTGAGCGGAGGTATATCTATAAAAAACGCCCACAATCAAGCCAAAAGGAACATCTCATCGATTACCAGACTAGCACAGATGACTGCGACCAACATTGCAAAGCTGTAGCAATAGCCTTTGAGGAATTCTGTCTATTAGGAGAACCCATTCGACCAACAATGCATTGTAAAGTGACGTTTTTCTCATTGTCATTAACCTACTGCGCGTAAAAATTCTACTTATAATATAATTAAATGAAAAAATTTTAATGCAGAGTGTTTCAAAATTAATATCGAGTTTTTAAAACTTTCTTTTTCGGTGAAGCAACATTTACTGATGTTTCTTATCTAAATGCGCTATTGCTACATCTCTTTCCTCAATTGGAAGAAACAGAACCAGAGGAATTTATTTGGCGCCGCCTCACTTGCATAACTAAGTACGCCATTAGTTAAACGACGTTGTACCCGACCTCTGGATTGGCCGCAAGGGGCATCATACCTGTAGATTGTTTCACATGGCCTCCATGATCACCCAATCTGATGCCATGTGATTTTTACCCCTGGGGGATCATAAAGGATCATGTGTATGTGCCTTCGTCATCGCCTGACATACCCGACTCAAGAAACAGGATTTAAGCAGTTGTTGCAACAATTAAACCTGACAACATGATCAAGGTTTGAAAAGAACTCGCCCATCGACTGGATGCACGCCGTGCGACAAACGATGCGCACAGTGTACACTTGTAGGAAAAATTGTTTGAGTTGCTCTTTCATTTGATGCATAATCTATGATTTTATTTTGAATGAAATAAACACCACCAAGTCTTAAAACCCTAATATTTATTTTGAAACACCCTCTAATAGTTAATTAAAATTGTTGAAATCATTAATTTTTCTCCGCGCTAGTTTGCAGTTAAACATTATTACGGAATAAATAAAAATAGCGAGATTTCCAAATGTTAATGCACCAAGAATGGCATAAGGGGGTGTGTTATAAGGGAGGCAGAGGTCATGGTGAATGGGAGGGGGAGGGAAGTGGATGGTGAAAGAAAATGGAATGGAAATGAGAAAGAGGATAGTAAGAGACAAAATGGGGAGGGTAGAGATGAAGGCGCAGAGGTCACGAGGACAAAAGAGGAAAATTAGGTAAACAAGAGACAAAAGGGAGAGAAATTTGTAAGTAAAGGGAGGAGGTGCTGGGTAGAGAGGACGATGGGGAAGGGGCGGCGAGAAGGACGCTGTGAAAGGAGGAAAATGGAGGGACGTGAGAGGAGTGTAGGAGAGAGGACGTGACGTGAAGTGGGATGAAGGAAATTAAAGCGGCAGAAGAGGAAGAGGAGGAAAGGGAGTTATGGAAAGTGATTAGACGGATGGACGTAGAGGAATCGGGATCGTGAAGATGACATTACGAGACAGGGAGTTTAGAGGAAGTTGGGGAGGATGATGGGATAGGGCGTTAGAGGTTGTGGAGTGGTAGAGAGAAAACGTGGTGGCTGCGGAAGTACTAAGGGTGACTTGGTGGGGAAGGGGTCGTTAGGACATGTTTGGATATCGTAGAGAAGTTGTTGGGAGTGGAAGGAAGGTGCATGAGGAAGTAGTGGATGTAGGGGCAAAGAGGGAAAAGTGGGGCGAGAAGAAGTGGTTCGTAAGAGAACGGGGTGGTTTTGGGGTAGAAATGATAAGGTAGTGGAGAGGAGATCAAGGTTTGGGAGGAGATGGAGAACAAGGAAGTGGGGCAAATAGGATAGGGTAGTTGAGGCGGTCTATTGGGTATGGGGATATGGAGGATGTCATCGTTAAAGGGGTGTAGGATGGAGGTTTTGGCCGGTGAGTGTTTGTAGAGGTTTGGATGATGTGGACTTTGGTTTGCCGGGACGATTGGCTCGAAGCATTGGCACCGTAGAGAACTATTCAGAAGTGGTTAGATGACGGAAGGTGCTTGTGGAGGTGGAGATGGGCAGATTCTTCAGTGAGATTTGAGAAGAGGAAGAGACGGAGGTAGAGGCACGACAAGGGGATAGCGTTGGGAAGAAGGGCGTGGTCGGAGGGTATTGCATGCTGCAAGAGTGAAGTCGGGCAATCAAAATGCAGAGCTTTTCGAATTTAGATAAAATGTTGAAGTCTGTGACAAAATGGGAACGTTGGCCAAGAAAACCAGAGGGAGGAACAGAATAGGTGTGTTTGGTGCATTGAAGGGATGTAAAAAGTCAGCGAAATCTAATAAGGGCTTTTTTTCGCCTAGGTTTTCAGGTTGTACCTTGTTATTGGAAGCTTAGAAATTTTATTGAGTTTTGCTTTAAGCCCATAGAAAACCTATCTTACAATGTAGACTGCCATGATGATAATAGCTGAAAGGGATGTTTCTGGAGATTATGAAATTGTTCTAGAGGCTTCTGAGAGATTTTTTTTGTTAAGACTTCATTCTTCTTCCAGGTTTTTCCGTTTTTTTGGTTGTTTTTGCAGCAGCAGTGTCCCTCCTGACACTAGGTACGGCTTAAAGATGTCTTCAGGGCGAGAGACGTTGCCGCCCATACAGCCTATGCAATGGAAAGTTACGGAAGAAAAATGAAACTTTTATTGGAAAGTATGTTTAGCTGGGATTTGAAATGAGAGGTGGTGATGAGAGGAAGAAAGGGTTGTACAGGGTGCGTGCGTCCCCACCCCTCCTATAGTCCTGACGTCGCCCAGGCAAACTTCCTCTTGTTCCCTAGGATTAAGGCAGCTCTGAAAGGAACACGTTTTTCGTCCATGGAAGAGATCCAATCGGCCGTGACGAAGACCTTGCGAGGGGTGCCCGAAGACGCCTTCCAGGGTGCGCATCAGTCATGGCAGAGTCGCTGGAAAAAATGTGTAGAGACCCAAGGCCAATCTTTGAAGAATTTTAAGAGTTTGTGCAAATCTGCTCCATAAATTACTCATAAAGAAATAATTGCATTACTTTTGGAATGCACCCTGAATAATCAAATGTTTTGAGGAAGGTGGGATGAAAAGGGCGGTTATAGAGCAAGATATTTAGCATTTGTGGAAGGGCTTTGGTCAGAGATTCCGCGGAGGAGAGTTTCGGTGTTGCGTTTCATGATTTTCACCGTTTCTTTTGTGAGCGTGTCTCTGAAGGAATTTTTGCAGATTTCCCCAGGCACCCTTTTCATCCCCACCTTTTCCTTTCACCTCCTCAATTTCTCTGCCCACCAACCACCCGCCTATTCATACATTTTGGCAGTCCTCGCCGGCCTTTCGATTCTTTAGATGGCTTCCACTTTTGCAGCCTCCCTCGGCGCCGCTTCAGGATGCCACTCCGTCGCAATGCGACCCCCCACGGCTGCTTGATTCTAGGCCACTCGGGCGTGCGTGAGGAAAGGCCAATCGCCGGGCCTCCAGTGGCCAAAGTGTGGACACTAAATTCACGAGTACATTGGATTTGAAATTCCACGGTGACAAGCTTCGGCGAAATTTCGACGCCTTCACAGGGGATGACGAGACACCTTCTTCAGGGACCTTTCGCAACTCTTTGATAATTCAGCCTATGTCTAATGCTAAAAACAATTTTATTTGCCCTCTGATCGATGTGGCTTGACTGAGAAGGTCGTCGAAAGAGTGGACAAAGCAGCAGAGAGCAGGTGAAAATTCGAATATGTAATAATTTCGGGGCTTTGGTTAATACCGATAATTTATATCGAGATTCAATCCTGGATATGACTTGTACGTTCATTACGCGCATCCTTTCATCAAAGTTGATTAGCATAACTTTATTAGGCCTTAATTACATTATCCGTGGGTTTAATGTTTTCTTTTCATTGCTCTGGCGCCTGAAGTTCTCATAATATATAAAAACGTATTAACTTGATGTGAATGAAATGCTTTCGCGTTCTAGCATCCGTTTCTGTAAGCTTGGCGTTAGTCGATATAGCAGTGTCAAAATTTGAAAGATAAATAATTGGAGGTTTAATGCAGAGAGGACTACAGAAAAACTGTCATCGGCAATGTCATTTTAAACCTCTGATTGAAACATTTCCAGGGGTTCATCTTTTTTTATTAGCGCAATTAATACCTATGAAACAGATGAGTCAGTCAAATTTTAAGATAATTGTTTCTTATTTAACAATTGAAAATGTACCATCTTATTAAATGTGCAGTTTCTTACGCCTAAGTAATATAAATCAATATGCTCGCAGCGTGAGCAATGCTCTCTTCCCTCCCATTCATCACGTCAATCCTAATTAATGTAATGCCACGAGAACACAAATATATGCTAGTTTAACGCTGTTAAAGTGAAGTAATGTGATTTAAGGCTGGAATACTACCTTGATCAAAAAGTTCCCGGAATAACCACCGTGTGGCGCTCCCATCGTTCCGATTTGAGTTCTGTTTTTTTTGTTAAATTGGTACATCTGTTGTTGATATTCCCTTTAAATCTTAGTGTCATAACTTGACATTTGCAAAAGTTACGTAGCCAAGAGTACATCTATCTCTGTGTGTGTTGGCGATTTTTTACAATTTCAGAAATGGATTTAAATTTCCAACAACGAACTTGTATTAAATTTTGCGTAAAAAACGGATTTAGTGGCGCACGGACGTTGGAAATGTTGGAAAAGTGTTTCGGCAACGATTCTCTAAAAAAAACGGTCGTTTACCAGTGGCACGAGCGGTTCAGAAGTGGTCGTGAGTCAATCGAAGATGATGAACGCAGTGGCAGACCATCGACATCGAAAGTCGGTGAAAAAATTGATAAAGTAAAAGAAATGTTGGTCAATAACCGCAAATTAACCATCAGAGAAATAGCGGAGGACTTGAACATTGCCTATGGATCCGCCCAAGACATTGTGGTTAATGATTTGGGTTTCCGTCGTGTAGCAGCAAAGTTGCTGCCAAAAGACCTCAATTTCATGCAAAAAAGAGACCGTGTTGACGTCGCAAAAGACATGATTTGCGAGGCTGAATCCGATCCCACATTCATCAAAAGGATCATTACTGGAGACGAGACGTGGGTTTATGAGTACGACACGCAATCCAGACATCAGGCAAGTGAATGGCGTTCACCAAATGAGCCGAGACCAAAAAAACCACGTCGTTTTCAGTCAAAAAAGAAGGCAATGCTGACGGTTTTCATGGATTACAACGGTGTAGTGCATCATGAATTTTTGCCAGAAGGCCAGACAGTAAACAAAGAGTATTATTTGGGCGTTATGAGACGTTTGCGTGAAGCAATTCGCCGAAAGAGACCAGAAATGTGGGCAGAAAACTCGTGGATTTTGCACCATGATAACGCACCGTCGCACAGTGCTATCATTATTCGTAATTTTTTGACGAAAAATGCAACAAATACCATCCAACAGCCACCGAATTCACCTGATTTGGCTCCCTGTGCCTTCTTTCTGTTCAATCGAGTTAAAAAACCATTACGGGGAACGCGTTTTAGCAGCCGAGAGGAAGTAATGGAAAAATCGCAGGAAGCACTGATGGACATACCGAAAACCGAATATAAAAAATGTTTCGAGGATTGGATCAAGCGCTGGCATAAGTGTGTTGCAGTCGATGGGGATTACTTTGAAGGGGACAATATAGATTTAGATGAATAAACTTGTATTTTTAATTTTCTGAATAAATTCCGGGAAATTTTTGATCAAGGTAGTATTTTGCACTAATCATTTGGTACGATAAATATTGTTCAAACTTAATATTATCTATATTATGTGTAAAGGCACACTATATATCATTTTTGCACCATGGCTCTCTGAAATTATTGCATGGTTTTTACTATTGAAGCAGCACACTTTCGTTCTTCATTGAGTAACTAGCAATACGCCACTAAAGAATTGATTCCCGTGTAAATACCAATTAAATTTGAAATATGATATAAAACGTAAAAATAAAATTACGCAGAGATTTTACATTTAATAAAAATAATTAAAATCATTGTTACTTCATATTTATGTTCTAATTTTAGCCAAAGTAGCCACAAGCATTGAAGTCACAGTTAAAAACTGCTCTAAATAGGCACTGAATGCACATGCCTTGTATATTGTTCTGCATTATTACACCCAATGGAGCAATCAATAACATTTTTGAATGATTTCGCGTCAAACCCGACATAAACTGACTTTGATAAAGTTTTTTTTTATTTTTAGATGGAATATCATTCCAAGAAACCGAGGGAGATTCCGCGGCAGTAACTTTCAACGGAGTCATTCGCTAAATGAGTATTACGACGCAAAATTTTCAAAAATTTAAAAAAATTCAACATGATCGGGATTCGAACCCGAATCCCTCGAGGGGTCTGGGTTCGAATCTCGGTCCGATTTGAACCCAAATATCACTTATCGTAAATGTTTAATAGTTATATTTCCTTCTGGCGTGATGGTGGAAATAATTGAAACTAAGCATAAAAATTTACAATAACATTCTCTATGTCATTTTATAATAAATCAATCAATTTTTCAATGCTTAATTAAGCCTCATTAGTTCTTTCAAGAGATTAAATCTATGCGAACATTTGCCGGGCAAACTACGGAATTATTTTCCGCAAATAACTTGGCAAAAGCGCGAATGTGTTTCAACTTGTAGCTTGGAGATCCTTTCACATGAAATGCATCACGAAAGGTAAAGGAATGCCGCGGCGATTCGCTCCAATGCGGAGAGAATAGATTCTCCTACCATAAATTGATGGAAATTTGACCTTACGATTATTTCATTGTTGATGTATCCGAAGATTGAATGATCACATGTAAACACTTCTGAATGCTGAAGTCATTTTGGAATCCATTTTTTAATGACTTTTTGTTCAACCTTGCATATTTATTTTTTTCGCTATGACCTAGCAAAAAATATTGAAATTTTAATGTCCCATTTATAAACTTCGAATAGAAACTTAATAGAGCTTCTGACAATGGCATCGCATTTAATTGTTTCGCAGTCATCGCATCTCAAGTATTATCCGCTGCTAATTTGAATAATTTACCAAAATGCTTTATCAAACTTTGATCAATAAGGTAAATTTTGAAAATGATATACTTTACTGCATCCTTAATTGCATATAGTACTTGATGATAAGTTACCGTTCAGTTCAACTTTGAACCTGTCCATTTTTATTCTGAACACAAAAGAGAATCATTGAGAGTGTGTCTGTCTCTGTTGGGCCTAAGTATCTTGATCGCGTAACGTATTATATTATTCTTATTCCCGTGTACGTGTACTCTTGACAATGACTGCTAAACCACCAATGGAGTGAACATCAAAATAAAACATGAATGCTATCTGAGTTGCAATGGGATAAAATAATGTTATTTTTCGTCTTTATCCAAATAGAGGACGAGCCCAGGCATTGACCGTGAATCTCTATATCGTTCTAGCAAAGGACCGTGACCTACGCGAGCGTCAATTGAGATATTAATTTTCATAATTTCTTACCAATTAAGAATCTTTAAAACCGCATCTCTCCAAATAAAATAATATGATGCACATTTATTGTGCGTTGGCCTTTGGTCAGGGTAGCTTCATCCCCGTTTCAGTTCAGCGTCGAGATAAATATTTTGTTGTCTTCGGAAATGTCTTCCCTTAGCTAGTTAAGCTTCCGAATAAATTATGCATACAAAAAGTTGCCATTTTCTGTGAGAACTTGTACAAAGCCAATCGAAAATATTTCTCAAAAGTGCCGCTAACGCTATAGTAAGACGAAGTAACAATAGAGTGATTTTTTGCGACGGATACTAACTTTATGAAGATGAAACTGATTAAAGCCGTGTTGATGCTGAGACGTGGATATTTTAAGAAAGATTTTTCGAAAACCGAGGGTTTCTTTTCCTAAAATTTATGTAAAAAGTTTTTTGAAACTGATTGTACACCAATTGAGAGGTATTTCGAATCATCTGCAGACATGCTAACTGGGGATAGAGCCCAAACCGAGCAAAGATTTAAATCACGTGAAATTCATGCTAAGGGCAATGATGGACGTGGCTCCTCTAGTGGCACAAATTTATCTCCAAGAACTTAAGCAAGCTGAATGCCTTACTACTTCATTTTTCAGCCATAGCTTTCCCAAACCATCAGCCAAGCCTAGAACCCGAAATGCCGTGGTAGACTCCGGTTAGGCTACCTTAGCTGTATAACTATACAAAAATGCGCAACAATGTAAAACGAAATAATCAAAATTTTATTCTGTCACCCGAATCATACTTGGCTCACATTGGAGGTGTCATCGATTGTTTCAATATCTCAAAGTTTTCTTTCAGCAACACGATTGGCTCAATCGGGAAGAAATAAATTGGAAGATTTCCGTGTGTTCTATGAAATACTTTTCAGCATCAAACATTATAAAAACAAGACGATTGAATTCATCAAATTTAAAAATTTTACAGCGAGAGTTTTTATTCCGATATTAAATTAAAGTTACCGAGAGACCTAAATTATTTTTTTTTACTTAGAAACTTCAGTTTGAACAAGCTACTGGGATTTTGCGGGTCGGAAACTATAGGCAGAGAAAGCACTCTGAAAATTATCGATAAAATCCGATAAAAAAATTATAAATAGGTATTCAATATGAATAAAGGAGGGTAGGGAAGTGATACCAGGTCACCATTGATTTTTCTTAGCGTGCGCTGCTCGAAAGCAATAATATTGACGTGTCTCACATTGCACCAAAAATAAGAACAATTTTCGCCGTTATGAAAACAAATAAAAAGCAGTTCATATTGGAGTAAACTCCATTCAAGAATCTAGCTATATCTATATATTTCAAATATATATACATTTTACGATTGCAATATATTTTTTTCAAATATAAATGACCAAGTTCAATGAGTGCCTAATGAGATAGTAAAATTAGGGCATGCGCTTAGGGATCACTGATTAGGAGCTATTAGATGATTACGATAAATATAATCATCCAGTAGTTATTCAGTTAAAGACAATATTAACTTAACGCATTCTATAAACAATTCTGTCCCCATGGCAAAACGTTGCGTTCGAAAACGAATAAAATATTTTTACTCCACGTACTGACCAAGCAAAGTACAATGTATATCAATATTTATATGGTCACAGAAACAATAATTAGAGATTATCTAATATTCCGGAAATGTGTTACAGTTAAAGTTCAAGTTGTGTTCAAATTGAAATAATATCAGTTACATTATCTATTGTATCAATTGCGAAATCGTTATTATCAAGTGCCATCCAGTAGCACCACCCAAAGTGTTGGTAGGATTAATTTCCTTATTGCTTTTATTTTACACAATAATGCAATATTTTTTTATTTACATTTCATCATTCGTAATGCATTTACCACCTAAACCATTAACTGCTGCCAGGGACTAGGTTTTCATGTGACATTACACTCATTGTCCCATGAGAATTACGATTTGAAGGTCTTCGTGACGCCAGAATACTTCACAACTGCTTCAGCTGAATACGTACGATAATTGCACGACTTTAATTGCAAATGGCATTTTGAAGTGGTGCCTGGATGCAATTAACCCTTACATTCTTTGCACCCTATTCATCTATGGCACACAGATTTATTTCATTAGGTTCAAAAGCCTTGATCCCTCAATCGCCGTTATACCATTACGCTACTTTCCACGAAACAGCCTTCAAAAAGATTCCCCTTTAAGAAACGCCGGGATACACGCAGGAAACAATGATGTCCCGGATTCTTTCGGATTGCAGCACACATATTGCGGAAAGTATTTTCGTTGAGAAATCTCAAAATACCTCATCCTCATGAGCATGCCGCTAGTACCCGAGTGTTTAAAGGTTAATGGATTATTCAACCGAAAAAAAATAAAAATGTGTATCGGTATTTCCTATATTAATAGCATCATTTAATATTCATCTGCGTCATGTTGCCTTTCTATTTCTAATTAATACCGTAATCCCTTTGTCATAAAGCTCCTACCTACCCTCTCAAACTTTCCTGAAAATCCTTTCCAGGAAAAGGTTTCTCTAAGAGCATATATGGATTTCAAATCTTTTTTATTCTTGAGATTTATTTCTCCTGACTGCATATTGTGTCCAATTCTTCCTGCTTCTGTGATTCGAACTCATCCAACTTTTAAGCTCTCCACCACATTTCCTTCGCCTTCATAGATTTCTGAATTTGTAGCTTATTTAACTAACTGAAATGTCCTCTTGGTAACTTCGCTTGAATTTTTATTCATTTTCTTCTCCCTGCGTAATCACCAACCATAGATTTCACATTTTCTTCTTTCTTTGTACTTCTCGCTTATATCAATTCTTGTTGCAAGTCTGGGAAACTCATTTACTTTACTCTTGCCACTCTCCCCCAAATATTTCCTTAACTTAATAAATCATATTCTTTGCTCCCCTTGTTTCCTACTAGATGCCTTTATAACATCCTGCCTAAAAGCGTCCTATTTTTAACACTCTTGTGCTGTTTTACACTGTTTCATAATCACCAAACTGAGTTCTATGTTGACTCACGGGAAAATTTGTGAAGTTCTAGTGCTCTTTCTAGCCATAGCGTCACGCTATCATGCTTCGTTCACATCCCCTCCGTTTGCAAACACAAACCAAGTCAAATGTAACTCGAGTAAATGGTAACATTATATTGACTTTGCATCAACAAGGCGATAATCCTCCTTTGCAAAATAATTCGATAGTCTGCAAAGATCAAATCGGTGAATAAGCTTTGAGCAAAAATTTCTAGCTTTGCATAGTTGCTCAAAAATATTGTTTCTGTGCTGCTCAGAAAAATTAGGGAATACAAGGTTTCATCACTCGCCCAGAGAATGATGAAACTGGGAGGAAATCCACGAATATTTTTCGGCCGAAGACTCAAATATTTTGAAGAGGTATTAATGAAGGAACAGCTTATTCCTATCAAGCGCACTATTCTGTTTAAAACTAAACAGAGTAATACTCTGGGAAGAAGGACCCTCTTCCGGCTAAATCAAAAGATATCCTAGTTGAGAGAATGTCCCCTCGAACAACAGACACGAACAATCTTGGACGACTGGCATTTCTAAGGGGGTGATGGCCCATACCCAACGGTGACAAAAATGGAATTTACGTAGAAATACGTACTTTCAGGTACCTCAAATGGCTGCTGACAACTGCATTCTGGCAAATTCAGCATCTTCAAAGAAATTCTACTTCAGGAAAAGGCTTGCTTCAATGAAGAATATAAGACGTGATCGGTTCCCTCAAGCACCCATTATAACATCCTTGAAACGAGCACACTCGTCCCGCAAGATTGGAATAGAAATTGCTGCTAACTAAGCAAAAAAGCGTGTAACCTTACCAGAATAGACTGACTACATTAAATAATATTTTCTGAAGCCGTGAAAGTTTTTTACGCCACCGTAAAAGTAAAAAAGGATGGAAATATTGAGATCAGTGTGGGTAATTTACGGGGAAAGTTAATCCCTAGCCAGCGATCGCACGCACATTTAAAACTTTAAGACGCTGACATTTACAAAGGGGGAGGGTATGTCCCGAATAGTTTTACAAGGATATTAATCCTATTGCCAGGGACCGTATTCGGGAACTTACAGATACATACACGGTCACACTGGTTAGCCCAAAGTGGTTTACGGGGACATTTTTCCCTCACCACGGACCGGCTCGGGGCTAGCTTAACCACTCACATGTTAACTAGGAAGAGACCAATTAGGTTTACCGGAATAGATAAACAAAATGTTAGGCGTATATAGCCATATAGTCACGTAGCTGCCCGTAAATATCAACCAAAACTTGACACTGTACAAACACGTGACAAGAGTTATAAACAAGTCATTAGGGTCAAGAGACCCAAGTCAACACCATAAATCAAAATATTTTACAACGGACTTAAAAGCCTTGGTCTATCAAGTTGTAATAAGATAAATTTCCCCAAAATGCTACCCATAATCAAACGGGTTTTCTCCATGAAAGATGGGCATGCATGTTTATCTTGAAAGAAGATCACTGTGAGCGTTACCGAGACCGAAAACTGCAACTATTTTAGGCCCCTTAAGAATAATTCAAACTGACCCCAATTAGAAAGGAGTAGGGACCCTCTCCAAACTCTATAAAAACCGTGTGTGCGTAAACTGCAGCCAGAAAGCAGGAAATAGTCGTCATGGTAATGATTGTCAGAGTAATGTCAAGAGACAAGATGCCCTCGTAGAGTAAACGGACCTCGCTGCCTGGGAGATTGATGCTTCTTGCTCAAGGAAGGTGTCGACATTTTAGAGATCAAATTAGTCTTATGAAGTAAATAAAAACAAGCCAAATAATTGGTAGACACAAGAAAATAAAAAAAACTGAAATGAAGACAACTCACTGGTGCAAGTTATGGGTTGCCGGAAATGTCATAATATACGACACCCGTACTGTGCACTCGTACTCGCACTACGTACTCGTAATAATTAGTTTTCGGGCGTTCTTTATGATATTAATACGTGATACGGACTAAAAGAAAAATACAATCTTCCACGGGAATTTTCTAGACAAAGGGAAAATTCTCAAGTAGGAGGTGTACTACGTGCTTCGCTAAATTTTCAACTTTGATCCGAATTGATTAATATTCCACTAAAATTCAAGGTTCACTGCAGAATAAAATTTTGTATTCAAGAAATCATATCATAACGAATGAGACTCACGTGACATACGACGAAGTAAAAATTTGCAAAATCATGGAATCGTCCCATGTACACACATTCAAGGATGTGAGATAGCATAGAATGTGGCAATGATTTTAACCAACCTAGGTATCGTAATGCATCCAATCTAATACGAAAGTTGCTTCCCTGATATAAAATACTAAACTATTCTTTAATTTTCTAATTGAATGGGTGAGGACAGGATGATCTGACCTTAGTTCAAGTTTCCCAGTACCCATTAATTGTAAGACGCGCACGCATACACTCGGCAAACGAGAGGAAATTGCCTCGTATGGTGACACGGGATTACTCCTCAATCACCCCGGCAAAACGGCGCTCGCTTGCTAACTCTCCCCACCCTCTTTCCTGACATTCTTCTCCGCCCCCCGTCCCCCGTGGCACCACGCCGTGGCGCCCCACGCTGACCCGCGATGCTCGTGGAAGTTCACCCCCGAGTGTAATCGGGCACGCGACGGAGAGACGGTTCCCATAGCGAAGGTGTTCGGCCTGCTAAACGGATGAAACGCATCCTTTCCCTAGCTGGCCGGGCTGGGGAGCAGGGGTTCCGCCGCGCGTGACGGAGCAAATGTTTCGCCTAGGGTTGAGGAAGGGGGAGCGTGGGGCGGAGTGGGGCCGACGGGACGGCGGCCGTTCACTGCACCCGCGGCGGCCGAGCACCCCGCCCACGGAGCTGCTTCCGTGCCGCGGTGCCAGGAATGTCATAGGCCCCTGGCGGATGCGGACCCGGATGCACGCTGGTCGTTCCCCAGAGGGAGCCCTCGAACCGGGCACGCTCCGCAGACACGAGGAAACCTATCTACACCTCCGCAATGCATAGCATGCCGCCAATAGGGCGTGTTGTGGGAGGTGTTCAGGCACAATCCGTAAAACAGGATAGAACTATATGCAAAACTAACGAAAGCATGTCAATGCACACTCACAGAGACCTATATATTCATCCCTTTTAACACACACACATGTAAAATACGTTTATCGCACTAGCAACTAACATACGTATGCACATACACCTACGAATGTACCACATGTCCACGCAGCGTTTAATCTTTTCCTCGCTTGTAATTCAAATGTGTTTACTATTCCTATCTTGACTTTGATTCCTTACTATTCTGATCCCTGGTTTTCCGGGGAAAGAAATAATTTTTGTATCTATCTGCACAGGAGTCTCTTAACCTTTTTTTGTGGTCTAACCTACTCAAATAGTATGAGGTCGTAACAAATCCCTTTGTGTCGCCTTCCCTAAAAATACAACGACTCGTTTCCCTGGTACACCACTGGATACCCTCAGCTTCACTTGAGCTGTGTGATTTTCCAAGTACCATATTTTACTTTAAAACTATAGGCTCCACAGGGAAAGGAAATGGTCCCTCCAACCCTGGTATGAATATCACACGCTCTCGGGCTTTGTATTAGGTGAGCCCTCACCTATCAAACAGGCCTTCGATTTGATAACTGTGATTTAGGCTATACGTAACATGGAAGGGGTTCGACGAATGGAGAGCAGCTCCGATTCCAAATGGAAACCTTAGTCTCATATTTCAACGGGTGAAATTCCGTCGCTAAATATCTCGTGACAGTAGATCCGTTTATTGACGCTATGAAACAAAGCTTTGCGTATTGTGAAAAAATATATTATTTTATATTCAACAAAATTATCAACACAAACGTTGGTTTGATAGGTGATGGTAAAGCTCACCCAATACTAAGCCCAACGCTGTGTGAAACTTCAATTAACACATCAAGGTAGGGGGGGCAGTTCCTTTCCTTGATCCACTCATGCAGATCTTGTACCCAAAAAATTACGCAACTTGGGTGAAGCTGAGGGTGACCAGAGATGTCTACGGGAATCGAACCGGGGCCCTTAGGTTAGCATTCCAAAGTTCTACGCGCTAAACTACCACAACCCCGCTGTTTCACGTATAAGGTGAAAAATATACGATACTATTCCTTTTGTGACTTGCATTCCAACAATCTACGGCCTTATCATTGAGAGTTTGCTTCTTCTGGGAGCACCACACATGGAGGCACGTCGTCGGGGACCTCGTAACCTCCTCCCCACAATCGCGTCAAGCCTTCGATGGGTGGTAGTGGGTGTCCCGCATGGTGTCTCATATCCCTTCACTTTAATGTCAAGGCGCCAACACCTGTCTCCCGTGCGGAAATGCGTCGTCGCCACTTGAGAAACAACCTCGAATCCATTATTATATCCCCTAAATCAGCGGCGTATTGTCTGCCATCGTCGAGATGTCCTGTTCGTGTGAAGCAAGCCATAAAGCGTTGGAAAGTCCTTCCATCCTTTGGCTAAAATTAGGCGCCGATATAACGCAATCTCTCTCTCCCTTCAGCGTACTCTTAAAATGCGTCCTTCACTCGGGAATGCTTTAATTTTGGGTCAGGCCGGTTGTTTAATGTCTCCCTGCGGGTGGCGAGTACCGTCAGGGCCCGTCGCTTCCGTCAAGCAGCCTCGTCGGAGCCGGGCCCCGAGCGTTTGTTCCTCAATGCTCATGCTACGACCGCCAAGAAGGACGGCATGGGTTGGGCTAATGAGCGCCACCCAGTGAATTCGACGGCGAAAAATAACCAAGGGGAGAAATTTAGAGCACCAACCACGCAGTATGCGACAAGGACCGACGCAAGAAGTGGTCGAGGCCGAAAGAAAAAAAATATTCATATCGAGAAATACATAACGTTATCCACACCAGTAAAGATTTTTTGGTATTATTAAAAGTCTAAATTTACGAGAGGAAGTTTTAAGCATAGCAATGGTATTAGTAAGGCAAATGGCATTGGGAATATACTTTTGAATGCGTCGATGTTGACATGCATGTGGAACTAGATGGCGATTATGCTGCTAGATCTAAAAAAAATTGTCGTAATTAGGCGGTAAAATTGCTGCAAACTGTTGCACAAAAGTAAGAAAAGTACGTTATTGCACGCAGTTTAGGCCGACTATTGAAAATACAAGAACTCTTCGGGATCCTTTTGAGTACCAAGTGTCGGTTGGGGATTTGAATGAAGTAAAAAAAAAGTTCCTCCAGGAAGGTGCAAAGTTGTTACGAAAAGAAAGTAGATGTGACGAGTTCCTCGGATGAACAAGGTCTACAACGGCTCCAGGTGAGAAGTGAGCTAGCGAAGCTACTGACTTGACTTCTAGAATTGCGTAACTGGACAACTTAGCATCCATTTTTCTCGCGCAATCCAACGCAAAGATTTCATTGTTTCCTTTGAAGCCGGTGATCAACTCACACCTGAGGTTAATTAAGCCTGATAGGTTAGCATAATGGTACCAATTGGCATCTTAGGATGTCTCCCGACGGTGGATGTCACACTGTGTTGCATCGATGACTGCGACCATTTACTGAGCACTCCGTGACAAGACAGCATCGCACCCACGCCAGCGGCGACATTCAGAGCGAGACGACATTCCAGCGAGGGCGTCCGACGACGACGAACTAGACCGGCATCTCAGCCCACATTTGATAGTTATCCCGAGGCGCAATGATTTCCTGGAGATCATCATCAAGGGAAACATGCAGGAGAAGAAGGGGGCAAAGGAAGCCATAGGATGGAATAGGAGAAGCAGATAATGGAATATGTCAGTGCAGGGAGCTATGAGGGAATGAAGAAATTCGCAGGGAACAGAACAGTTTTAAGAGCTGCTTAAAGCCAATACCCGAATTGATACCCATGATGAGTGCACTATTTAGGTGACGGACAGGAATAATCGCAGCAAAGTCAATGCAACTTTCCACATCAACGGACCATGTAATCATACACAATTTCTAAATTATTAAATATCAATGAATTTTCTCAATAGATAAGTGATAATCACATCCATATCGTTTGACTGGCAATTTAAAATTGAGTATTCTTGTATGAAATAAGTAGAACGTTTTCGAGATCTTAGAAGGAAGGAATATGTAGACTTCTTTCTCTCTCTCTTGTCCTCTACTCGGTGGTTAGTTAAACGCACTTCGCCAGTCCTTCCTCGCAGTCTTCACCTGCAAGTAGGATTTATGTATATAGTACATACCTTCAAATATTTGGCTGATACCCTACCTTCTTTTTTAACATCTATGGTTTTTTTTCCTGTATGGACCCGTAAATTATTATTTTATGAAGAGCTATATGGTATTTTATTATTATAGTTTTTTTCTTAGGCACAGCTACCAAATGATATATCTTCCCTTTAACTCTATTCAAAACTTCAGCTGAGATTTTTTCTCCTCATGTTTAATTTGGCCCAGGTTACTACTCTTTTCCCCAAGGAGCATGTATTTGAGTTTACGTATTTTTCCAAGTCGAAATATGTTTATTTTCACTAAGTAGAATATCATGCATGAAGTCATGTTATTTGTGCGCGAATTTGGAGATGAATCCAAATAGTAATGCACGCAGTTTTCACGTCATTCCATTCCTGGGAAGCCCGAGTGAGAAATCTTTCTTTTAAGTTTTTTATACCAGAAACTTGCTTCCTGTTACTACTTTCGGAAATACCGCTCAAACCTTGAATTATTATTCCTCCTCAGCCACCTTTATTCATTGTTTCTTACTTACTCTTCTGTTTCTATGGCTAACATTCATCACTTTAAGAATCCCATCGATTACATTCGCCCATCATTCCCACCGTCTACCCATTCTATTATTTCCTCTCAGACTCTGTTTGGTGATCTGATTATCATGCATTCACTCAGAATAGCACTCTTTTTTCATGCTTCGATTGTATCTTATTTTATCGATCCATCCAATCCATCTTAATTCTTTAATGGCTCACGCATTCCTCGCCCTATGTTTCCTATTTTTACCACAAACATTTCTCACGTAACCCATACGAATCACATGCAGTAGATATGGATGCTTACACAGGCATGCTCATGCATCGCTTCTATGGAATATTATTGGAAGGAACACATTACAAAAAAAGAATATTTTTGTAATGTTGTAAAACCATTTTTATAGTGTTCATATTCCCAATAAATTTTCTGGCGACATTCACACACCTTTTAATCAATCCATCTAATTGACCACATTTCTTAAACGTTTTGGTAAGGGGTAATATTCGTACTCTAATTCAAATTATTACCAATTAATCAAAACTTTAATCCTCGTTATACAATCATTTTTTCCGATATCTTTGATTAATTCAACTATTAATGCCTACGGAACATTTAACGTCCTCTTTAGATTTTCTTATATCTACCAACATCAAACCTTGGACACGTATACATATGTATATGCTTTGGGCTCTCACCCAGGAATACTGTATCATCAGCGAATGGAAAAACGAGAAATATTAAATCCCTAATCATTTTACCAACCTTATCCTCGTACCCACCAATCCAACATTCATCCATAAAAGCACTAAACGGCCAAGGCAAAATTGCACATTTCCTTATTTCAAGAAAATCACTATTTCATACCCAAATATTGCCATATATATTATAATATAAAAGGCCAAGCTAAACATTAATAAAGGAGGGCAAAACCTAGAGCAGATAGAACAGTTTACGTATCTCGGAAGTGTTTTAACCAAAACGGTCAAAGTAGTAGGGACGTAAGGAGAAGAATTGCGCTAGGCAAAGAGGCTTTCACAAGGAGAAAGCAGTTGATGAGAGGGACGTTGAGTAAGGATATTAAGAAAAGACTCGTAAAAACTTTGATATTGGGCGTAGCTATGAACGGCGCGGAAACGTGGTCATTGAAGCAGGAGGATAGACGTAGACTGGAGGCTTTTGAAATGTGGGTGTGGAGAAGAATGGAGAAGGTGAAATGGACCGAGAAGAAAACAAATGAGGAAGTACTTGATATGGCTATTTCACTCAATATTCTCTTAAAAATTTCTTAGATTAACCCTCACTCGAGTTTCATATGGAATTTATTTATTTTTGCCATATGAATCCAGCAAAAAGTAATGTATGAGTAATGCAGTCTTTTAAGTACAAATACAATCCAAAACTGATATACTTACACGCATGTGTGCATGCTCCTGTGTGTTTCTGTTCGCGTCTGTTTTAGCGCTTGCACGCGTGCGAGTGCGCGTGTACGTGAACTACGAATTTTAAATGCCTTGGCTATCCTAAAAGTGTTTAATGTCCAAGAAACATAAGTTGTCAATGGTATTAAACACCTTAATTTAAATTTATGTTTATTATCCGTACATTCCCATCATCGTTTCCCATGCATACATTAGCCCTGGGAATTCCATATTCTCCTTAAAGATGAGCAATTAGGTGAGCAAATTAGATAAGTTTTACAGTATGCGACAAATAAGTAGTCAACTACCCTGAATGCATTATTTTAATCGGTATTATATGGTGAGCATGAATCCGCACTAGTGATACTTTTTTTAAAATTCGTCCGTCGCGAGTCATTTGTTTTTTTCCTGGCCGCGTGATTTGTTTTGCTTTCTGAGGAAAATATGTTCTGTGACTTACTTTATGATATTTCTTACTAGTGTTTATTAAGTTTACCTTTGTATTTTATATTTCTTGTAAGTTGTCCGCCTTACAGAAATAAAAACATTTTAAACTAAAAACTAACAACGCAGCACGGATTATCAGCGCTCTCCTGCCGACCTATTATCTTGAAGTCACCTTGCCACCGCACCTGGTCCGCGCCATGTTGCCGGTCCCAACATGCATGCTCCCTGTCCCAGACCTGCCGCTCTTCCGCCCACCTCGCAGGAGAGTCAGAAGACCTACTCCAGTGATTAACCCAGAAAACCCATGAAGCACCAGTTATTTAGTGTTAACGTCTCGTGCATCCATGTGTCTGACTCCCAGTGAACGTGTAGGAAATACTAAACTATATAACTGTTACAAACTTTCGTGGAATTTATACTTATTGTTATACTCTTAACTACTCTTATATTGTTATCTCTTTGCTCTCTTCTATTTCACTTCATTTCTGCTTATTTATATATTTATTCATTGTACTTCTCCTTCTTCGGTGGCCTGGCGCAGGTTTTATGGGTTTCCCTCCGCCCATTGGGTGAATGCCGGGCCAATACTGCTCCCGCTGAAAAGATAGAAAGGTTTTTCCGCTTACACTACCCTCTTTTGTAGCCTTTACTATTGTTATGTTCCATCCCGAAGAGGAGTTAATCCTAAGACAGGGTTTCCGTATTGTTTTATTAAGTTTCTATCATATTTTATACATTCCTTGTATCCTGTGTCTTTACGGAAATAAAAACGCAGATTTTTCCGCAACCACTACACCCTTTCGTAGCCTTTCCTACGTAAATTTTTCACCCCGAAGAGGAGTTAATCCTACGACGGGTTTTCCGTATCGTTTTTATTAATTTTCCCATTGTATTTTATGTATCTCTTGTATTGTGTCCACCTTTAGGAAATGAAAACCTTTTAAACTGAAACAACGCCGATCACTACTTCGACCTGAAGACGCCTCCAGCACTGGGGGCAAAACAGTTGTCTATCAACTCACCTACGCGACGGTAATTCCTGGAAGCAGCATGAATTCATTTTGAGAATAGGTTCGTCTAAACCTTGAAATACATACGTATTACGTAGTTTTCTATGGTATGGATTCATGGTCATAGAAGCAGGCTGATAGGTGTAGACTAAAGGGTTTTGAAATGCGGGTGTAAGGAAGGAATGGAAAGAGTGAAATGGACAGAAAGGATAGCAAAAGAGAAAATGGGTAAGATGGAGGTGGAGAGAGGATGGTTGGGAGAAATCCAAAGGAGGTGGGACAGATAGATGCAAAAGCATTCTGATTGACAGTGGGACGTTGAAGGTTGTTTTATCAGGGAGACCGATAAGCAGAGAGGGGTTAGGAATAGAATAGGCATGTTGACGCAATGAAGAGAGAAATTATGAGGAATGAAGAGTATATAGAATTGAATGTCAGGTCGTGTTTTGTAAGAAGAAGGAAGGGAAAGATTCTCGAGCCATTGTGTAGCATTTGCCCACTCAAACATACTTTAACTTGTGGTTCACGAAAAAATAATGGGGGCGAGGGTCTACGATGAGGCACACTTACTGATGCAAGTTTAGGCGTAGAAAATAGACTTCTATGTGAGTGTGGAAAAGATAAACCGGACGGAAAGGAAAACAAATGAAGAAATGCTCTTCATGGTGAGGGAGTACTAGTATAGAGGATTGTCGCGAGAAACCCAAAGGAGGCAGCGAAGATGCATGCAGAGCGTTACGAGTGGCAATAGGATATTGAAGACTAGGCTAGAGGAGAGAACTTTAGGAAAACGCGGAAGGAGAAGGAACTGGATAGCCATGTTGGACGGAGTGAAGTGAGGAAGTTTGCGAAAATAAAGAGGGGTTTATTTAAGTTTAGGATATCAGTTTATGTTTTGTTATAAGAGGCTTGTAAATTTATCGCTTTACCGTTGTATAGGCTGTGTAAATCCATAGCCTACCTCAAGCGGTAGATTTTCAATAATATTTATCATAAAATCTAAGTAGGGCAATCTGTTGATGGGCCAAATAGAAAATATCTCTCATAGCCAAAGTAAATTTCGTAATGTGCGAATAGGACGATATTGTTTATTGCAACTGACTATTTGCGTTGTGAATAAGGCCATCTGGATTTAGGTGCAACTTAATGGCTTGATTTTTTACATTTTCACATCTACAGGAGTATTGTCTGCTCCATTCAGGTTGTATACTTCTTGGTAGTCTTGAAATGGAACTTTTTGAGGTCATACCTAAATTACCATATTTATTTATTTGTTAATGAAGTAGATATGTAGACTCTTCTCTCTGGATTATATGATATACCTTTGATAATCGTTACCGCTCCGATCATAGCAAATATTTCATCATTGAGAAAAGATACATTTGGTTTGTGGCAATGTATTTCTTTAGTTTTATATATTTAGCAGCATAATTGAGGATAATATGGCTGGATACCAATACATGATCTCTGTTAAAAGGCAAAAACAGAGCTCTGTCATCACACAAAAAATAAAAAGGTGTAAAGTTTAAGTTATTTTGCCATTTTTCAATTTAACTCCATAATTTTGAACATTGTTATAATGGTTTCGCTTGATAGGTTGACGCACTGACGTGAATGTTGGCTGTGACATTAGTGAGGGTACTGGATGAAATTAAAAGCTGAGGACAATAAGGCTTTGTCCTCGGCAAAATATAAAATGATTTGGTCCGAAAGTTCTGAGAAATCCTTCGAAGAATGTGTAACATGACGAGTGACAACCGATAAATTGTAGTTGTAAATGACTCAGAGGAGAGGATAGCAGGTTTCCTTTGAGTGATAAAGGTGAACACATCAGTCTTCACTTTTTTCAATGCAAATATTGTCAGATTTAAGGGAATGCCTGCAGCACCGCGTTGTGTGAAGCTACGAAAAGTCACCACAATGCAACCTCAAGAGGCATCAGATCTCCAACCCTCATTTTTTACGGGCTCACATACTAAAGACCCATCTTGAGTAAAATACTATGGAGGCAAAATCAATCGAAATGTCTGAAAAGTGACAAAAGGAGTGAGTACATCCTTAAAGTTTGGATTGAAATCTACATTATTACGTTGGGTCACTGCGGGCGGGTTAGTTGGAGATTAGAATTAGAATTATTAGAATGGAACGAGGTATCTTGCGCGCAAGGGAAGTGAGAGGCCCTAACGTAAACATTTAGAACAGTAGAAGGAGGAACACTTACACAAACTCAATGAGTGAAAATTCGGGAGTGAAAAGAATACTAAGACAGTTTACCACAAGGAGAGTGAAGAGTTTTCTGTAATACTTGTACAGCATGGGAACCAACATGGTGAATCTAGCAACGAAACATGGGTACTATGCAAAATTTCACACGGAGACCGACTATATTGGTGGCGAAGTAGAGGATATACACGATGGTGGCGCAATCTTAACAAATAGTGTCAAAAAATCTCCGTGACTGGAATTCTATCGTAGTTGTGTGAACAGAACAAATGGGCGCTATTGACAAAGCGCTGGTGATAGAGATATATGTTGAAGATCCCCTGGAAGTTAGAAATATTGAAATTAATTGGCAATGAAGCAAGAAATGAAAAAATAGGATAAATATGAGAAAAATGACAACAGAGGGTGTTCATTATCGGAAGCTACGAAACAAACGTTATTAGGTCGTAGGAAATCTTTAAGCAGATAGCTGAGATCGAAGGCAAAAAAAATGTGCCCAATTGGTGAGAGAAGGAAGCACAAAATTGCAGGTGGTAATTAAGGACGAATACTTCATTGAAATATAGGAATGAGATATTCTGGAACGCGAAAATAGTGAAAGGTAATTAGGATGAATGGACTCTGTGAAGAGTCATAAAAAATATATATGCAACGCGTCATTAAAACTCATATATAAAGTTAATTCTATAACTGTGACTTTTAGACGATACGTGTCGTGTAAAAATGCAATATTACAGGCAGTGGCACTGTTGTTTTGTAAAGGAATAATTTGAATAAAATTGAAAGCAAAAAATAAAGAAATACTTCGAAGAATGAGTGAGTACAGAAATCTATGGAAGAAATTTAGGTGAAGACGATGAAAACTACTGGGAAACATCCAGATGCATCATAGTTGGCTGAAGACTGAAATCAAAGGAGTTACCGAGGGGAAGATTTACAAAGGAAGTTTGAGGATTTAGTGCGAAAAGTAGGTACTGGAGGAAACAAAATAAAAGGAAATAAGAAGGAATGAAAAAATTAGTACGAAACTGGATAATATATTAAACTCTTAGAGAAACTCACAAGAAAGACAACCCCCAGAAAACCACAAGAAAATAGTTAATATTATTTTTATACGCAATTCAATTATTTTTTTATTATTCTTACCAATTCATATGTCCAGAGGTGTGAAGAAACTATAAATATAGGAGTTTCAAGTGCTCTTGAAGTTAGGGAAAATATTGAAGGCGGCCTTATTACCACTTTATACTCGACAAAAAATGTTAATGGAGAGAATAGGCACCTTCACAATTAGTTGAAATAAAAATAGCTATTGGTGGAAAAGAAAATAAGCATGCCTTTTAACCTATGCATTTAAACCTGACGTACTGGAGAGGGATAGGTGATCTTATGGCTGCTATATTTGTGAGAGCAGAGGCAATGAATGATATTTTCTTCTAGTAGAGTCATCCCTGTAAGCTAAATGGAAGGTTATGAGCAGGGCGAAAGGCAAAGTACACAAAGCGTCTCTTCTTCAGGAAGGTGGTTGCAAAGACCCCAGCTGACACTTAATTTATAGTGTTGAGGTCACATTAAAATGAGTATTGACGATGTTGACGGGAAATCAACTCAACCATATTTCTCATGACAATACGAATGGAAGTAAATTGATTGATGGAAGTAAATCCTGGTAACTGCGGGACTCATCACACTGGACAACGGGTGATGTTCCCGGCAGCAGTGGAGGTAAAACCTCAACAGTTGTCAAGCGTCACGAAATCCATGTAATCTTTCAATTCAAACAACTAAATTTAAAAATAAATTTTTATGCTTATTTTATGGTTCTTCGGATATAATTACTGGATTAAAATTTGGGTATATGTCTTTCCTCGGACAACTTCAATTCGAAAGAAGTTTCTCCATCTCAGTGTAAAGTTCATTCCATTCAACTTCCTTCGGTATATATTTTTCACACGCCATGTAGAATTTTTTCCCATGCAATCCTCATGGGTTTCTCATGTTTCTTTATAAAAACTTAGATCCACTTTTCGAATGCGAATTCAAAGAATATTAATTATTCGACTAATGATGAATGTCAGCTCTGGGACGAAATACATGCAAGAACGTGATGTGACATCATGTCAGCCAATGAGAGTGCGTCTCAAGGAGATATCCCTATGACGGAATAAAGTTGTTTATCAATGGATAACAGCTAAAAAAAATGTAAGACCTAAATTGGTGCTTTGATTGAATGCTAACTTTTACACACACACATAAACATCACTTCAAACCAAAATGTGTACATTTACAGACATTAAGATTGAGCGCAAGATTCCAAAATATAGGCAATGCGCAACTTAGCACTTATTTGGTCTAATAAAAGCTTCGAAAATAGACAACAACGATTAATCCCAAGCTCCCGTCTTGGTTAGTATATGGTGCGGCTCCAGGATCTCGCCAGGGGTGCATTGGAATAAGTTCATATTTCAAGGGAATGAAAGTCGGGAGGTGCAAGTACTGAGAAATCGTCCATACGTATTACACCAATGTGTCATCGCAGAAGCAACGCAATCCAGGTTTCCAAACCTCCCAGCGTAGCGAGTCACCTCCAAGTGGATCTCAAGGACCCATTGGCGTAGGTGGAGCAAGGAGATGGCCCTCCGGACAAGCCTCTCGGCCGTCCGCCCCACGGCGCCTAAGGGTACGTTCAGGAGCGGGAGGTGGAAATGAGCAAACGCGATATCACACAAAGAATTCAATCTTTCCTACCATTACGGCTGAGGATCCCGTTCGAGCTATGGAAGACAGGGAATACGCATGGACGATCTGGATCAGGATGTCAAGGACGAGGACTTGAAATATTTCTGCGGTCACACTATATCTCTTCCCGATGAGTTTTCTCCCCGGTATCCCCACCCACCCTAAATCCACCCTGCCCCCGCACCCATCTCTCCCCCCCCCTTCCCCGGTCGCCGTCTCCTCGCGCCACCTCTCCTCGCCGTCCCCCTTGCCACCAGAGGATGGATCTCTTTCCTTTTGGCGTCTAAAGATAACCGATGTCGACACAGTCGGGGCACGTCCTCCTCGTTAAAGAGGTTTTTCAGAGGGCTATAGTCGTCGTGTTGTCGTAACTATTTGCAGGGGGGCGCGCATGCTCCCCTGGGCGGCAGAGTGGTACGGCGAGGGATTGACGACGAAGGATGCTGTGACTGCAAGGTTGGGGGAGGGGGTCTCGAGGACACAGAGGGGTGGGTAGTGGTTTCGCCTGAATGGGATTTGCAATTCCCACGGCGCGACTGGAGCAAAAGTACACGCTATATTCGCTCTAAGCGAAAAATACGAGATTCAATCCGATTATAATAATAACAAGGGACTCCGTTTTTATTCTTCTCGTCGACCACATGAGCTTCAAAATATGTCTTACGAAGCTTGTAGGAACAACTCAATCTTCATTTCGTGAACAGAAATGAATTTAAGGTTTTAGTTCGTCTATATCGACCTTTCAGGAGAGAACATTCGTATTCCAAGAATCATTTTTTTTCGGGACAATTTTGTCGTGATTTTGACAAATCATTAGGTGACCATGGAGGCAGAGGCGGGGTTTGTAATTAGACACCCCTATACCCCTCGGACGCATTAGTCGATCACAATTAAATGAAAGGTAAAAATAAGAATTTCTGCTTGACTATTTAATAATAATTAGCGAAAGTTGGAAGACCGGCCGATGAAATTTCATTTAATCATCCGTGCTGATTGCGAATTGTTTTAGACGTTACAGCGATTACATACGATGGGGATCGTGTGAGCATTGTTGAATGGAGGGAGCTCCCATTTTTCTTTCAGACCATTGCATCACGTACAACGCCCTTAGTATACCCGACTCCCATCCATTTAAAATTCAGGTAAAATGAAGAGCAGTTAAAATCCTGCCTCATTTGAACTAATATTACTAAATATTCTGATTCTGCAAACACTATTCGCTCTTGAACCGTGGGAGAAATGTATCGGTTGAGGATAAGCTATCTCTCTCCATCCTACTCCTATTGCGCAATGTGCTCACCAATTTTGTTCTACTTGCCCGGTCGATCGCTTTCCCGAAATCAAGGAAACAAATAAATACAGCCTGATATATTATATATTAACTTCTTTCTATGTTCTCATTCCCACTATGGCATTAGATGAACCCCACCACACCATGCTCCTTTTCCTATTGTCATTGGTTGAGAATTAATGCTCATTGAAAAATCACCCAAAAATTCCTCTTTTAAATGTATCTCTCGGTAGTTTTCACCAGCTCTAATTGCACGTATTATGATATTTACAAGGTGATAGATTTATTCATACAATTAATTTACCAACTATCAAAGTTATTTTCCCCTAATCGCTTTTCCCAAACCCCCTAATTCACGAACTTCAAATCAAGAATTTCTACCTGATCGAGTTGAGCATTACACATCTATATCCCTATGGTTATTTGTTGGCTAGTAAACCTGAATACAGTTCAGCAGTTATGTTTACAACTACACTAATAATATTTTATCACCCTCTTGCTCAATTTTCACAAATCGTATTCCTACGTTTTCGCTTGATGGCGATTTTTCACAACGCTGACTCTCCTTCCATCCGCTATACATATTTTCCAAACTCTCTTCTCTACGCATGACTCCCACTAGTCACGCATTTCACCATACATATCATAATTTTACTCTCCCTATTTTGTGCATGATGTACCCTTCCTTTCCCGTCTTCAATATCGCTCTATCATGCCAAGTCCCTCTTCTAACAGTTACTATCTTCCTCTGTGCATAATTTTTTTCGTTTCTGCCAATTTGCAAAGTATTCAAGAACTGCGAGGGATGACGACCGTGGAGTCCTTGCCACTCCGCTGCCCAATATGGTATCTATACATGCGGCTGATTCCCATAGTTTCCCGGATAAATCTTCCTGTATGTATCCGTTATGGTTTTGTGGAATATATAACTGAAATTTTTCCCGTTGCCTTTCTAAGCGATGTTTTTAACACAACACCATCACTGAAATGGCCGGCCCATGTTTTGATTGAACAACTTTGTATCTGCCTCAATGAGGAGCGGTCACCTCGTAGGAAAACTTCTATCTGCTTTCCACCCGTCGACCACCTATTATGCATAGGTTAATCTACCAGTAGTAATCGTCATTGCTTAAGACGGAGCAGCCTTGGGGATCACCCGAATACGCAATCCTTTCCACCACTTCAAGGTTGTATTCCATGAAGGAGTTTATTTTTGGTGGCACACCCGCCTTTCTCAGCGTAATCTTTATAGTGATGACACGGGTGAGGCGCGAGAGGAGGGGTCTGGAATGAAGGGATAGGAAAGACAAGGGGTGTGTGATGGAAGGCTTACATATGTAGTTGATGGGAATGGGTGGTCATGTTTCCTGATTAGCAACATTCATATCTGGAGTAGAAAATGATACAAGGTAGTGATATACATTTTATGATACATTCTTACCGATTTCTCTCAATTTCTGAGGCCAACAAATATCCAAAGGGTTAATTTTGTCTTTTTAATATGCAATTATATTTTATTATTATAGGTGTACTACCGTTTAAGGTAGGTTTTAGATGGACTCAGCCAATAGAACTAAGCAAAAATACATTTCCTGGTCTCTCCTAACAAAAAACGCACCTGATATACTGCACTGCAGTAAGTCCCTCTTCAATTCCGCTTACTTCCTTTCTCCCTTCATTCCGTCCCACATGCTCATTCATTTCCTGTCCTTTCCTCGTGTCTCTAACGTTCTCCCCCGTAGCACAGTCCTCAACATCCCTTTGGCATTCATGTTGCTCCGTATCCATCTTCCCTGTTAGTTGAGGTTTATATTTCAGTATTCAAATAATGTTTTCCCTCGAATTTTCCACAAAAAAGTATTTCGGAAATAATCGATAGCACAGAACATGCTTATTTTTACAGATACCCTTTTATTCACGGATCTCATAAAATTTAGTATTCTCTAGTCCATATCCTGGCCAACTATTGAGCATCTGAAATAGGAGTTAAACTACTTTGTAAAATGAGTATTCAATTATGCATGTGTTAGGGTGGGGGAAAACTGTTTTTTTTCTGAACCGGATATTCCCTAGGCGCAAAAGTTATCGTTTGACGTCAACAGTACATGTGGAATATAAAAACGAAATAAGCAATTATTTTACCTTACCGCATTCGCCTTGAAACTTAGATTGAATTTGCCAATAGACAGCAAAAATAATTGAAGAACTGTAGCATTTACTTTGCATGCAGATATACGAAATCTTCTCTGCCAAATCACAAAAATCTAGACGATACAGTACCTGTTACTTCTTTCCGGGATCAAAGAATTCGTAACCCCCTTTGAAGATAGGCAACTCGTACGTCAATCCCTCGCCTTCTGCAACACATGGCAACGACCAAAAACTTACCTTTTTCTACGTCATTCAGAGGAAGAAAATTCGTTTTATTAATTTAAATATACTTCGAAGGCTCTTCAATCCATCCAAACTACAAGGTGTGATCAAAAACAGACAGGACTGATTTTATAACTCGTTTATTTCGACGGATACAGCTTTAGCGAACTTGTCGCCCTCAAAGTAAATGCCTTGGCTGACGACACACCTTTGCCAACGTTTCTTCCAGTTCTTGAACTCTGCCTGGTTAGTCGCCTTCCTCCAGCCGGGATCCTCTTCACGTCCGCCGCACAATTAGATTTAATGCTTGCAATAGAGTCGAATCGGCGCCCTTTCAAGGTTGATTTTAACTTTGGAAAGAAAAAAAATCTGATGGAACCACGTTTGGAGAGTAGGGTGGCTGCAGGATAGGGGCCGTGATCGGTTGTCCGGTCTTTATTTGATCACACCTTGTATAGCGAGTAGTCATGTTCCGTCCTCAGCGTTGTTCCTTGCTCCCACTCCTGTTACTATCTTGTCTTTGTCGTAATGTATCGTTACCTAAGGGGCTTCGTTTAGTTCAATTTACAGTCGTCATGAAAAATTATTAGATTACATATTTCTTTATAAAATGTTACCCTGAAACTAACAGCTGAGAATATTTCGAAAAGATAATTAAACCCGCAAAAATAAATGAAGCGACATAGAGCGCTCTTCTGCGAAATTTGCCTGAATGTGATGGAATCAGTAAAAAAGAAACACTTTCAATCTATGAAATGGAATTCCCTTAAGATAGCTAGTCTTTTTTTCAACTTCGTATCCTATAATTTCTCAACAGAAACTCTACCCCAATATGTCATTCAAAGTACCACCATCGCCATTAAAATTCCTCAAGGATCAGAGAATGGGCAGAATAGAATGTGTGTTGGCAATCTTGACGTCATTGAGGCGAAAATAAATAAAACATATCACCTAAGAGATTGATTAATACGCCAAAGACACCAAGACAAATCATTGCGGAATAAATAAAAACAGAGAATTATAGGGGACATGAACGAGAACATGAAGCGAAACTGATAGATTTCCTGAATGAAGGATTCCCATCCAAATAATTTGATAACTCGGCCGAATTTTTATTCTGTTTGCAAAATAATAATGCGTTTTTTAACCAGCCGCTGTAGCAGTTGTGACCACTCCCTTGGTCGTTCTTGGGATGCTAATAAAAATGGTCAATCTCATGATAAAGACAAAGATAAAGCTGAGGAGAGAAAGAGAGAACTGACAACGTTCAATTTGAGAAATAAGATAAACTTTGCAAAATTAAAAAAAATACATTAACATGCTAGTTCACAAAAGTCACAAAAAACTTAACAGCAAAAGTACTGAGTCGATAATTTTTTTGTTAACTTTGCAAAGTTTATCTAATTTCTCTATTCAGAAATTCATAAGGTTGAGCCCGATGCCATCGGAACGTTCAAATTATCAAAGACATGTGACATCCGTGTCAGGAATCAAAAATTATGAGAATTTTGGCTGGGCCGTAAGTTTTGATGATACCACAAGCAACTATGGTGCCGTTAGATGCTCACGAGCGGCACTTCGAAAATCAGTCTATTCGATTACTTACATTTTACAAGGAGAACAGCCACTGACAAAGCACTCTGTCTTAAAAACACACTCAGGTCCAATTGATCAAGCTTTGAACTCCTATGAAGACACGTCAGTTACAGAATTCTCTTCAAACGATGCCTTACGAGAATGAATTAATAAAATGAGACGTAAAAAAGTCCCGCGATGATTCCAGTGCAAGCGGTCATAAGAGTATTGCGTTGTTAAAGCTTTGTTTTTGCACTCTCGATGCATTGCAACATTAAATCGGACTTCACGCCGGCATGCAACTAAAGATACCCCAGAACAGCTTAATACCCTCGCTTCAAATTCAAATTCAGTCCAGACTATCAGGCACAGAAGGCCCCAAAGACCCTGTGGAGATGATAGAACAACTGTAGTATCTCAAATCTGACTTCAAATCACGTGCTAATAAGGTTCTTCAAAGAAATACTTATATTTTTTGCCCATTCAAAAAATATTGTTTGATACATGCTAAGGGATGAAAGAAAGATTTTTCATGCTTTACCTTTGGGCAAATTGATGAACACTAAATAGGACGAGAGGGCCGAAGAGAGAAATCGTGAGGTGCCAATAACAAACTTTAAGGTTGATTATAATATAAATTTGATTTATTAGGATAATGATCATGCCAACGGGGTAATTTTTTTCAACATTGCAGTAGGAATGTTGCATGGTCTACAAGAGGATGAGAGAGCGTTTGAAGTTCCGCTAATACTTTGCCATGCTCGGACTTTGCGGAAGAATGAGTAATGAATGAGGAACTCATTTGTGAACAATTAAGACAGATGGTTGAAGAAAATCTTCTAAACTGAGCATTAAACCTAAATTTATTTTATAACACCATATAAAGTTTAAAAAATAACAATTCTATGCCTTACGGTTGATCATAGTGTAGGAAGTAAGTCGACATCGATTTCTGGAAACTCGTGTTGAGTCATTGGCTGTTCATTGAGTCAACTGGATAACAACAGCTATTTTCTTTGGAGTACTTAAAGAAATATGAAGATAACCTGCCACTGGTTGCTGATTTACTGATGATTGGACGAGAATCTCCAAAACTGCTCATATGGAAAATCCAATCAGGAAAATATCAATTTTTTCATCCCCGCACTAGTATGTATATGTACATATATTTGGTGATAATGTATGTGTATGAATATAAGTTTAGCGAGTTGAATGAGAGTGATATCGGGAATTTATTGACCGATAGTATCAGAATAGTTTCTAGCGATGATAACGGTAGTCAACTTGGAGTAGCCACAGAATTCTAGGAAATTTCGGAGAATGATAGCGAATATAGATCTGAGCAGAGTGATCGAATTTTATATATAGAAATAAAAGCAGACCAAACCAGGCAACTTGTCCCTCAGGTGTACGCACCCACATGTGGTCACCTGTGGATAGATGTGGATGTCATTGTGAAATCATTTGGAGTAAATTATTGTGAATGTGCCGAGGCGGTAATATAAGAACGATAACAGTAAGAAATGTGATTTAATTTGGGGAATGGAGCAAAATTCAAGGCCAAATGAGGTAGTAGGAAAGTAGCAGAGTGCTGTTTAGGAAAAAGAAATGACCAAGTGGAGATGGGGATAGGATTTCACAGAGAAAAGAGTTTAAAATAACTAAAATCATCAACGGCTTACATAATGTAGGAGAAAACAGAAAAAGTTCCTATTAGATTATAATTTAATTTAGATTTAGAAACAACGACATCCACTCACAAAACTTGCGGGGTGGATGTAAATTGGAAAATTAAATTAGTTGTTATGGCATGTCATTTAAAATTTATATGGATAATTGATACTTAGGTGCCAAGTGGAGTTTTACAGCTTTTAAAATAATGGATAAAAAGCATGGAGGCAAAACACTGTGGGTTTGTTTCAATGATATTCACTAATATCAGCTAAGATAAAAGTATGGTATGTAAAGGAAAGATGAGCAAAACATACAATGCAAATTGCAAAATCGCACGGAGGAAACAATTTTAACATGCTGTAAATCACAAAGAGTGATTCCAGATAATTTTAGAGAGAAGGAAAACAGAAAAATCAACTAGGAACTATCAGTAGTCGAAAAACTAATGGGGCCAAAGAAACGTGGCTCAAAAGGAATTCGCGAAAAACATCGCTACGGGAACATTCCGAAGTCGAAAAAAAACAGAAGCCTATAAAAGTAGGGAGGGGAACTGCCAAAAACAAAGGAAAGTGTATATCTACCATACTATATAAGACAGGAAATGTATTGGCCGAAAGACAGATTCAGACGAGGTGGAGAGATTATATAGGAGCATTTTATGGAAAAGAAATTAGGTCGTCTGACTTAGAGATAAACAGGTAATGCAATACGTCTAGTAAGGATGTGGAAAGTTTCGTTTGAGAGTAAATATAAGGCAAACATAAGAGAATGCTAAGACGTGATATCCCAGCAGAATCACCCAAAAATTTATAGGCAAATAAAAGGAAAGAGTTGATTCAATGAGTGACTATGGACTAAGAGGACTTAATTTGGTAAATTTTTATCTCCACCTCGAAAAAGAAAACAGCAGAAGTGCGTGACGATTAACGGACATAATTTTAATTTTACCTACGACAAATGCAGAGCTGAGAATAATTCAAAAAAAGTTGTTTGATACTGCGAACAACTACATTTTCGAATCAAGTGCGTAGCGTCAAGCGTTATTTGGTGTAATTGAAACGTATTAATGGTCAAACACTTGCAATTTTCTGCTTAAAAAATTTTTATTTGCATGTATTAATTCGGGGCCTGAAGATAATGTAGTACATCGAAGCCGGATCGAGAATAAATTCGTAAAGTGGAAAATTACAATCATTTGGTCGTTAACACATAAGAGAAGATCAGTTTGGGTTCTGAAAGAGGAGGGGAATAGAAAACGTCATGAAATAATTGAAATTACTATAAGAAAAGAATAAATAATTAAAATAGGATGTCTCTTAGCCTTCATGAGTTTTTCATTTTCGAGGGAGTAGAATGAGATAAATAGAAGAATATATTGAGGACTTATTTCGCCGACGAAGTTTTATGAAGAGTGTGTTGCCTGTCTCCCAGGGACGTAGGCGTGACCACTCATGTTTTTTTTCACGTAGCATGATGTCGTTCGCTTTCAAAAATGGAGCAGGGGTATGAGGGCAAGTCTTCCAAAAATTGAACCACTTTATTAATATTTTTAACTGAATCTATGGTAGCATTAAGCATTCAGCCTTTTTCGAAACATTAGGAAAAGCAGTTCTGCTTGAGCAATTGCTTGAAAACATATTGTTTTCTATCCTCGAAATGAGTTATACCCTAATTACAGTATTTAATAATCGCCATCTCTCTTTCGATTGTGATTCACCACTTTAAAATTTAAACATCATATATACCTCGTTTTTAGATTCCATTATGGTGCCAAAAAACTCTTTACAAAACGTTTGATTTCACTGGAAACTTCTCGAAGAAGGATTCAAAATCATATGATAAAAAGTCCTGCAATTGCCTCTTCCAAATACTCTTTAAATTCACGGAAGTTTTTTGAGTATAATTTATAATTCCTCAATTATGTTGAAAGACTAATGCCACTTCCTTATGGTATCTTTCTTCCACTGTATGTTCGCTGGAATAAAAAATGGCTAGATAATTTGATCCCTTCAAAAATATTATAGATGATTGAGCAAGTTTTTGAAAGGCGATTGTCCGAAAAATGTCATTGATCTTACCACCAATGTAAATTTCAGCAGATTCAAATCATTACTCACTGCAGATACTGCGAGGCGAGTTAATAGTGATCCCTCATCATTTTCTAGAGATATGGTATTTTAAAACTCGGATTTAGACTTAATCTTTTTGATATCTATTTTCACTTTGTCTTCCATTGACTCATGTACAAAAGAGTTAGCGATACGTTTCTGATGTCATCAGGTGGGGACCTACTCTATATCTGCGCAAGAGCTCTAAAACTTGAACAACCAGATAGCGACTGCGATTCCTAAAGCCCTCGTAAATGTATTTTTTGTTCGCATTTTCGAAGGAAGTTATCATTCCTTCTTGACTTTTCATCATTTTAATAGAATGTTAAATTCAGCAAATGTTAATACCTTGAACGTTCACCTTAACATTTTGACCGAGAGTGGAGTGGTCTTATGTCTCGAAGAGGAAAACCTATCTTATCACTATTTTTCCTATCATTATTCTAAGATTAGTTCCACAGATCTCTCCTGTTTTATTTTTCATTATGATACCTTGCACCCTCGTTTCGCCTAACAAAATTAATCTTAAGTGCTCTTGCACCTCCAAGTCTGATCTCTCTCCACTTTCTTCTCATTATCACATGAGCTCTTTTGTTATGTTATCGCATGATCTCTTAAATGTACTCATTTTTATGACATTTTTCTCGCATGCTTTGAATAATATTCTGTAACTAAATATTTTTGCAAGTATGTAGCTTCTTGTCTGGTGACTAACGTTGTTCGAACTGATAACTGTGTGCCTCGTAGATCTCGATGCAATGACTGTGCAAGCATGGCTGGTGACCCAACACCCCCCGCCACACACCCTTGAGGTGGCTTGCGAGGTATTATGTAGATATAGATTGTATTAATTTATTTGATTTATTTTGGATTTCCCGCCTTTTATTCGATGAATCGTGTGGACTGCAATACCAAATTTTCTCTGGGTTCCATTACGAGTAAGTGAAGTTCTAGGAAAAATGTTTGAGCTAGTTTGAGACGATGTTTTTTTTTGGTTCGCCGTTTTCTAAAATGTCTCTAAGATTCGTAATACGCTCACACTTCGGGGTGTTGCCATTGTGACACCTCACAGGCTGCCAGAAGCACAGGAGGAGTAAGTGGACGCGCGGGCTAAAATATGCTCCCGGAAGGAAAAACAGTGCCAAGGAAGAGGCCGTGGAATTCGCTCCTCCCCTCCGCGATCCTCGAAAAAAATAAAAGACTTCGGAAAAGAAAGGAAGGAAATGGCCCATCGAGGTGGGTTAAAGAATGCTGAGTAACTTAGCAGCAGGAGATGCAGTTCCCCGACCCTCTCTGAAATTCTGAAGCCACTCGAAAAGGAGACATAAGGTGTGCACGCCGCAGTATTTCGTTGGCGAGCATCACCAGAACCTCATGGTAAAGGAGGATCCTGACAAAATTGTCTTTAATGCCCCACTAGGGCATTATAAGTTCACTTGAATACCCTCATCACTTAAATATACAACATAAACCCTTCAAGTTGCTAATGAGCACAGTAATGACTGGTTTTTGAGGGGTCGAATATTGTGCGTACACGAGCACTACTGTAACATAAGATGCTGTTTGAATGTCAATCACAATTAAGTACCTATTGGAGATTTAATGCCATCTTAAGCTGAACAGTCCCGAGCTACATTCTAAAAAATATATTTCTGAGATAAGAATCAACTCATATTTGTACAAGATATTTAATAGGTAATTTGATTTCCGATCATTGAGTGTTTATCAATCTTTTTCCAATAATAATCTGGATTGATACTAAGTTTATCATGTATAGCAACGTTCTACAAATCTAGTTTTCCTTCGCTACCACATGATCGAAAATAAAAGTCTAATTATTGAAAGTCAGCAACGAACTTTTACTAATTCGTTACGATGACCAATGCTTTTTAAATGATTTCTGATTTTCTGCATGCTTTCTGCATATTCTCGCAATTACATCCCCAATAATGATCGTTTGTAATTACTAATCTAAACAACAACTCCCGTTTCGGTATTTTTGATACCGTTGGTCTTTAAAGAAAAATTTTCTTCCAGCCAAACTACTTTACTACCTCTTTAATTAAGTTTAATAATAATATTATGTGTGACATCAGCACTATTTTGTATTTACATCATCTGCTAATCCAGCTTTATCATCAGGACTGAGGATTTCCTCTAAAATACTTCATCTTTAGCATACAAGAGAAATTTTGTTGACAAGCGTTAATGCCATTAAGGTAAAGAAAAAATAAAAGAGGACCGGTAATGAAATATCCGCGAACAAAAACCTACGACCTATGCTGTAAACCTACCTTGTATGGGACTTCCTCTGCATTAGAACTAACGCCATTTTTGGCTACCCTCTGTACCCATTTCAAAAATCTTTATTTTTTATTTATTTATTTTCTTTTTTCGTTGCAATTAGGCGATTTTCCTGGTGGCAACGGTCAAGTTTGATCAAAGATAACTCTTACAACGAAAATTACATACATACACGCACTATAAAACAGATAAGAGACAAAATATTCTTACATACAATGACACTTCCACATCACATATAAACAAACTTCCACATCACATACAAAATGTCGTCCACATCACATACAAAATGCCCTCCACATCACATACAAACAAGATTTTAATAACTGCAATGAAGTTAATTACCCAGTGGCTGCTTTACATTTATACTTAAAACTTCTAAAATTGGATGGAAAGGGCTCAAGCAAACCTCCAGGCAGCTGGTTCCAATCAATAATTGTTCTATTTAAAAAAAGAGTATTTTTTCTTATTTGTATTTCTTATTGTCCTTATTTGTTTCTTATTGCAGGATGTCGTAATTTTATCTATCCATTAAGAAGCTAGCCTGGTTTTAAGACACGAGAATTAATGAGATTTCTAGGGATACCACGCGAACTGCAGTATTCTTATCTCCCAAACCCAAAATATCAAAAAGACATGTCAAATCTTGCTAGGATCTTCGTTAATTCGAATATGCAAAGCACTTCAGTTATGAATTCAATGGAACGGCTCTATTTATTTAGGTGTTTTGAGAAGTTGAATGTGATATCTCCTTGCCCTCAACAAATATATCCTGTGCTCCAAGAACTGTTATGTAACGGCAGCCGTGCAGAAATATATATCCATTAAGCGAAGATGTCTGTAGGTACATTCGGGTGCACTATATTTAAAGCTGTACCCACAATTTTAGTTTTTAACGTTCAAGTTTCTTCGAGATTTAATCGAATACTAATGAGGGATGCAATTTATAAACCAAATACCTCAGTTAAATGGTTGGTTTATAATAAATCCAAATTTGTTAACGATATTGAGGATTCAAGGCACACTGTCAAATTTTCAAACTCCATTTCAGTTACACAACAGCTTAGCGAGGAAATAAGTCCAAGCGTAGTCACACCTACGGGAAACCGCTGAATTAATTAGTTACCTCAGCGAAAGCGCCCCCTTAATTCTATTTTCCCTTTCACAGAGGGGAACATGCCGATTTTGAATGAATCACATCCTCCGATGAGTCGTGTATGAGTGAATATGTCGGTGAATCAAAGGAAATTCGAATGAGTATGTTCGGCAATTATTTGCCCTTTCGTACTTTTGGGAGGCAGGAGGGAAATCCACCAAGAGGAGTGGGAAATGACTGTCGCATTTGAATGTTCCCGGTAAGACTCGACGACGTATGCACATATTAGGTCACAACCCTCCCCTTCCCCCCGGACTCTCTACCTTGATTTTCATCCGATCGCCCACCACTCGTCCTCATGTTCCCGGCGGATCGTCGTCCAGAGGGGCGCACCATCAAATAGCACCTTCCGAGATACGCTGTATGTTAATTCGTTCCATTGAAATATTTCTTTGACAAACGCTACAGGAGGGAATAAATATGACTCGTGAACATACAAGCTTACAAATATGAAGCAAGAAACTAAATGGTTTAAGTATTTACAGTTTGACCCATGGGAGTACGCTTAAAAAGCTGACACGGGAAAATTTGCGATAAATAATTATATTATGTGATTATACCCATTCCCCCACCATAAAATAAATCCTGAAACCGTTTAATCACTCAATTTTGTTTTACAAAAATATGAGGGTATCTCGAAAAGTTCTCGGAATCACCATCATATGTAAGCGCAGTAAGTTTCCCGGGTAATAATATGTAATTCTCTATGAGTAGGCACGTGACGCGAGATGTGTGGTGCGGATACCTCTCTGTTGTTGTTCCCGGGTTGTGATTTGTGATGATGGAAAACATTGAAATTCTGGTGCCGATTAAATACTTCGTAAAAAAAAAGCTATGAAAGTAAATGAAATTTATACCGACGCACAGAACACTCCAGTTTGACCGGGACATTTTAGATGATGGTCTGCGTAATGGTCAGCCGAAATGTGCTACTAACCCAGAAAATATTGCAAAAGTGCATGAAATTGTGATGAAGAATCACTGACAGAAATTGGGAGAAAGCGCTAAAGCTGTAGGGATATAATCTGAACGGGCATATCACATTTTAACAGTGGAAGAATATTTGAGTAAATTATTTGCTGGATGGATGCCGGGACTCGCAGAATCAAAAACCCATCAGAATGGAAATTTCAGAAAAATGTTTTTAAAAACAGTTTTAAGAGCAGGCTGCAACATTTTCGGCGCCGGTTTGTGACCACAAATGAAAAATGGGTCTACTGCTGTACCGCAGAAAAAAAACAGCGGTCAAAACACTCGAAACTTGTGGATTCACCACCACAAAAGAAAGCAAGGCAATACAGTCAGCCAGAATGGCGATGGCTTCAGTTTTCTGGGATGCGAAAGGGATTCTCCTGATAGATTATCTTCCCACTGAACAAAGAATTACTACTAGGAATTGCTAGGCAGTACTGGAAACAGGAAGAAAGTCATATTTCATCAATATGCTGAACGCTCATATGAAAGTGTCATTGCCATAGCAAGTATACATGAAATAAGATACGAATTGTTACCACCTTCGCCTTATTCGCCTAAATTTGGTTCCATCATCTTTCCATCCGTTCCCTAAGCTCAAAATTTACCCCGATTGACGAAGGTTCTCGTCAAACAAAGAATAGCTAAAGTAGATGGGTATTTTGCAGGCCTTAAGAAATCCAATTTTTTGGATAGGATAAAGATTGTGGAGCATCGCTGGACCAAGTGTATTAGTGTACAGAGAAACTATATTAAAAAATTAAATAAACCGGTTAAGATTTTGAAGAAGATTTTGGACAGACACATATCCCAAATTAATATTTTGTTTCTCTTCACAAAATACAATATACCCTACTCTACGAATAGTCCCTGTGTATTTATTTCATCCCGTCCAATATCCCTATCCTGTTCCTTCCCTTTCCTCTTTTGCCTAACATTCTCCCCTCAATTACAGTATTCAACATCCCACTGCCGTTCAATACCCCCTTCATCCACTTTTCCTGCATCCATAGGATTTCTCCCAACAAACCCCTCTCTTCGCCCACCATACCAAGTACTTCTTCATTTGTTTTCTTCTCGGTCCATTTCACCTTCTCCATTCTTCTCCAAACCCACATTTCAAAAGCCTCCAATCTACGTCTATCCTCCTGCTTCAATGACAACGTTTCCGCGCCGTACATAGCTACGCTCCATATCAAAGTTTTTACTGTTCTTTTCTTAATATTCTTACTCAACGTCCCTGTCATCAACTCCCTCCTCCTTTTGAAAGCCTCTTTGCCTCGCGCAATTCTTCTCCTTACGTCCCGACTACTTTGACCGTGTTGGTCCAAAACACTTCCGAGATACGTAAACTGTTCTACCTGCACTAGTTTTTGACCCATTTTAATGTTAACCTTGGACTATCTCTTCCTGATAAATCGCATAATCATTTTTTTCACATTGATTCCCATACTATATCTGTCGCAACATAATTCCTAATTTACTCAGCAATGCTTCCAACCTTTTGGCTGACTGACCAACTAGAGCTTTGTATTCAGCAAACCTAACTGATTTTACGAATCCCCGCCGACTTTCATTCATACCTACCGTTCTCCCCATGCCTCCTTAATCATTTCCCCTACATATAGGTTGAACAGCAACGGTGATAATGGGCAACCCTGCCTTACACCTCTTCCTAACACTGCCCAACCGGACTCCCCGTTCCCCACTCGCACCTGAGTCATCTGGGACATGTACAGTTTGCGGATTAGCCTCCTTTCCCTCCAATATATTCCTATTTTCTGCAATATACTCATTAGTTTTTCCCAATTCACTCTATCAAACGCTTTTTCGAAATCTACGAAACCTAGACTACGGCAACTACGGCAAATACCTCCTGGTTGTGTTCTATATTCCTCTCGATTAATAATCTCATTACTGCAATGGCATCATGCGTGCCTCTCCCGTTCCTCAACACAAACGGATCATCCCCTAAGTAATCATTTGCCCTACTCTCTATCCTTTTGTTTATGATCCTGAGAACAACTTTAGCTGCGTGGGATATCAAACTTATTGTCCTGTAGTCCTCACATGATGTAGCCTTCACCTTTTTCGGAATATGAAGTAATACTGATTTCACAAAGTCATTCGGCCAGATTCCTTCCTCTTGGATACTACGAATCAGTCCATATAGACTCTTCCTCCCATATTTTCCTAAACTTTTTATTAGTTTCACAAGAATGTTATCTACCCCCCCGGCCTTATTTAATTTCATCTCCCATGTATAATATAAATAAATAAATATATATATATATATATATATATATATATATTTATATATATTTATATATATTTATATATTCATATATAAAGCGGTTCACATGTGAATTAACACATTTCTTATTTTAACTATTATTACGAACAAATTGCGTACACTTCTGAGCTCTATACTTAAAACGTCTACGACCAGCTTTCTACTCCTTTCTTAAAACTATTCTCTTTTCATTACGTCACAGGTGCTTACACGACATATGACCACCTCACTAGCTGATTCATAAACATCAGCAGCAGCCTTCAACCTTTCTCCTCTCTTTATTTATCGTTTGCGTAGCATAATTTTTTCGATGAGGCATAAGCTACTTTGAACCTTCAATCACGTTCTTACCTAATAATGAATGCTGCGTAGTAAAATTTTGATTGTTTATTCTCAGACTTTCTCGGCAGCATAGTGTCAGGAAGGAAGTTTTACAGGTCACGCTATTCCTCTGATCCCGATTGACATTTTGAAAATAAATGAAAATATTTTGGGATTACAGTTCACCCTTTTAGGCATGCATATTTCCATTGACGTGGCCGTAAACTCTAGCAGACATTAGAATCAAAGAAGATTGAATAGCATTCTCGAGCATCGAGGCAAAAAATCGACCAGAATAATAGACTCCTGCGATTGCCCAAGGCTTACAGTGCGGCCGTTTGCACTTCCTCCGGGCTCAGGTGACTACTTGTTCTCTGGACAAGGCTTCTGCCCGTCTCGTCAGCGTTCCTTCCCTTCCCTCTAATGGCATCGAGTTCATCCATAAGGAAAGGAGCGGGAAATGTAGAGGAGGTTTCACTCTATAGTGACAGAGAGACCTCGGACAGGGCGATCCTAAGGACACCTGCCCTTTAAGCCACAAGGTCCTTCAAAATTCCTCAGAATATAAATCTTGGGCGTTTACCCTCTTTATTTCGTGCTTGAATATACTATATAAATGAGCCGGATTATTCAATCTGGTGACTTCCACATTATAATAATGGAAAATGACATTACCCACATAATGAGAAACGTGATATATGAATAAGAAAAAAAGGAAACCTCTCCAATAGTATTTTTTGGATAACGAAAAATTCCCTTCTCAATGAAAATCACCTTGGACCTGAAAGCGACGAAATGACCTGTGCACTCCATTGAAATCTAGTTCTGTGCCAACAGAGGCGAAGATGGTTGCTCTAGGTATAGTCACCGATGACAAATGGGATGGAGCCAGACGGATGTAAGTTCGCGCAGCGCTTGTTTTTCCGTTGAAAGACCTAGATGGGTGACCATTTAAGAGGTGGTGCCTCGTCAAAAACATTGACGAGGAATATGAAGGAAAGTGGCTCTATTATTTCCTAATGGCAATGGCAGGAACGGTAATAAATGCTTAATGAACTGACAACTACGGGACTCAAGAAAGGAGACCACCTTAGTTACTCTTCCCATGAATTTATTAGAGAAAGGAATAAAAGAGTAACGAATACCGGGGCGAAGTTCATTGGGTTAGATATGGTACCTGGTAACAGTGGGAGCAAAGCCTCACAGGAGATCATCACGCGGAACCGCTGCGCCGATGAATTAAAAGCGGCGTCAAAGAAGACACAGAAGAGAACTACTGCTGTTAGATGTGGGATATGGAGTATTTAAAAGGATGTTGAGGACAGATGATTTGGGAAAAAAATCAAAAAAAAAATATAGGGAAAGAAATCAAGAATTATTAGGTTTGTGTAAGCTAGGCGAGATATGAAATAGCCGTTTAAAAGAGAGATAATTATGAAATTTAGGAATACGGCTAATAAAAAAGAAAACCGTAGCGTTCCGTAGAAAGGAAGGATTATTGGGCCAAACTCATCGATTAGTTGCCTAAATATCTCGAATTTAGGGAGGATACCTTCTCGAAGAATGTACTAACTCGTTAGGCAGCGAGATGGAGCAATTTTTTCCATTTCAATTATTTATTAACAGGTAACAATTGTAACATTAACATTTAATAAAGCATAACAGTGCACCTACTTGGAAGCCCTATTTTAGGCAACAAGCCTCTTCGGGGTCTTTTTCCACTGAATTTTAAAGTCTGTGTTCAGCGGTCGCAGAAAGAACATTCGTGTTGTAATCTGGAACTCTTTTCTTCGGGGTGGCATTGGTCTGGCATTTGCCCGCGGCGGAGGGGAGACCCGAAAAACCCTCAGCGAGATGGAGCGAAGTCGGGCACCTATTTTGGCTCCTGGACTTAGAATTCAAGAATTTAGTCCTAAATACGCCAAATTGCCAATCTATAATTCCAAGTGCTGGAAGCATGTCAACTGGCAGAAGAATAATCACCATTGCGGGAAAATATTAAACATGTAATGCACAGCTCAGGAAGCGCTGGAAAAAACGGAGGAATTTGTTAACGTGGGGTTTGAAAAGGCGGAGATTTTCTCAGGCAAGAGAAATTCGGCGTCTTCCGCATGGATGTAGTCCTAATTCTTGTAATAAATTATTTTATCAACTTATTCCAAACAGGTATCTGAAATTTAGAGGTATGTACATATTTCTCGGTTTGGTGTTGAATTTTTTGATAAAGAACATGGTCTTTTAAAATTTTTCTGCTAAAAAAACATTACGGAAAATAATATTCAAGGATAATGCTGTGTTTGGAGAGTGTGAAAATTTAGTAGTGCGCTCATTAAAAATATAAATGTGTACATTCATGCAGTTGGTTACTCACAGGTCGTTTGCCAAACCATGGCAAAGGGATTCACCATTTCACTGCATGGATAAAACCCAAAAAATAATTAAACCACCAAAAATGAAAAGTGTCAATTAACAACTAACCGTATAATAAAATTTTAATTCATTCAATGGTAAATTTAAAAAAAGTGAAATCTTTAGGTATAAAATTATTCCTAAATATAGATAAACTACCCATGAAATGACAAGGCATTAAACGTTTTGTCGAAAAATGGAATTCAAATAAAAAAATAAAAACGAGGGGAATCTGGACTTTCTTTGAAACTCGTTATCAATGAATTGCTGCTGAATAAAATTAAAATATTTCTTTTGAAAATGGAAAGCCACAATCTCGAAAATGTTAAACATGTAAAGCTCTTTCTTTCTCAATTGGTAACAGTCTACGAAAAGATTTATTTTCAGTTATGTGTTACCATGGATATAATTCATGCATATGAGAAGCAAAAAATGGGGAAGAGATTTTTTGAGGGTCACCAAAAAATCTCTCTCTCTCTCACCTACCAGAACGACCTATTACTAACCTCTACTGGTGGCTGAAATGATGTTCTGATGGCAGTAATATGATCACATCCTTTCAGCATATTTCATTTGGCTCTTTTCCATGTTTTACTTAAAATCCAAAAGGAGCTTACGCACTTGTATGCTCTGACCTCCAGATTTTAAACAGCATGCATAAAAGGCTCAACACTATCTCTAATTATCTTTTTATGGCCGTTAAGGTCGTTAGAAATAATGTTTTTTGAACGTATGAATCCCAAAAAACGTTGATAAAATGATCTTCTAGCATTTTACCGGACAGGACGAGGACGGTTGGTGAGATTTCTTTGAGATGACTGGGAAGATTTATAATTATATTTCCTCTGGCTCGGTGCAATTAGTGGCTGGTGAGCATGTTTTATTTTATCTCGCTGGACGATTTTATGGTGGTGCGATCAGCACAAACTCATAATATACTTCACCAATTTGGTGTGCGATTTCAGTCTTCCAAGAAAAAATGGTGCTTCTGGTAATTTTCTGGGTGAGGGGGAAGAAGGATGAAGGTAGCCATTTGGCAAACCTAAAGTGTTAATTGTCAATATAATTGAATCGGATGGCCTATTTAATGTGACAGCGTACGCATGCCATTTTTGGTTTTTTTTTAAACCCTTTCACATTGTAAGATCAGTAAGATATGTACGCCTTACTTCCCCATATCGTATAATTATCGGTGCTAGCATCATCATCATATAAAATGGGTACCTTTTTTCTGAAAACACGAAAACGTGCATAGAGGTTTGAAAAATACACGATCATGAATATCAATTTTTTTTAATTTTAGTAATGGTAAAATATGTACACAAAAATGAATCAATCATTCCGTAACTCTCAACATATTCATAAATACTTGCATAAATCTGAGGCAATAGTTGCAGTGCAAATGATGATCGAGGAAAAATAAAATTCTTTCGTCATGGCAATGACTGAAATAGTGCTATTAAAAATCTTAAACCCGACCCTAGTAGGGAAACGTAATGCATTTCCACATACTGCTCACCACTGCTCCACAGAAGCCGTTACTAAATGATTGACAGCCTACTCTCGAGTGTTTTTCCAGCTTATACTTTTCTCTAGCTTCTATTCTGTATCTTAAACATAGTTCAACTAATGTCATGCTTATAGTTTTTAAATATTTGTGTAGCAATTAAAATTCCATCAATTTTCCTCTCAATTAAATTATCCATGGGTATTTTCACCTACGGAAAAAACTTCACTAACCCAATGTAAAGACAGTGTCACATGTATTCGGAATCGTGTGCTTTACGGTGTTTCACCATAACATCTTTTCCCTTTAAAACCTCTAAATTTCGATTTATATATATATATATATATATATATATATATATATATATGTATATGAAAGGTCGCCTCGGTAGCCCCCCGCTGTTTCAAGCACTCTTTGGGCCTAGGAATCCGGATTCGAATCCAGAATTATTCGAATTATTTTTACTCTTAGAAAGCATTGCATTGCCAACAGTTTTGTGAGTGTTTTCATGACCGTTATTCTCTGACAATTTTTATCCAAACCATATTTATGGACCGGTCGAAATGGTCTGATCAGCACGAAAAGCACCTGCTTCCCTGGAAGATCCTATTAGAAACTGAGCTGAGACCTTGGAGGTTCAGTGGCCAGATGAAACTACCCCATATTTCCTATCATTCCTTTAGAATCCATATATTTCTTATTTTATACTTCAGCCATAATTAGCCAACTTTCGAATGACATTCCACCGTGTAACCTTAACTGGAGAAATTCTCGGGAAACTATAAAGGCGGAACTAGAAAAGCAATCGATGGCCGTGAGCCGTCATGCGTAAATTTCTCACGAAGGAGTAATAATTTGAGAGGATGCTTCCATTTCATGCATGTCCAATTACTTGCTCTGACTCGATCTTACATTATGGGCCATAACTTTCCAGTAGCTAATATTGAACAAAAATATTGGGTCACCGAAAATTAAAAGAATATATATTCAAGCCTGAAAATTATGGTTTGCCTCTAATTGCATAACCGTGATAGCAACGATGAACTTCCATGACAATACTATATTTTGCACCAATCATTTGGTACGATAAATATTGTTCAAACTTAATATTATCTATATTATGTGTAAAGGCACACTATATATCATTTTTGCACCATGGCTCTCTGAAATTATTGCATGGTTTTTACTATTGAAGCAGCACACTTTCGTTCTTCATTGAGTAACTAGCAATACGCCACTAAAGAATTGATTCCCGTGTAAATACCAATTAAATTTGAAATATGATATAAAACGTAAAAATAAAATTACGCAGAGATTTTACATTTAATAAAAATAATTAAAATCATTGTTACTTCATATTTATGTTCTAATTTTAGCCAAAGTAGCCACAAGCATTGAAGTCACAGTTAAAAACTGCTCTAAATAGGCACTGAATGCACATGCCTTGTATATTGTTCTGCATTATTACACCCAATGGAGCAATCAATAACATTTTTGAATGATTTCGCGTCAAACCCGACATAAACTGACTTTGATAAAGTTTTTTTTTATTTTTAGATGGAATATCATTCCAAGAAACCGAGGGAGATTCCGCGGCAGTAACTTTCAACGGAGTCATTCGCTAAATGAGTATTACGACGCAAAATTTTCAAAAATTTAAAAAAATTCAACATGATCGGGATTCGAACCCGAATCCCTCGAGGGGTCTGGGTTCGAATCTCGGTCCGATTTGAACCCAAATATCACTTATCGTAAATGTTTAATAGTTATATTTCCTTCTGGCGTGATGGTGGAAATAATTGAAACTAAGCATAAAAATTTACAATAACATTCTCTATGTCATTTTATAATAAATCAATCAATTTTTCAATGCTTAATTAAGCCTCATTAGTTCTTTCAAGAGATTAAATCTATGCGAACATTTGCCGGGCAAACTACGGAATTATTTTCCGCAAATAACTTGGCAAAAGCGCGAATGTGTTTCAACTTGTAGCTTGGAGATCCTTTCACATGAAATGCATCACGAAAGGTAAAGGAATGCCGCGGCGATTCGCTCCAATGCGGAGAGAATAGATTTTTAGGCTACGGAAGACGCATGGGGAGAACCCTTTTGAACCCATCGGAATCCCATTTACAGCGGTCTTCTAATTATGGGTGCATTTCCAAGGGCACGATAATCCCTTGCAAACACATGGTTCTATTATTAAGGTTTTGTTACTTCCAAAGCTTCGTGCGATGCAGCTACTTTATTCCTAACAATATTTCACTCTTTGCCTCCGAATAATTACTAGTGTATAATTTCATGTCAAATAAAACTTCCATTCTCTTCCGCGTCCCTAAAAATACCCCGTCTATTATAGCACGTGACGTTCAATTACCCCTTAGCATCTCGTGCAGGTACTAATTGCGCTTTTTCCGAAATCCCCTGGAACTTCCTCCCCTTCCACCTCCTCATTTGCCAACCTATCTTCCAATTTTCTCTCCACCACCCTCGCCTATTCCTGCAGCTCCCCTCTCCGCTCATTCTCCTCGATGACCAGGGTTCAATTACTGTGCCACATAAAGCTTTCATTAAAATTGCTTTACTCTCTATTGAACTGTTTCGTTGTTAATTTCGTTCTCTATGTAAATGCTTTTTTGAACAATGCAATTATTTTCCTCGCACTCATTCTACCGCATTCGTTTCTGTCCAAAATTCTGCCCATGCGGGAGAAATGTTCCGCATTCTGTAATTGAGAGCACACATAGTCAAGTAATCTCTCTTATTTCTCGAGATTTCAATTTTTGTTTCCTTTTTCCTATTACTTACCAAAAACATTCCTTAGGAATTGAAAACATTAACGACTTTTTCATGACCCGACTAAATAAGAATATTTCATTGGAAAACTATCGTTTTTAATAATTCTGAAACAATCCAAATCAGGTTTAAATATAAAATTCAACTAAAGCTGGCTATAAACTAAATTACAACTTCAGATTCCAATGTTGATATACATTGGCGCATCACTCTGAGTGTTTCACCGCTGAGAAGAAATCAACAGTACACAAGAGACCAAAAGTGAACTAAGGTCTCCCCCCCCCTCTCCAGTCTTTCAGAGCTAGAATCACCGTCACGCGCATATTATTATTATTCACGATGCTATGTTGAACAAATTTCAATGCTATAAATTACGTCGCCATACGTTAAATTACAGATATATTATTATTCCATACGTAACAAAATTAATAACTCTCAAATTCAATGACTGCGATGGATTAAGATTGTTAATTCATAATATTTTACCGTGTTTTTATACTATTTGGTTAAATGAATAATGCAATTGTTTTAAAAATCAAAAGAAATGTAATTATTTAGTCTTGTCACTTGACCAATCACAAGAGCTTCTAACGCCGTTCAGCCCGTCAGCTCAGTACGAAAATACTATGTGAATAATTTGATAAAATATGAAATGTCAGGAAATGTTAAGGAAGAATTGGTATTGTGTGAAAGCTATCACGATATACATTGATGTTTATTTTCCTCCTTTTAATTTGTAGAGGGAGAGCAAAGGCAATAACACCTACCTAGAATATATTTTTTAAATCTGCGATGAAGACTTTTATTTAACACTACCATGGAAAGGAAAGGCTGGTGAGAGCTCATTAAGCCGTTGTTCCAATGAATGCACGACCAAAAATCATTGAACATTTTTTCACCGACAAGTGCATTTTCACCTTATGTGCATTACCTTTGAGATATTATTTCTTTCATTAATATCACAAGACCTAATAACCATTTAAATATAATGTTGAGGACCCACACAAGAAGCATGTGAGTCCATAACTGAGTGTAATTAAATCAATCTCCATTCCAAGGACATTGTCATATTTTTGTGTTCCAAGAGAAATATTTTATGGCAAGCAACCCATTAAAATTGGTACGATACGTAAGAACTTCCACGTGATTACATGCTTTTTCTCAATTAATTTTTTCCTAAAGTTTTTAAAAGTCAAGACCCACACACTTCTGTTTGGTCTTAAGTTTCTACTTAATATTTGTGATGATTTAAATGAGAATTAATTTTTGACTTGTTTTAAATGTCAGTGAAGATGATCATATATGTATTGTTGCTGTTCGGGGTATAGTTTTGAATTTAGTACATCTTTTTACCGCGTTTCCCAAATTTTATCAATACGGCGGTTTCAAAAGGTTTTTCTTTGTCAAAGATATCTTAGTTGTCATAGAGAGGAGAAAATATTGTTGACTACTTCAATTACGTGGGTGCAACGAATTATGATTTCCTTTAAGTTCAGCGGAAGGAGGCTAAAAACAATGGGGAACACATTCTGATTATTCCTTTAAAACGGTATCCACCAAAAGGAACTCAATCTACTATTCCTTTAAAAGGTTTCTCTCATCGTGAGGACAAATAGGAAATATTTACGCCGGCATCCAACTATACACGTGTGCGATCACCTTGTGAAGGGGTGGAAATCAGACTGAGCCTCCAATTACTTCGGCCTTTCGAAGAACCACGAAGGATGTTTATTCCTCTAATAAATCGTATTGTCATCTCTTTGGTAGGGATTATAGTTTCCATCGTCGTTGCCGAAGCATTGAAAGGGCAACTCATTTCATGGAGTTGAAATAGGTCTCAAACAATTGAGCAGTATTTTCTCTATACCTTCACGAGAATGCTCTATCCAAGATTTGAAAAATTAACTCTTCCTCGTCATATAAAATGGCTGCTGTGTTGATCGGATGGCCTTGAAGGATAATGTGGCTTGAGACCTTAGATGTCAGGGTCAGGTTCCCTTCTGGAGGTTCTGACAAAGACAGCGTTTTTTTCTGTTTAGCATGGATAATCCATGCCAAGGTGGTGACAGTCAAATTTTCATTAAACCCACATGACCGTGTCGTTGACGATTTATTGTCAAACCAAGAGGAAGCATTCCAAGAGAATAAAAACTTGACTTAATTCAACAGACTCCGTAAATACGACACAATATAACGCTATATAATCAAGAAAAGTTCCTTTCTAGCAAACTAAGAAAGAAATAATAAATATTTAACAGTTCAATGTGCGTCAGCAGCTTCGGATATGGTTGTTCCCAGCCGTAAATAATGTTCGTAGTGATAAAATGTCATCGGACACCAGGTTCCGCTTGTGGCTCTGTTGTTATATTTATTGCTCAAAGGGTGAAAAGGGAAAATATATAATTCTGCACATACACATTTATTTCTTTTAACTTTTCAATATATATTATTTGGTATTTTCCTCTAATCCTTGTAAAGATTTTCAGCGCTCTATATTGTAATGATTGTAGACGTATTTACGCGTGTAAAGGACGATGGGTTAGGAAGAAGGAGGGACTATCTAGTCTCAATCTCGCCCTACTAAAGACGTTTTATCATTATTATTATACACATACACATATCAATGGCGAAAGAAATTATTTAGTTTCGATTAATTAGATTATTTTCATAAATAACCCGGCTAACACTTAAGTGGTCATTTTTCAATAACTGCCCATCCCTATAGGAACTAATTCACATGCTCTTACTGTAACCCTCTTAACAATGGCTGCAATGGCGTTAAGTATTAGTTAACAAATGGTTCTTTCCCAAGTAAAGGTAACATGGGGTTCCCAGTTCAACGTACATCATAATGGGCGAAATACTATGGTTGAATTACTAATTACAAATTACTTAAGTACTAAGCAGGGCCGTCTTATGCAACCGTAATACTCCGTCCATCATGCCACACGTTTGACCATGGACCCCTTGGCGCCTTTGAGAAAGGGTCATTAGTATTATTAGGTAATATGTTTTTACTCATTATTAAAATTAATATTCCATTAAAAAATATTTATTTTAAAAAGAAGTTCATTCTCACTACATGGAGCAGAAGATATGATATTAGAATTGTGAGACGGTAAAAATGGCTCTGCATGTTCTACATTTCAATGCACATCCTTACTGCTGTATTATTTGACAATAAATGTGCAATGTACGTGAGCACTTTTGCACCAGTGAAACCTACTGGCCTTTATCAAAAGAGATTATAAAGCGTAATTGATGAAAGAAATTGCAATAAAAATAATGAAAATAAAACAATGCAAAAGTGTGAAGCAAACTTCACCAGTGACAATATACGAGGGCGGTTCAATAAGTACCCGTGTTAGAAATGAAGAACCCATTTTTTCAAAAACATTTTTTTAATTTTTCAAAATAGTCCCCTTTTAGAAAGATACACTTCTCCCAACGTTACGGCCATTTTTTTAACCCCTTCAAAAAATAGGATTTGTCGAACTCTCCAAAATACGCCTCTGTCTCAGCGATAACTTCCTCGTTTGAGCTACATTTTTTTCCCGCGAGCCATTTCTTCATGTTAGGGAATAGGAAAAAGTCGCAGGGAGCCAGATCGGGTGAATACGGGGGTGCGGCAACAATTCATAACGTAGTTCATGCAGTTTGACGGTGACAACTCCGGATCAGCTTGTTGTTCACCATGAGCAATCGCGGCACCCATCGGGCCGACAATTTTTTCATCGCCAACTTATCATGTAAAATATTAATTGCCGCTCCGGTCGACACACCCACGGCCTCTGCTACTTCGCGCACTTTCGTTCGTCGATCAGCGAGAATCATGGCGTGGACTTTTTGAATGATTTCCTCGGTAACCACGTCTGCCGGACGTCCTGGTCGCTCGTCATCAAAAACAGATGTTCGCCCACGTTTAAATCGTTGAAACAATATCTAACCCTGGTCATAGATGGCGAAGTGTCCCCATAAACAGCATCCAACTTTGCTTTTATCTCCTCGCATTTCTTCCCATCCAAAAACAAAAAGCGAATTACCGAACCATACTGTTCTTTTTCCATCTTAGCGAAAATGCCGAAAAACGTCTTACTCGAATGGCTGCCAAATTCAAAGTAACTTTTAATCAGTCTGAAATTTGTTTCACCGTCGTTTGATAGATGGCAGCGCACGATGATAACATAAACTTCCCTCAGGAACGCCCTTTGTCGTCAAACACGGGTGCTTAGTGAACCGCCCCCGTATTCCCCGAAGCCTTAAGGGTGAAAAATCTTTAACACATAGCAAATTACAAAAATTAATATCGGAAATGAATACTGCGCTCGTCAAATGTATTCCGCACTTGCCTTCTGACACTTAAAATCGCGCGCAAATGAATAGCATGGAGGAGGTATTGGCGACCGAGTGACCAGCGTGCGGATGCGGTATCGCGCGATGCAGGTATCATCGAACGATACACCAGTCAATGTGTTTGTAAGCTAGGAGCATAGGGACAACGTCTAAGGTCAGCTATCAGCTTTTAAATTCTACTACCTTCGGATAGCTGTAAAGCAGAATTTATTTGAGGATTAATGAACAGTATACAAAGGGTAAAATCGTCTGTTTAAAATATTTTCTTTTTAATATGCTTGACGAATGTGGATATATGTTTGTGCTACCTGTCAATTTTTATCTCAATGTTCTAAAAATCTGATTACCCTTCACTTCCAACACAACTCACTACTCTTTCTCTATAAAACGTATTCATTCGTCCAGATATTTTCAATTGTTTGCGCAATTCCTGCATTTCAACATTGTCATTTCCTTGTGTTTTCATCTGAATTATTTTACTAGCGTAGGTGAGTTATCGGGGTAGCCCAACCCCTGGAAGAATGAACAAATATGGTTGGCTATTTTGAGTTTTTCCATTATTGATGTCAAACGGGTAGAAAATTAAATGGTAGGAATCTACCAAATGAAGGTAAGAATAATTAATAACCTCCTACGGTTAAAAGTGATACTTAATATTCAGGTTATTCCCGGACAATCTCGATCATTCAAATAATTAAACTGTGACATACACACGGGTAATCTTCATTCTCCAAGGGCATTCGAGGGAAATAAGAGTGAATTCACTGACCACCTTCATCTTTCTTGTTTTGGTAGCACTATGGATGGGAGGTCCACTTCAAAATCGAAGATAGGTTCAAGGTAGAACTTCATAAGTAGCAAATAATAGTATGGTCAAATTGAGACGAATCAGTTTCCCGAAAATGTAAATCACATTTTAAAAATTATCGAAAATGCGTTAGACAATATCATGTCTTCAAGTTAATGAGAGATGGATTGAAAACTGGATGTGTTAAAGATGCATATTATTTTTCCGGGAACGATAACGGGAAGAAATATCCGCGGATCTCATCCTTAGGTCCTTAAAGCTTAGTTTTCTTTATATTTTTTTTCCTTTCTTCGGTGTGCTAGCGGAAATTACCTCCACCAAAACTAATAACCTGATTTCGAAGACGCTGGGTTTTTTTAATTGATATCATTACTAGTTCTGATGTTACTTGATACACTATAAATACTTGATTAAGGGTGGTAAGTTTTTCAGTATATGCATGTTCGTTCACCGAATGATAATGATCGTTTCTCCAAAAAAAATACGCTCGTAATTTTTTCTACATTGCATAATATGACAGAACTATTTCGTGATAAGTCTTTCATGTACGGTATGTGAACACAACTCTTCGCGTACTGTATATACCTGGTGGGTGAATACATACCCTGCCACTCACCATGTCGGTGAGTTGCTGGGTTTCATGTAGTTGTAGATGTTCTGTTACCAATAAATATCGACAAATTGAATACATAGCCCCGTTATAATGTTGATGGAAAAAGCAACTCACGCTGTCAGATATTAAAACCCAAAGTACTAGCCAATTAATTAAATAGTGCTAACCCAATTTCAATATACTATAATATTTAAAATACAAGCTTCCGCTTTATAATTCAATCTTAACATAGTGGTTGATATAAATGTGAGGTTAAATTTAAATATATTAAAGAAGAAAGTTCTGTTCGATCCGGAATTAAGCTTGAGTTACTTATTTTCTATCATGAAGATTCAATGCTAACGACTTAAATATTATCCCACGGTATTCCAGCAGTTGAAAATATTGTCACCTTCATTTGATTGATCATGAATCCGCACACGTTCTGCAAAGTCGCGATTGTTATCCCGATTAGTTTGAAAAATTGGCAGGCATTTGGTAATCGCTATCTAATTTTCTGTTACAAATTTACGAATTTAAAGCTTCTTTGTAGAATAATCTGTCAATTCTTTATTTTGGAATCTCCTTCCGCAGGCATATTTTTGCTGCATTTTTCCTATTTTAAATCCGGGGAGCATTACAATTATCTGTGATAATCATTAATCGTTTCTACATTTTAAAACAAAACTAATTACAGCTATTCACCATTTTAAAAATTCATTATCCTTTTTTTCAGTAATCTACCATGTCATAGCAGATACTCGTATCATGATGGACCATGGCTCTACACACTAATATACTCATAAACCCGGACGAGCAAAATATTCTCAAGTCTCTTATAACATATTACAGGAGCTTATTTATGACGACCATAATGTTGATAGTTTTATATCACCTACAGAACTTAAAAGATTGGAAACCTAGGTGAGGATAAATTAGTTCAAAGAGTGGAAAAGTATATTAATGTATTGGTCGCTCATTGTGCTCCAAATTCACCCTTAAACTTCGCAATCGTCGCTCTGTTCCACCGAGAGGAAGTCGCAGCATTGACGCACGCTCGTCAGCCATGACAGGTAGCGAGTTAAGCCTCTCCCGCCGTCCTTGGAACGATATCCCGAGGGATCCCGATGCCGGGGGGCGGTCGGCCAACGGCGAGGGCAGTACCACCGGCCGGGGCGCGTCCGCAGGATTCCCCTCGTGGTGTCCCTGTGCCCCGAAACAGCAAACAGCCTCATACCACCCCTCTCCGTTCCCGCTCCCCCGTCGGCCCCTTTCCTATCCCGATTCCTACCCCCCCCCCTCCGCCCTTAAGTTTCAAAGTCGGTCGGGAGATAAAAGAAAATGGGACGGGAAGGGATAAACGCGGTCGCTAGAGACTCCGGGAAGATATGCGTGCCTCACTCATCCACCACTCTCCCCCCACACCACTCTGCCCGGACCTCTTCTCCTCCTTCCTCTCCCCCCCCCGTTCCACCACGCGCCACTAGGCACTATTTCCAGACGCGGATCGCGCCGCCGCCGTCGAACGCAGACGACCCCTCGACCCCGATTCCGCCTACTCTCCTTCCAGCCACCCCATTCCACCTCCAACAACCCCCTCATCTCCCTCAAGACATTCCCGGCGCGGGCCCTAGCTTTGGGGTCCATTTTTTTTAATCCCACTTTGCACCGAAATCCGTTTAGGATTCCCAACTGCTATTTATTTAATCCAAACCCTCCTCGTGTCTCAAAAACTCACGGGGAGAATTTTCGCGACGTCGGCCCCTTCGGAGGGGAGGGGAGAGGGATAGGATTTATAACACCCCTCCCGACCCCCCTCCCCCCCCTCCCCCCCGGCCTTCCCGGGGAGAGGAGGAATCTCCTCGATGCGCAAGACTAACCCCCACCCATTCTCCCATCTCTCTCTGTCGCCCCCTTCTCCCGTGCTCCAATAGTTTCCTCCCCCCCCTCCGCGCCATCCTTAACCCCTTCCCGACTGCCGACTAAAAAAAATACGAAAATCAGGAAAGAATTTCTCGCGTTACTTCTCGAGACTTCCAAAATTTGTGAGGTAAAGAAATGAAAAAAAGGTATTTTTTGTCATTTTCGGAGATTTGAAAGCTCCATGGTTCGCTCTCGCGCAACATTTGCTCATTTTTCATCGATTCGACAGTCGCACAGTTCGTCGATGGAAGCTAGCAGCGCATCCTAACATGTCCATCCATTTCTCCTCCCTTTGACGCCTGGCATATACGTAACTTGTTCCCACTCATCTCTGCACCGGAGTCTCTCCCTCTGTTTTGCCTCCCGTTCCCTTACCCGTCGACGACTGTCTTCATCGGTCCATCGTATCTCAAGACGTATTTCATTGCGTTTCTTTTTCTTTTTACAGTTCCCAATCAATATCTTCCTTCTCCCCCGACCTCTTCCTTGATTATTCCAAAAACCCATTTTATCTTCATCATTGTCTCCGGCATGACAACAGATTTCATGTTCTCAAAAATATACACACCGCTGCAACCGTTACTGCCCATGCCGCTCTACCACGAAGAAGCGTACTTCAGATAAACGCTTTCATTAGCACTTCCTTACCTCCATGTTTGTACTGTCTCCAGTTAATTGGCTTTCTTTTGCTGGTATGTCTCTTTCGATTGGGCGTTTTGACTAACTATATCCCATTTGTTTCTTCCTTCGTTGCTGATTCCGCTTCCCAAGCATAAAAAAACTCTTCTCTTTCTTCCATCACTTCCATTCCATTTTAAATACAAACTGATTTGCGAAACACTTATATCTAATCGTATCCCCAATTCAATTTGTAATAAAATGCACTTCTAGAAAAAGGAATCCCAAAAAAGGGGTTGGACAAGAGACCTCCTCAACTCCTTGGGGCCACCTAACAACGGACGGACGAACTTAAGGTTAGCACGTTAAAATTACGTGCGTATACACATTATACAACTTCGTGGATTCATCAGATTGATAGTGAGGAAATACTGGAATGAAAACGTTAAGTAGAGGCTATTCCGCGCGGGTTAGACCTCACGTTGCATACGTGGTGAACATTTGGGACTCTGCGCAGGATCTGATTTTGAGTTGAAACCAGCATAGAGATTCATCGTATGAACAGGAAATAGATTCCCTTCAGGGATGATTATGAAAACTTAATTAAATTCCTAGCCCCATCGTTCGACGACAGTAGAGATCATGACAATAAGATTAGAGAGATGAATTAAGATGCTATATTTCCCACGCTCAAAAAGGGATAAGAATAACTGTAAGCTAATGCATTGTGGGAAAATGGTAGTTTACTTTCTTCATTCGAAGTAGCCTATTATTTTGTCTTCATTTCATTTAACTTTAGTTTATTGTCCCTCTTGTCACTATCTCTAGACTAGCTTTTCTCTTATACGTAGAGAAGCATAACTCACTTAGATACCATCGTGAATGTACCTGTAGTCATAATCTAAATAATTTAAATTGCTTTCCTCATTGTGACCAAAAATTGAGAAAAACTTAATTTTTTATGTTGCCGGTGATTTAGCACCACCCCCTGGCATGTAGCCTAGGGATGGCTCGCAGGATACCATATATAGATGGAAATCTTTCAGTTTCGCAAAGAAACGTTATGAATAACAGCTTTGTTATTATTAATGAATGGACAGAATAAGCAGAATAAGTCACTGGGGGCATAAGTATTACATGTACGACTAGTAGTATCAAGTAAATCGAAATCATTTGAGGTTAATATTAACACAAATGGTATAATTTTAACCCCACATTACGTTGTTAGGCGAAATGACTAAGGAATATAAATAACCACCGATTACCCTAATGTCTGGTGGCCTCCTCTTTGTCACACGTTTAGGTGTATGTTCCCCACCTCTGTCGCCGACCATAATCTCTGTACCGTGTTTCTCCAAGGAGTACTTTCATCGCCTTGTCTAGCAATCCGTTAACCAGCGTTCCTTCTTATCCCCTTCTCTACCATTCACGAAGATAATATCCTCGGCAAAACGCAACGCACTGGTTTCTTTCTGTATGAATACACTATCCTGATGCACGCATTATCCTTTGATTCTTTGTTAGCGTTTGATTGAATTAAAATAATAAGTCTTCGTACATAACCACTCGGTCTAAATTAAGGTATAGCTACCGGGACCTCAATAATAATTAGTAGTAGTTGGTTTGAATCGATGATATCCATCGGCAATGCATTGCTATGTCCTTCAGAAAAATAAGTTTTTAATTCAAATAAAATCATATCAAATATTTGACGGATCTATAGCTGCAATGAATCACTGCCAAGAAAGTCCTTTACTTCACGTTCCATTGTATATCATTGCTTCTTGTCCAAGTTCACCGATGAAAGTAGAGTTCAGCTCATTATTTTGAAACTTTTATCTGAGTATGACCTCTTATTTTCAGAAATTTTTATGCAATGTAAGGGATTTTATGTACTTGTATATCAGTGTCTATGTAAAAGTCCTCCCTTGGTTTTTCAGTTGAGTCAAATGATTTTGTTAACGTCTCTCTCGAACATTTTTGATACAATTATCAGCAGAATTAACGATGCCGGTAGCCTAATTCACAAGCCTATTCTCCGACATGTTTTGAGCAAATGACGGCTATGATAATCATATAAATGAGGATATCAAGACAGTTCCGAGTGCCGAAAACAAATCGATCCCCGCGTCCGGAATAAATATCAACTAACGACTCGTAGTGCTTATTGAAACAACAGCACCTAATTCGGATAGCGAGTTCCCAAGCCGTGCCAGAAGATTTGAGTAATGGAACATGCTTTAAACATATCCATGGAATAGGTGCCAATAGAGAGGTTCAATTTAATTAGGAATTAAGTAATATCTCGAGCGTCCATATGTTCCACCGTCTTATCGAATTCGGCAATTTAAAAATCTGCCTAGGCAGTAGGAACATAACGTAGAGATTCAACAATAAATCGTGGGCCGTACGGTCAGAAAAGGTAAGCCAAGTGAAACACAACTTGATCTATTTACCAAATCATGACAGACTTAGAGCAGGGAAGCGAAATATTAAGGATCATTCAACTTTTAAATATTTGAAGAAAGTCATCAAACCTGATTCCACATAAAAAAATTGATACCCTAATACAACCTCTCAGGATTAAGATTACGATAAATGGATCAGGGAATTCTTATCTCAACATTATTAGTGGCATTAGCTCAAAATAAAGTAGATGTAAAACTCCACGCACCCAAAAAACAATCAAATAACATTCTCTAAGGTTCACCCTACACCAATGAGTACCCTCACCGATTATTATAGCACTGGTTCATTCGAGGAGTGATCAGACAAATACAATGCTCTACTTTACGACACTTGAGTGTTTTACATTGTTACCCCAATCCGAAGGTCACGCGGAAAGAGAAAAACGGGAGTGGAGGCCTCCAGAACCACACTTCGCTCGTTCCCAACGCTGATTTACTCCTGAAGGCCAGCGCCTAATTAGGATGAGATCCGGAGGCGAAATACATTGGAGCCGTAGCTAAGAACGTCGCACAAGCGGAGACATTCGCCGAATAACCTCAGCTCACTCAAGAGTTCCACAGAGGAAGTGAGATAGGACTTCACGTCAAAGCACAAATAGACATTCGTTTTACTGTATTGCATACTAATGGCAGGGCAGGTTGCAAAATTGGATTATTTGCCGGCTGCACATTACTGCATAAGAAAACAGCTATTCCACCTTTTTGCGGCCTTCTCTCTCTCCTGATCTACATTATTTAGCATAAATAAAATAAACGTTGAGGACTATAAATACTGACTAATGAATACCAATCAATGAGATTTAGCGTAAGAAGCGCTTAAATAACTGAAATTTAATCAAACTTGACGTTACCAAACTAAGCAACTTCTTACATTTAACTGAGTATCCCCCCCATTACTCGATCTACCGGGGGGGGGGACTACATTAAAAGGATGCTTCTGTCGTCATGAAACTTGGCTTTACTTTGCATGAATTATCGGTAGGCAAGTGACTTGGATTCACCGGGGAAAAGTGTTGTATAAGGAATTAGTTTATTAAAACAAGAAACGAAAAGTAGTGAAAATGTTTTGATAAATAATGTAAATAATTCTGTGGATAATATACAAATACATGACGAAAATAAATAGTATATTTTCTCATTAAATTATTTTAATTTTTAATTTTTTTATGCTTAGGGTGGGTTTATTAAAAGAGAAATGTTGTCACATTAAAACAACGGTGAAATAATGCACGAATAGATATATGTATACTGATCCTCCACGATACAATAAAAATCACATATGCACAAAATTTTGACGAAGCAAAAAGCTCACGTATAACTGACACATAATGGCACTTGACCTGTTCCAAAGATGGCATCCAAGCAATTACCAAATATTTTGCAATGAGAACTCCTGCCATCCCCGAGGATCTAACTCGGATCTCTCCAAATGGAATCCAGTACAGTGGTCACTCATGCACGCGATCCCCTCCTCCGCTACCGCTCTTCTCTCATTCTCTTCAAATATAGTTTTCAAACCAAGTCAAGTTCAAGTGGGTTGAAATCATCAGGGTCAGCTTGTGGCGTATGACTGATTAGCCGTTCGCGTAACGCGAAATCCTCCCGAACTGCTCGAGCGAAGGGACAGTGGAGCGGAGGTGTGGGGATGATGGTGCGTCTTCCTTCCAAGCACACTTCCTCCTCACACCCTCGCCGTACCCCGAAGCGCCCATCCCAACCATCCTTCCTCCTCATCGCACCACATCCCTCCGAACCCGCTAGCCCCGGCCCCCGTGGCTCTCGAGCATGGCGCCACAGCCAAGTATGATTGTGGGGAGGGGGCCCCCCTTGCGTGAACCGACACCTCACCCACCCCCATTCCACGCGAGAGCGCCGAGCACGGAGGCTACATCCTCCCTCCCGCCTCCCCTCCCGCTCCCTCGTGCTCGCACGCCGACAACGCCGTCGAGGGAGAATCACGCAGCCACGCGTACTCAATCTCGCTCTCACGCACCACGGCACGCTCACACGCAAAGCGCGCTGACACTCACGTACGAACGCACACGCTTGCCAACACTGACGCGTAAGCGTGGACCGCTCTAGTTGTTACTACACGCTCCTCTTCCTAACAGCTCCTCTCATACACTTAGAGAAGCACATGTCATTTCGGCACTGTAGTGCATGTACCCGTTGTTACATTGGTCTGCATTACTCGAATTATTTTGTATCTTAAAATTAAGAAAAATATATTTTTGACGTTCTATGAATAGTGTTTTATCTTCTCCTGTCAAACACCCTAGCGATGGCTTTCAGGGTACCGTGTGAAGGGTATAATAGGGGAAAACACATCCTTTAAAACTGTGGACTAGCTAATAAAAAGGTATGATTCATAAAAAGAATACTCTGGGATTGTAATGAATGGGTTAAGGAACTTTGTTATTCCACGTTAGTCATACCCCACCTTGAGTATCCTGCAGTTGTATGGGATCCTCATGAAGTAGGCTTAATATTGGAACTAGATCGAGTGCAACGAAGAGCAGGTAGGCTTGAAAAAATCTGTTATGAACAACGTAGCAGTGTCACGGCACTATTGAAAGAATTAGGATGGGAGCCACTAGTTGACCGTAGGCATAAAAAGAGGTTAATTTTACTGCGTCAAGTTAATGCAGATTACGTATCTGAGGATGTTAGAGACATACTACAGGCTCCCGCATATTACGGTAGATCAGACAGATCACCGTCGTAAAATCAGGGAGATTCATTGTAGAACGGATAGATTTAAAATGTCGTTTATCCCTCGAATCATTAAAAATAATAATAGATATGACAGCAATCGCGTAGGAGATAATCAAAATCGGTAGTGTAATTATTTCTCAATATCCCACATGTTAATTTTTTATTTAATAGACCCATATTCGTAACAGTTCAGCTGCACGATTTGATTATACATATCCTTTTATTGAATAGTGTTGCATGTAAGTACTTTCTTTTGAGTGATTAAAATTTTTCGAGTGCGTGATCAAACTAATATGTGTGTGGAGGTAACATAATTGGGGTTGTGCATGAATGGCTGGTGACCTAACCTAACACACACGCCCTTGCAGTGACCTGCGGGGTATTATGTAGTTGTAGCTAGATATAAATAGGAGAGTGGCTTGAGCGTGAGGAGCGGAGCACTCGGAGCGAGAGCGCACCACGTGAGCACACGGCGGAACGGTGTGTTTGCGTGGTGCTCTCGCTCATGGCATGCGAAATACGAGGGTAAGTCAATAAATAACTCACAAAACTGGATAGAGGCAATAATGATCAATTTACCTTCCTGATATTTATTTCACTTTTCTGCATATTCCCCCCGTACATTCAAAAACTTATCTCATCTCGTCGCAAGTAATTGATTTCCGGCAGCAAAGAAGTCTTCTATTTGCAGTCGTAGCCAACGAGTAACTTCTATGGTCTGCGGCATCATCATTTTCAAAACGTCCACCACCCAAACGTTTTTTTTTTTTTGGGCCCCGAGCAGATGAAAACCACTTGGGGCTAAGTCGAAACTGTACGGTGAATGTTACAAGCGTTCCTAATGAAATGATCGTAACAGCTCCTGCGTTTGTCTTGCTGACGTTTGCGACTTATTTATTGCCCACCCTCGTGCAATTGTATACAACAACTCACGTGAACTCTAATTACGGTGGCACGGGGGTTCACCGTAGTAGGTATTTATCACAGGCATTATTTTATCGACCGTCCTCCAAATATGAGCGTAACGCATTTTAATGTCATTGCTGATCAGTGCAAATGGAACTTCCCGTAAATGAAACATACCACAATATGTGTTTGGTGTGCATCATGCTCTCTCCTCAGTCTGGAGGATGGAGGCTTCGGGGCGCTGGGTTCGTGGCCGGGGAGAGTCGTTAGTTTTTATACTTCCCCTGCCACCCAGACCCTCTCTCTTTCTCTGGCCGCCGCCGTACTCCCTTCCTCCCTCCCTCCCACCGAGCCACCCACTCTGCCTCCCCCCCTTCCTCCCGACCTCACCACGCCAACTTCAACGGGAGTGCATCCCACCCCTCCGGATTCGTGTAATTACACTGCCTTCGGCGTTTGTGACGCCGGAAAGGCCATGCGGTTTAAAATAGAAAATAACTATTTTCAACGGATTGGGTGAGCATTTCACAAGGGCATGTATTCTTTTTTTTTCAAACAAAGTCCTTAAAGCATCTCTCCTGTTTTCATGTGGTCCTTAATGACAAATTCACGACATGAAGGAAAGAAAACCTTCCTTCGGTTGCCTGCGCCATGCTCTTCACTTCACGCATCTCTGTCCATGTGAAGGTGATAAGACGGACCAGTGGCTATCGAACTATTCCAATATAGAGGAGGAAATGGTGAAATCTCGATTCTGATTGGATGTACTGATCTAATCATAAGGTCAAGCAGCTAAGGATCGTAATTTACTATAGTTTCATCGTTAGGCAGAGTTTCATCTTTTCAAATTACGATTGTTTACCATAGTTTCAGCATCAAGGTCAAGAAGATAAGCATCGTAATTTACTATACTTTCAGTCTTAACTCGGTGAAAATCCAAGATTATTAAAAATCAATGAAATCTTGTATAGTTTCACATTATTTTATATGTGGACGGCCGGTTTCAACGCCGAGACGGCATCAGGTTCAAAATGGTTCAAAGTCGGAATGAATGTACCCCACAGGGCAGACGGATGGGTGATAAAAGAGGGGAGAGGAAGGATGGAAGAAAACTTGGGTTGGTGCATGGGCTAAGGTAGGATTAGAGGCAGGGGGTATATAGAGGAGTAGATGGGGTGTAGGTAGGGGTGTAACTCGCGGGGGGGGGGCAGGGGAAAAACTCCATCCAGATATACTCGTCTTCCAACAATCCCCTTCCATTCCCCCCCGCCACTAATCCTACCTTAGCCCTTGAATCAACCCAGGTATTCTTCCATCTTTCCTCTCATTTCTTTTACCACCCATCCTTCTAACCTGTAAGGATATATCTACTCCGTGTTTGAGCCATTATGTACCTGATGATGTCACCTCAGCGATGAAACTGGTCGTCCGTGGTAAAAAACTGCGAAAATATACAAAACTTTAGCACCCCAATTTTCGCCATCAAAGTTTCCGCGCCAGTAATTTCATTCATGAGATGTTGCTGGGTGCATGGCACGCAACGGTCTGGGTGAAAATTAAATGAAATTTATAATCCTGAAGTAATGAGGAAATTAAAAGTCTTCATAAAATGTAGCTGAGTTTGGACTAAACGTACATATTAATATTAAGGAACTGAATTGGACTATTGCCGGGGATTTCATGAATGAAGGATGCATAACGACCGATACTTTTTGAAATAATATGAGCTAGAAGCATTTTGCATTCCACCAAAAAGTACTGGAGAAGAGTCGTAAAGATGTACTAACAGTATTACGGTATGATCGTGATCGTGAAAAATAGCGAACCTACGGATGAAGTAATATTATAATTATATATATTTATTCCGATATCTAGACATGCAAAAAAGGAAAACAGTAAAAGTGTGTGAACAGCTTTAAGACCTCACAGCAGCCAAATGAACAGCAGTGGTTAGGGAGCGGCTAAAGATGGAAGCAGTATATAACAACTCGAGCTGGGGAAATAAAATTCCGAAGAAGAACGGCCTGTGAAGTCATGCCATTACAAATCCGTATGTGGTAGATGGGAACACTCTTTGAACAAATTAGAAGATATCTTTAGCTCTGAATCAGATAACAGCTTGAAAACATTTTTGTTAGTTCGAGGTACAAGAACAAAATTAAGCCATGTAACTATGTCGGCGCTATCACAAATACTAACCAAAACATAGTTTCAATGGATAGCCGACTGAGACACAGAAAGGGAAAGAGGGAAACAAGAGTTACGAAGGGAAACTAAAATACAAGGGTAAAACGCACACAATTAAATATTAACCGCTGCCATTACTGAATAAGAGGATTTAGGAAAGGAAACCACCCCAGGAGGGTTGGTTTCTTACTTTTCAAATTCTAGCTTGCACGTTATTGGATACATTTCTCACTGCATCCTAAGGTACAATAATTTTTTAGATGTATTTGCATGCGTGTAAAGTTGAAGGATTTTTGCATGAATGTGTACGCTACTGTGGGTGTATGGGTTTGCATGTATGTGTTGGTTTTGAATGTTGTTTTGTTCAAACAACATTCAAAAATTTACGTCCTTTTACGGATGGTGACCTAACACCCCCCGCCACACGCCCTTGCGGCGGCTTGCGGGGTATTATGTAGATGTAGATGGGGGTATTGGGTTGATCCTTTGGACAAATTCACAGGAGTAGGAGGTGGACAAGTCGTGAGTATGAGAACTGACAACAGCCGATCATGGTTATCCACTCAGATAAGGGAGCATGAAGACGAACGAATTTCACGCAACAAAATGAATGAAGAGGAGAGGAAATCGTGTACAAGAACTACAACCCCATGTTATGAGAGAGTAATGATGGAAGTTAGAAGACAGATTTGAAAGCTGCTGAGACAAAATGGACGATTGAATGGAAAAGGTAAAGCAGTGACATGACATAAAAAACTAGCCTAGGTTCTTTGGCGATGAATGAGTATCTATTTCCATTTCCGATGGAAAAGTCTCAGCAATACGAACGGAAATATGCAACTAGAATATAAATATATAGATAATCGTCTTTATTCGGAGCGAGATTGAGACTCTGGAATCTCTTCTACCACCTAATCCCTACAAATATAGGATAGGAGACAGAAGAAAAGAGTGAATCGAATAAATGTTTCAAGGGAACTCTGGAAGGCAGCTTTGTGAAAGATAAAAACGAGCTGGGAGAATATGATCTAGGAACAGATTTATTGAATTAAATTTAACAGTGCGGTGAAATACCTGAGCAAATACAATTCGCTCGGGGGAGGAAAAATGGAGGAAGAAATTATTATTGTGCTCGGAGTTAAGTCAAAGGAGGTGCGTATATATTAATAATAAATCAAAATAGCTACGAAAGAGAAATAGCATTGGAGAACTTGGAGAAGATTGTAAAGGATCCAAAAAGGGAGAACGTGAAGACCATGAGATGGGTACGGAACATAAATCGTCGAGTGCAGCGTCCAATGCTCCGAACATATTAAGAAAAATTATCCGCCCGAAGGTATAAGGACAAATTTAAGACAACCTGTCGAAAAAACAATATAGATTCAGGACGGATAGAAGAACGGTAGAGACCGTTTTATGTCAATACATACCGGTAGAAAAAATTATGCGCTTGAAAAAACCATTGCACACATATGGAAAACTTGGACATGAAGAAGAACTTTAGCATGGCGCGGGAGATGATTTTCAAATAGCTGGAAAAACATGGGATGGATTAAAACGATAGAATAAGTGGATGAAGGCTTCTCGGGTTTCGCACCAGGTCAGGTTGGGTAGCACCAACGTTTCGACAGCTAACTCCGCCATCGTCTTCAGGGTGAAGTGACATTGCCGGGATTGTGCCCAGTATTTATATGTTCGGCGTGGGGTCCGCTGTCTCGTGATTGGTCGAGACGCTTGTTCTCTCGATTCCGTGATTCCGCGATCTTTTTGAGTACGGGTTTCCATGCGTTACATATCTGGAATCCGTTGTCTCGATTTACCAGGTTCTTGTTCAATCTTATGTGGACTCCTTCTTTGACAATCCGGTCCCAGTATCCATTGGCCTGACAAAGGACGCATGGTAATAACGCATGGAAACGCATGGACGCATTAGTAACGCAATGCGTAATGCTTCCGTGCTTACTTACCAGTGGAATGACTTTTATAAACAAAAAAAACAGGTGAAACCCTCATTTATAAAAATGTATAAACTCGTATGGAAATACCCGGGAGAAATGTCAAAGAAATGCTCCCAATGAGAGCTAATTCCGAGAGAAAATGCAACAAATGAAATATGTGAGGCAGACAACTAAAAGCTTGAAGCCAATGGTGAAGGTGAAGGGAAAGAAAGTTTGCAGTGCGTAGAGAGGGCTTGGGAAAAAACCTCTAAGGGGACCCAAACATCGTTTACGGACGGACGGAAAATGTCAATTGAGGGGAAGGTAGATTATTGGGGAGTGGGGGATCTCTCGGGACTATTACCACTCTCCCTCCGAGGGGTGAGCCGGCTGTCGTAGCATCCGCTGTGGACTGGAGGGTGCGATGTGGTTGACCTTGAAGAGGGGAAACGAAGTTCGCAGGGAGTCGTGGAGCGGATATTGCTGAGGCGACGTCGGCCCGGGAGAAGGGTTGGTTAGGCGTGACAACGGAAATGCGATCGCTAATGCGGCCGAAAGTGGGGGCAAGGGTGGGCCGCGTGGGAAGGGTGACTGTGGTGTTGGGAATTTGGAGACTCCGGGGGTTGCGCCGTCCGACTGGGAGCTAAAAGGGAGCCAAGGGTGGCGCTCCCCCTGCTTGGACGGGGGATGAGGTCAGTGGTGTTTGGATGTAGGGACCGTGGTCGTCCGGGGAGACGTCCGGGGTCAAGTTGCACCGACGGGAGAGGATATTCGCACACGAGGAGAGCGAGGGAGAAAACTCCATCGCTGCCAATCGCTCTTACTCCGCGGCTGGTATGGCAAACATTCGGAAGGCGTGTTGCGAGAAGAATGGTGTCATTTTGTGGTGAAAACTACTGTGTCCCGCGTGCGATATAACTTTGGAAAAACGGACTTCCTTCCAAGCCAATAATTTCTAAATTAAAAAAACAAGGTTGCCACAGCTTCTCATCGGTTTTCTGCTAGGTCAAATTAAGTTCGAATAATAATATGATGCCAGATGTTATATTTTAAGGAATGACACACTGTGGCTAGTAAAATAAATCTGCCAACGTTATAAATTGGAATTTATGTAGTAAATAATTTATGCATATTAATACTATTTAACTTTCCTTAAATATTCATGATTCGTCCAAAAAAGGTATCTAGTTTCCACTATGTCATGACAAGGACATCTAGTTTCTAGAGTTTATTTGTCACCATCTATATTATATTTGGATTCATAAGTGTATCTAGTACATGTTTTGCTACAGGAATAAAGGACAGAAATCATACATTTGGTGTGCAATTTAAGCTAAAAACTAATTCATTTTACTGATTCTAATGGAAAATATAATGAGATTGATACAATCTCTTACTAACTCGAATGAAAATAACTAAAATATATTGTTGAAATCACCGTATTAGCTAAAAGTGATAAAATTTGTGATTTCCGCGAAATATATCGTATGTAACCTTTAGGCGATTTCCTCAACGGCTAAGCAAATTCAAAGAAAACTGATTTCAATCGACGTTAATGGACCGAATTAGCAATTAATGATTCCTCCACACAGCCTTCCTTATATGCTTCCTTCGCCGATGTCTACATTCATACATGATCTGTTCTCTCAAAAATGAAAGAAAAAACTTGAAGCATAGCCTTGAATATTTATTTTTTTTTAAATATTTATTTTTATTCGAGTATACTATATTTTTGATATAAACAAAATGGTCTTTTAGCTTCACATAGAGCAATGAAGTGCCTACGAGAGCTCAGTTTCTCATCATTAAAAGCCTGTAGGTTGCGGTTAAAGGCTGCATAAATTTACTTACCACTGAAATTTGGTATTTACACTTAAAAATTATATATTAATTAGATTTGTAGGGAGTTGTCCACTAGGGCACTAGCTCCCGTTAAAAATATCGATACCCTAATTTACAACAAAGAATAAACGCATGTGAACGGAATTTTCGAGAGGAAACATTGAGCGATGACATGAAATACAGAGACAACCCCTGTGGAGAGCAAATTCCGGAAGAAATGCAACAAATAAAATATTCGAGGCACCTAACCAAAGGCTTGGATTCCATAGGGGTTGGGTGGGAGGAGGAGTTTTGCGGGTATCCAGGTGGGATATGAATGGGGCGACGTCGGTGGGTGACAGGGGGTGTAGGTTAGGGTGCGTGGCAGCGGAACTGCTATCGTTGGCGTGGCCGCAAAGGTGGACGAGGCGAGCCTCGTGATGTGCGGTAAAGCGCGTGAGAATGGTGCTCGAGGAGAGGGTCAGGGTGTTGAATTTACGGAACTGAGCGTGGAACACCCTCGACCGGGAGGGACATAGAGGCCCATGGTGTTCAAAATTAGTGTTGCCAGAGGAAACACTGATAGATGTGGACCCTCCCACGCTGAGAAAGATAGAAAATTCATCACTTCGTATTGCGCTCTGCCCGGGTTCGATTCCAAGTGATACCTCTGGGCACACTTGGCTTCACCCAAGATGCCTGATTACCAACACTGCAGCTATCAACTCGAAGATTAGTTTGATGGGTGGGGATAGGACTCACTTTGTACCTAGCCCTACGGCGTGTGAAGCACAAGCATCAGTACATGGAGGCCAGTTCCTTTCCCTATGCTTTCCTGGCAGATTTGGTACACAAAAAATCACACAACTTGGGTGAGGCTTAGGGTGCTCCGAGGTGTCAACCGGAGTCGAACCCAGACCCTTCAGCCAGTATCAACTCTTTATCCACTGGACTGTAATGTTCCCCTGTATTTCTTGCATGTAAGAATGCTCCTCATGCATCCAAACTTGGTGGCAAACTCACATTGCACTTAAGTACCTACTTACCAACTATACCAGTGAATTATAATGTGGTCGAGTCCGAAACTGTATATTTTTTTATTTCTTCTGCATTATCCCGAAAACAGCACTAGGGCCTTTACATCGGACTTTAAACAATAATATAACGATATTACAATTACATACACCCAAACCATACACCCAAAAAAATATGAAATTCATCCCGACTGCCCACGAGCACCTTCCAATCCGGCCTCGGGTCACGAATACCCAATCCGCGCCAACTAACGATCCGAGACGAGACACCCTCATCCCTCCCCCCTCCTCCCATTCGTCTCCAATGCTTAGCCGCGGGCAGCAGCGGCTCGCCTGCGTGGGAGCGGGCGCAGTGTAGATCGGCCAATGGTTGGACGGGGGGAGAGGAATGGAAAGGCTTGGAGAGGGAGGGACAGAATACGGGTGGGCAACGCTGCATCGTTCTCCGTTTCGTCGGGAGGGAGCCTTCCGTCGAAGGGGGGCTCTCAAGCCAGGCCCCCCATCACTCGAGGTACCCATGGACACTGCGCTTTCCACGATAACAAGCTTCCTTGTTCTTGCGACAGTATTTCACAGATCGGGATACAACGATCTCCCTCCACCCCTCTCCTCTCCCCTCATAGCCCTTCAACCATGCCGACTCCCCAATCCCAGGAAAGGACGATGACGAGAGCCTCTCATTTGACGGCGGCGAGCCTCACAACCGCCGAGTCTCATCTGCCGACCGGCGGTGACAAGAGGCGAATGAAAATGTCCTTCCCCCCTGAAGGCAGCGCCGCGATTGCGGGTGATGGAGCTGCCGTCTCCGCGCTCGCAATGGCTACTGGGAAATGACCTCGGCCCTTGTATAATCCCGCCCGATGTCATCTCATCCATCCGATACCTTTGTCTCTTCGAAATTCTACCCCCTTCCCCCGAAAAATTATCTCTTGAGACCAGTTTGCATACTATTGTTCCTTTTCTCTCTCTCTCAAATATACCAATCCCCACAACAGACCAGATTTTATGGTGATCTGCGCATCAAAGACCCAACACGCACATTATACACGGTTAGTTAATGAAAAGAGCGGAGTATATTCCCGAAGGAAATCGATCGAACTTTTTTCACCTCGAGAGATCAGGAAAACAAATAAGGAACTGACTTCCTCAGTCTTAAGAGAAGATCGTAAATTACGCTAATTAATATGTATAATTGGAAAATATTTCCTTTACGCTACAACGGTATGGTTACCTAAGCTTATCTATTTGCTTATCATTCCCTTAGGTTATGAGATTGTTGGGTTGGATAAAGATTCTTGGTTAAATTTCCAGCTAATGGGAATAATTTACGGGGGCAAATTAGCGCCAATTGAGTAAGTCTTTCCCGGAGGACATCTCCAGATCACTACACCACGGTCGTTTAATGAGACTTTTGAGAGCGCAATTTATAGAGTTTTTCTTCAATATCGGGGAAAGATTGGCATAGGTACTACTTCTCTCTTTCTCCTGCACACTATAGATTTATAGGCTACATTTTCCACATTTCTCTATTTTCTTTTGAAAGTCGGCCGGTAAACACGTGATAATAAATGTTAATTTTATGTCATGCTAATAATTCGTGGGCATTTACGAAAATCATATTCATTCTTCTTATTTTCAAATCACCAAATTGGAAAATCAGGAACAAGAGTGATACAAATGCAATGAAACCGACCAATGCCAACAAGTATCATTGAAAAATGCAACTGCGGTGACATTCAGATGTGGATTATAATTCTCCGTATCGCTCTGATTACCACCATCACGACCTTGTAGTAGTAGTTTTGAGGGGAGGCGACCGACAGCTGAGGTCATTTGCGCCATAGGGGATGGATAGGAAAGTCAGCGTCGGCATTAGCTTACTCTTTACGAAAGGCCCCAAGAGGTCCGCAGTTTAACGTCCCATCCGACGGACGGCGTACTCACTCAAAGTGCCCTCCACAAAGCACCTCAAGTAGGGATCGAGATACCTCTGAAAAATATTCAACACCGCCGCGATTTGAACCCGCGCCCTCAGGGTGGGAAGCCAGTACGTTAGCCCCCGCACCATCTCGATCCCCTACCATCACGTCCTTTTCCATTCAAAAGCTTTATGAATCATTTTATGCCATATCCCAATCTACATCTTCAGATAAGATGATAAAAGGATATTAAATTGTTAATTGAATTGAATTTAATCATTAATGTGAATACTCGGATGCGACATACTAAGGTGGATAATCATACACGCCATTTAGTGAGATGGAGCATAAGAATGGTTAAATATTTTATGCGGAGTGTCTTTAATATAAAGGGCAGCTGTGGACACTAATAGATAAATAGAAAACAATGGAACCATTTGAAATGACGTTGGAATGGAGGATAATGAAAATGGAAAGAGTCGGAAACCGGAAAGTACTGAATACTGTTGGTAAAAATGGTAGGATATTTAAGCTAATGAAGACAGGGAAGAGAGTTGGATGTGTGCCTTGGCGAAGACAGAAATTCTCACTGCAGGATGACTTTGAAGGAATCCCTGGAGAACAAAGAACACGGAGGTGGCGCCTGATTAGTGGACATCAAATGGAAGGGAATATATGATGAATTAAGTGAATCAGCACATTCATTATCAACATGCATACATTTTTCCAAATGAATCCTACCTGAAAGTGAATGCGATTATATTTTAGAGCTTTCCTCCTTATTTATTTATCTATTTTACGACTTTATTGTTGCAAGATTGAGACCTTATAGTCTCTTCTTCCACTTAACCCCTACCTATTTAATTAAAGACAATCACAAACACCCAAGCCCTAGAGAGAGGAAAACCTACCTTGGCGGGAATCGAACCCGCGACCTCTGGGTTGGCAGGCGAGGACATTAACCCGCCACCACCGAGGTCGGCTGAATTTAGGTGAATTCACCCAGATGGTGAAAGGATATCGTGAGATCATAATCAAATGCTAAGGCCATTCCAAGCGCACCAGAGTTTTATACTTAATTCGAATTTCCTGATTATTTTATGATATATAAAGAAAATCATTTTCAATTATAATGGAAAATTTTTATTTCTAAATGTAAATCACCCGATTCGGCATATATTTCTTATTAGTCACACTGTAAATTTCTGGTGCCAGCCGCTACCATCGAGAAGGTCACCATCGTATGATATGGCTTTGTGTTATTTTAAGACTGAATATCGACGGTACGTACGTTGCTTCCCTTTCTTAACACCTGTAACGAGGAATCTACCAATACAAAGCGAGGTGCAAGATACAATTAGCATAATGTATGAGTGCCATTACTTTGCATCACGAATGCAGCCGTAGTTTGAAGGAAAAAGAACTCTATGGCTTCCGCATACCTGATGTACTTTGTGGGTCACGTACTGTCAGGAAGGCTTATTGTATGATTATAACACTTAGCATTCATTAGTCATAGCTGATGACTCATTCACTTATTGCCTTCAATATCTCAGGGAGCACAGATGCAGTCCAGTGATGGAAGTGAAAAAAATGAGAAAAACGAATGTTGATTAACTGAGATATCGCAGCCTTGGCTTCCACCGATGTGTCTGGAATAACGAGCAAAGCGTGCGTGCTCCTGGGTCGGCTGGAAACACTACTATTCATGAATCTTTCGTAACTCCACATAGAAATTGCTCTTTATGCAAAAATTAGTGCCGCACTATGGACTTCATTTGTTGATCCGTGGAAGTATCTTTCTGAATAAGTGTCAGGCAACACATCACGATGAACTCCCAAGGAGGTTTAACCAAAGCTTTGAGATACGATGGAATTTAATTCGACCAATATTCATTGACCTCATGTTAAATATGACTTACCGCTAATCACTCATTTAATTTCCTGATTACATCAGATAACACATAAAATAAAATGGTAAAATTGTCGACTTCGATGGCGGAGGGTTACTTAGAGTTATTGCGCTCTAATTATGAGGACGTAAGCTCGATTATCATCTATCGTGGGTTCTTCCCCACCAAGAAATCCAGAATTTGCGATGATTTATGGCGATCATTAACTTTTTTCTCATTTTAAATTAGAAATTGTTAATTTACATCCTCAAGGTGATACAAGTTGATTAAATTATTTCAAATGGATTTAAGGAAAAAGGCGAAACTTGGACGTAAGTCGCTTCCTTAGCAGCTTGATTGAATTTGCAGCCACAAAACCGAAAACGTGATAGGCGATGCACTTTTCATTAACAGGGAATAAATGGCTTTAGAGTTTTGCAATTAAAGACTTTCATACGCAATATTTTTTACACGAAAAAGTAATATTATATCACTCTTTATCTCACGTATGACTAGTGAATCATCATTGTTGACCACAACTCACGGTAACCGTAGCAATTTATGATTTTGCATCGCGAAAAACGTCGGTACATGTGATTTTCTCACATCTATTGTGAATTTTAACAGGCAAATTCACTCATTAATTCTCAATTAAAAATTATCCGAAATAATAGTAGTATTAACATTGGAAATAAATGCTGCAATAGAAATAAGAGCTCGTGTGTGGATATCTCCAAGGATTTCTTGAGAAGAATATATATGAATATGCTGTTATAGAAAATTAACAGATTAAAAGTAAACCGGGTTATAATCTTGATAAAAATATAATTATCAACAAACCGAAATTAAAAATATGATTTAATCACCTAATTATTCGGTACTATGAATTAAAATTTCAATCAGGATTCATTTCTCTCTCTTTTATCAAACTTTGAGTGATAAAGCCAACGAAACATATGCTAAGAAACATATATTTCATTTGAAAATTCACCGTAATATATATATATATATATATATATGTGTGTGTGTGTGTGTGTGTGTATATATATATATATATATATTTATATATTTATATATATATATATGTGTATATATATATGTATATATATAAGAGATTTCGGTATCAGTCATTTCATTTCCCAGAATATATTGCACACATTTACATAAACTATTTATCCAATGGATTGAGAAATATATTTATTGGAACTCTCTGGAGTTGGGCGACTCAAGCCATCATAGCATACTACCTTGATCAAAAATTTCCCGGAATTTATTCAGAAAATTAAAAATACAAGTTTATTCATCTAAATCTATATTGTCCCCTTCAAAGTAATCCCCATCGACTGCAACACACTTATGCCAGCGCTTGATCCAATCCTCGAAACATTTTTTATATTCGGTTTTCGGTATGTCCATCAGTACTTCCTGCGATTTTTCCATTACTTCCTCTCGGCTGCTAAAACGCGTTCCCCGTAATGGTTTTTTAACTCGATTGAACAGAAAGAAGGCACAGGGAGCCAAATCAGGTGAATTCGGTGGCTGTTGGATGGTATTTGTTGCATTTTTCGTCAAAAAATTACGAATAATGATAGCACTGTGCGACGGTGCGTTATCATGGTGCAAAATCCACGAGTTTTCTGCCCACATTTCTGGTCTCTTTCGGCGAATTGCTTCACGCAAACGTCTCATAACGCCCAAATAATACTCTTTGTTTACTGTCTGGCCTTCTGGCAAAAATTCATGATGCACTACACCGTTGTAATCCATGAAAACCGTCAGCATTGCCTTCTTTTTTGACTGAAAACGACGTGGTTTTTTTGGTCTCGGCTCATTTGGTGAACGCCATTCACTTGCCTGATGTCTGGATTGCGTGTCGTACTCATAAACCCACGTCTCGTCTCCAGTAATGATCCTTTTGATGAATGTGGGATCGGATTCAGCCTCGCAAATCATGTCTTTTGCGACGTCAACGCGGTCTCTTTTTTGCATGAAATTGAGGTCTTTTGGCAGCAACTTTGCTGCTACACGACGGAAACCCAAATCATTAACCACAATGTCTTGGGCGGATCCATAGGCAATGTTCAAGTCCTCCGCTATTTCTCTGATGGTTAATTTGCGGTTATTGACCAACATTTCTTTTACTTTATCAATTTTTTCACCGACTTTCGATGTCGATGGTCTGCCACTGCGTTCATCATCTTCGATTGACTCACGACCACTTCTGAACCGCTCGTGCCACTGGTAAACGACCTTTTTTTTGGAGAATCGTTGCCGAAACACTTTTCCAACATTTCCAACGTCCGTGCGCCACTAAATCCGTTTTTTACGCAAAATTTAATACAAGTTCGTTGTTGCAAATTTAAATCCATTTCTGAAATTGTAAAAAATCGCCAACACACACAGAGATAGATGTACTCTTGGCTACGTAACTTTTGCAAATGTCAAGTTATGACACTAAGATTTAAAGGGAATATCAACAACAGATGTACCAATTTAACAAAAAAAACAGAACTCAAATCGGAACGATGGGAGCGCCACACGGTGGTTATTCCGGGAACTTTTTGATCAAGGTAGTATTTCATTCAAATTTTCAAACAACAAAATCAAAAGCTGCTGACGCACACTGGACTGATAAATATTTATCACCTCCTCCTTAGTTTCAGAAAATGCACTTTTCTTGACTTCACAGTGCCTCGTATTGAATCACATTTCCAGTGCCTGTTGAATCAAATTAACTTTTTATTCTGTTGGAAAACCTCCTCTTGGTTCGACAATAAATTTTCTTCGATAGACTGATGTGGATTTGGTGAATGCATGGCTGCCACCGCCTTTCTCATGGACAATCCATGCCCAGTACAATAATAACTGTGTTTCTCAGAAGGGCACCTGACCCTGACATCTCAGGTATCACATTACTTCACCCTTCAAGGCCACATCGACATCGCAGCCATATACTGATATGAAGAGGGGTTAAATTTCAAATCTTGGATATATAATCCTCGTAAAGGCAAAGAGAAAATACTTCTCAATTGTTTGAGACCTATTTCGAGCCCATGGAATGAGTTGCCCTTTCAAAACTTGGGAAACGATTTCTAAGAGGAATAAATATCCTTCGCCGTGCAGCGAAAGGCCCAAGTAATTGGAAGCTCACTCTGATTTCTGTCGCTTCAAAAGATGTTTGCACATCAGAGGTACGTGTATTCGAGGATGCCGGCGGAAACATTTCCTATTTGTCCTCACGATGAGAGAAACCTTTAAAAGGAATATTAGATTGAGTTCAACGGGATGGATGCCGTTTTATAGGAATACACAGGATGTGTTCTCCATTGTTTTTAGCCTCCTTCCGCTGAACTTCAAGGAAATCATAATTCGTTATACCCACGCAATTTAAGTAATCAACAATATTTTCTCCTCCCTATGACCACTATGATATATTTGACATAGAAATCCTTTTCAACCTGCGGAATTGGTATAATTTGGAAAATGCGGTAAGTTTCTCATTTTGAGAATTATTCTCGAGGCATAATGTTTTCAACACAAGTGAATTTATCGTCTCTCGCAGCTGAGGCAACAGCCTTTTTGTCAAATATGAACCCTCCTTAAATCGATGAAAGAAGGCACCTGGCTTCTCCACATCAAATGTTTATGTGTAAAAACCCAGCGTCTTCTTTCATCGTGAAGATTTTCACCTTGTTGCGTCTGAAACTGTGTTATCCTCTTTAAACAGTCAAAAATATTGCCGATTATGTCCTTTCTTTACTTCAAGTTACCTATAAATTATTCTGGAAGTTTCATCCAAAAATCAACTGAAATAAAGTCAATGTTCAATGTTGTCAAGCTTGGCAAATTTGTAATTCATTTTTGAATGAAAGAAAAATATTAAGTATTTCCCACAAAACTTTTAATTAGAAACTTTTTATTTTCAACGCATAGGCGTACCAAATAAAATGTTTTTTTGTGGAATTACCTAGAATTTTTCTTTCGTTTATCAACTGAAGCTGTAATTATTTATTTATTTTATTTATGTATTTATCGACTTGATTGGGCGAGGTTGAGACCTACAGGTACAGTCCCTTCTTCCATCTAACCCTTAAGTTACAGAAATTAAATTAAAGACAATTCTATTCAACCAAGCCCTAGATGGAGGAAAATCCACCCGGGCGGGAATCGATTCCACGACCCCTGGGTTGGTAGGCGAGGACGTTGCCCCGCCGCCACCGGGGCCTCCCCTTAATTACGAACCTTAGACAAATAGGAAGAAAGTAAATGAATGGAGAGTCGGTGAATCCAATTTATCTAGGCAGTTTAATAGATCGCCGGCTTTAAAAAAAATCTTATTTCATTTTATGAAGTGGCAAGGTCCATTCTAACAGTAAATCAGTAAATTGCACTCAGTCCTGTACTGAAAAGCCTCTGCTTGAAGGATCGTGCGTTTTGGAAGAAATCTTTTGGCCCCTCAATAAACGTTGTATATTTGGTTGTTGGCTTTTCGATGAAAATGAAGAAAAAGGGTTCAAACTCTTTAAGTTTCAGGAGACGAAACGCCAATAAGAGACCATTACGTGAATGCTCAAATAACGACACTCAATGACCACGTCATAGAGTATATCATATACAAAAGTGCATCATCATTAGCCGCAGGTAGCCCAATATTATTACTGAACAAAGTGAACCCAATGGGTGCCAAGCCGCAAATTGCCTTTAGTTTTCAAAAAACGGTTCCCACCTCGATTTCACTTCAATTAATCCCACTTCACTTTTCACATCGGTAACTACAGGAAGTAATTCGTATGCTTTACCACAGCCACAGTCAAAAAAAAGACGCCTCTATTGCATAGGTTTCACTGTTTTTTTTGACGTGAATTTAAGTAAGGAATAAGTCAGGTTTATATGCAGAAAAATCGCTGTTTCCTTTTCTTTTGCCGTTTTATTAAGGACTGGCCATATTAACGGAACCTATACGCGCGAAGGAGGGTGGAAATTCATACTCTCTTACTTCTTGCCACCCCTGACGCAATCAAAACTCGGTACTAATTCAGCAGATAATCTGCATCTCTAGTTATTCGTATTAATTTTATGTCTAGGATTATTTTTAATATTTTACTTACAAACCCGTAGGTTAATTTAGCGGAATAAATGAGCCCTAATTAACTAATCACTATGCACATTTAACTGGTTCTTCATATAATTTATAATTATCTAACCATATATGATGAAACTAGTAAACTTTAAAAGTGATACTATCTTTCAAGACATGATCCAATTCTTTTCAATAATATCACATTTTAAATTCTTCAGTTTTTGACCACCTTCCTGCGGGAAAAGGTGTTGGTAACCTACTTGGTGGGGCGCCGGACTATTATTTTTCGACCTCTGCCATGCTGTGTGTAGCGACCCTCGGCCACCCATCTGCCTTCGGTGGTCGGACGAGGTGGGAGTCGAGAGTAATGGCTCCTTCGTGAGGCCAAGCATTCTTCTACTCATTTGCCTTCCCTCTCTCCCGGGCCCTCTGACGTGACGCTCGGTCGCCTCGCACCTACGCCTTCCTCAGAACCGTTATGAATCTCATATGGAGCGCACGCCCCAGATAGTGATTATCTGGTGTAAGAGTGCATATCCTTTTGGCGCCCATTGTAAGTGGATCAATGTTCGCGAAATAATCGTTTGCCACAGAATGGTTTATCGCGAAGTGAGGATGATACACTTCTAGATGAGTTATCCTGGAAACTACGATAAACATCTTCACAGAAGGTTATGATAATCGTTACACTAAATCATAATGCGCTATTGATTAAAAACATTGCATTTAATCGGAGATTTATTTACAGAAAATATGGCTGACAAACGGAATTGCTGCATATAATACGTGGATGATATGATTTATTGTAAGTAGTATACTAACTATCTCGTTAGATATGCATCCATAATAGAACAATCTAAGAAATTTTGAGCAAAGAAGTTGTACGCTGTTAATTCTGAGAGAGTATTTATGTTACCTAGACCATCATTATCAAGAAAAACGGAAACGAAATGAAATAAGATTTTCGGAGCGTTTATATATCTCTAGTGGTACAAGGAGTTTGATTCGCTTAGTGAGGCAAGTAAGACATCCCAGCCAATAAAGTGCATCATCCCTTTACATTGGAGGGGGTTGGGTGTGAAGAGAGCGTGGGCGGTCCCTCCGTCACTCGTCACCTTGGGAAGAAGTGTCCTCGGTCGGCGGCCGCTGTCACGCCGCCGCCACCCTCCAATCATCCGACTAAAATACCACTGCTTCGAAAACAAGAATATGAAAGACATACTAACCTAAATAAAACAACGCTCAGCAAGTAACAGTCATAGGGAGCAATAGTACTAAATCGCCCATTGGGAAATTACTAATCCACCCTTGTTTTCAAGTCAACCAGAGTATTAGGCATGGATTAAATAATTAAAATATGAATGTGATCCTAGAAATAAAAGTTCCATTTTGTGATGATACGCAATCATTACTAGTAAAATGTTAAACTAATCGCATTCACTCAGTTGCTTGAATTACATTGAACAGAAAGGTTTCCGCAAAAATCAATGAAAATAAAAAACCTGCTCGCAATATTTTCATTTTATAATTAATTTTCATTCAATATTTTGAAAACGAGGAATTTTAATATATAGAGTCAAAAATCTACGTTTTCTGCATTGAGAAATTTAAATCTTGCCTGTTGTTTCGAAAGATTTGGCTCTATCAGTATTGTTCTGTTGGAAGGACAAATGCAAGCGGGGATGATCGGAATTCGTAAAAATGTACCACAGTCAATCGATGTATTTTAGCTACTCCAATATATTCACATGCATCTATTTAATTGAGCAATATTATCTGTATTTAGTGTGTCTATTTTTTCATAGTAGTTAAGAAATGCTGACTAGGATTTTTTTCTTGGTGGGTTGAAATTAATGGTGATATTTTTGGTAGGAATACGATATATTGCATTCCATTTCTTAGGCTTGGATGAGTTTGATTTGAAATTCTAAACATCGCTTTAATAGATCCCTGGCCGAAGAAAGAATGATAACACCGAGTCAATTTTCTTCGATTCCATTAATGGCAAATTTCTACGAATTTCTCATATTCCAGGGTAATGAGAGAGCTTCCTTTCGATTCTTTTGTCAGCCCTTAGCTAAGGCGCTGTAAAAATACCTCTGAAATAGATAATGAAACATTTTTACTGTCTTCAAGAAAACAATCGATACGATGTTTGCAATTTATGTCAACCACTTTACACTTCTGAAGCTTTCATGCTACATATGGCAAATTTTGAAATGCTGATATTGTTCCAAACATATTGATTGATTCAATTTCTCCTGTTTGAAACAGTATAGGTACTGTTCTGATGATTGACTCAAATGGCTTTTGAATACTTCCGCGTTAACGCTGGAAAAGTTTCATCGGAATTCAGGCCGGCATTAATGACCCGAAGCAGAATTTGACCTTCCGATCTGCAATTGATGCCGATAGGATGGTTGGTTGGCTTTAGTCGAGTGCCGTGGATCAACTTAGGAACGACCCGAAAAACTTTCAAGTCACACACAAATCACCGCAGAAGCCTTCGCTCCAAATTCAAACAACATTCCCTGAGAAGGTTACCATTCTGTCATTGTTTGTTGACCTGTGCTCCAATGACCTCATTTCTGTGTCCATGCATTAAAAATGGAGGATCTAAGAGACAATCTGCCTCGACACACGTGCATTTTGTATATTGCATGCATGATCTCAGGTTTCATATGGAAATTTTATAATATAACCGAGTAAATGTGGATATCAACGCAAATTCAGTTCATAAAATTATCGAGCCAAACTCTTCTTCAAAGTTTTGAAATCACCTAGGGAGTAAACTTTTTTTTGTTCGCCTTAGTTGAATAAGATGGGAAATATGAATTTTTGCTTCGTAAATACATTGCTGCTTGTTTAATGCCTCGTCACACAATTACTAATTAGATATTTACACCAAATATTATAAGTAGATACAAGTAACATGTAATGCGATTAAACAATAAAGGTACATTCTAGAAAAAAGAAGGGTATTGATATCCTACGCAAACTATTTCATCAAAGTCGCGGACTTTGATGAAATAGTATTGCCTAACAGTTTTTAAATCTTAGAACAAAGGAAGTGGCGAGCAGTCCATACGTTATGAAAAAGAGGGTTCAGTGCCAACTACGGCAGGCCAAGTTATATATTTGGGGATAACTCTAACCCCACGCCTTTCATGTGGAGTACATGTCAGGAAAATATGCGGATCCGCTATAAAATGACTAGGTTTCATTAAACGGATGATGGAGAAATGCAATGGGAAAGTAAAAGAGATGTGTTATTTCGCTCTATTTAGGCCTCATTCGGAATATTCCGCAAGTATTTGGGATCTCTGGGAGAAAGCGTTGTGTAACGAAATTATTATGGCCCCACACAATTGAGGTTGGTACTATAAAGGTAAGATCAGGCAAAAACACAATCCAGATAGATATAAATATTCGTTCTTTCCACAATCAGGAATGATAATAGTAAGAAATCAAAGCCATTATAGAAACAGTAAAAACATTCGATTTACAAGTCAGGAAAAGATTAAACGTTTGTAGACACCTTGTGCATTCTTATGTTAGTTGATAATATATGTATTTGAATCCGTGTGAGTTGAAAAGGTTTTCGCATGAATACCGCATTCATCTCTGTGGGTGTAGATTTGCACGAATTTGTTGGTTTTGCATGTGATTTTATTCTATTTTACGGATGATGACCTAACACCCCCCACCACTTACCTTTACGGCGGCTTGCGAGGTATTATGTAGATATAGATGTAGACTTACAAAGCGATTCTTCTAATTGAAAACTCTGTTCAAAGTGTAATATCAAGATAATTACTGAATATATGAATTTTCAAATGGTCGAGAGATTGTTTGTAACTCCGCACGCATAGTCCATAAAGAGTTTTGGAATTATTATATAAATGAACCAGTGTTGATTGATATGCATGGAAAACATCCACAGATTACTCATCTCAATGCTACTATCTGGTTGGTTTGCAGATCTAAATGCTATTTTAGTTCAAAATCTTAACCGAGTCATTAGGTATACATTTGACCAAAACATACGATGAATGACTATTAATTGTTTTGCCTTATCCTCTGTCGAAAATGTTTCCATATCGTGGTACTTGTCAGTTGAAAACATGGACATCGTGTAGTTATATATACAAATTATTGAAGATGTATCTCCAACTGAAATAAAACCTTAATTAACAATAGGGTATATGTACTGCAAAGCAATAACCTTTAGGTAATTTTACGTTGAAATTCTAGAAATGGATATTTCTCAATGAACGAGAAAGAAAAAATTATATATACGATTAGTATATGTTGAATATGATCTCAGGAGAGAGTTGCTTTAATTGTTAGTTACTTTTTAATTAGGGTCATCACTAATTTTTAATTTAAAGGCGACTTAAAAAGCGGTTTCCGCTAATCTAAAGTTTTTTTGCCATATTTTACAAATTATTTTCATCTCTGAAGAAATAACATTAGCATCCTATTAATGGTACATATACGCCACAACTAGTAAATATAAGAAACGGGTTAGCCTACCACTTTCTTAATCTTAATTTTGACTGCGGAATTCCTTTCGCTTTGTAACCAAATGAGTAAAGTTTGAAGTCGTGCATTCACTGTAAATATTAATGAACCCAAGTGCACTGGTAGATGCTTATTATATTTAATTAGATCTCTTAGACTCTTGCCGATGACAAAAACTTTTGAAATACCTGCCTAAATGTACATGCAATATTTTTCGAATAATGTCAAAATATTCTCAATAATGAATTCATTTGAACGAACCGGGTGATGCCGTAAATGCCTAAAATTTTTACGCATCCGTTAAAGAAATGAGTACAACGTGAAACTTACACGACTTGACTGTTTTCTATCACTGCATCAATTCCACCAAGGTACCCAAAAAAACGCCAATTTTGTCATAGAATCCTATCATAGTCTACGAGACCGTAAGGATTATTTTTTCAACTCCTCCACCCAAAGGAATCGCCAGGGGAACCCTACCATAGAAATGAAATCGTCAACGTAATGGATAAACAGCCAGCGCGGTGAGTTCGTGAATCGTTGTCACATACCCTCCCTCCCCTCCCATCAAATATCCCCATTCCACAGCGGGGGGACGGCCGGATTTCCTCGGCGGCATCCCTCCCACAGCCTCCCCATTTCTCCGAAAAGAGAAAGTTCATTACAACCGTATTGGAGGCGAAGAGCGTGGAGGTGACACACCACATTGCTCACTACCGATGAGCTCCGACTATTGGAGAGTTCGCCCTGGAGTCTTCCGTTCTCTCCTTCAGCATTAACGACAGCGTGCCAGTAAAAATTCAGAGAGCTGAATCGGAATATTCCCCACTACAATGCGCGATTCACTCCGTCTCCCAAAATTCCCAAATCCGGGTAAGGCTCTTCATGACACCATAGACCTTTTGGTGCTATCGAAAGCTTTCGAACTCCAAACGAACGGCGAAATTTTTCATTCAATCGCAAAAACAACTTGTATTTTTCTCGAATGAACTCAGATGAATAGGTCTGAATGCTGTGATAGTTGTCGATTGAATTTATTCAAATTAACATCGGAACACCCTAAGATTCAAGACATTGAGTTTCCGTGTAGTTTGACACTCTATTCTGCGTAAGAAATATATGACAAAATCTGTTGAAAACATTGATGATAGGACTATCTACTTGTGCGTTTCGAAATCAATCTAATGTGTAAATTTGAGTTAAAAATTAAGAGAAGAGGAGAAACTAAAGGGAAATGAGTTCAATGAGGTGAGCCTAAAATGACTGCGGAATAGACTTTAAGGAACCATCAATTTCCATTGAAATTATCTGGTTAACAGAAAATTGAATTGTTCGGGAAAATTCCATAGTCTTGAGTGGTAAATAAGAATTGTTATCAAGTGGCTCCGAAATAAAGACAAAATGGGACATTTCATTTACCACCGAGAAGTAGAGATAAACCTATTATGAGCAGGCATAAAGAAATGGAAAAGCATAGAGTTAAGAGTGCAACTGATTACAGAACGAGTACCTAAAGGATATGGTATCCATTATGTGAACATATTTTTCTTTCTTCGGCAATCGCGAGTGTTCGAAAAATCGTAATCGGGTCATAACTTCTCCACCTTAAAGGTTACCATTTGTAATAGTACCTAGGGATTGCGGGGGCGGATAGGGGCAGTGGGCGGAGCCGGCGTCGTGAGGATGGCGGCTCATTCGCCTCCCGGGGGGCCGACCCACTCTTGCGGTGACGCGGCCGCCGTCGAGCAATGCCTCGGCGGAGTGTGACCCCGCTCCCGAGTACCCGCGGAGATAGGCTTGGCGCAAGGCTAGAATGACCCCGCTTCCCTAAGGTGTGCGTGTTTGTATTTCCGGCTCGGGACGTTAGCAAGCCAAATCCTGAATGGCTCATTTCCTTCGGAGAGTTGTGAATCAATGAGATTTCACCATGACTCCGACAGTTCGACTTCCCACCAGCGAGCCAAATCAGAGAGGAAAGCCATATTTTTATCAGTTTTTATTTATAAAGGAGTTTCATGATCTCTACAGTTCATATCTTATTAATAAAAGAGTACCTCTTTATACCCTGACATGTTTGGGCGTCTAAGCATTCAATTTACAATCTTAGGACGATTTATAATTCAATTTATAATATTCTCTATCGAATCAAAAATTAAAACGATTACTTCGGGAGCACAGTTATTTCATTTGGTGTTATCAAAAAATTTGCGACTAAATTTACCTTATCAGCCAACTATTGATTAAAATTACGATAAATCTCCTGTTTGAGGATTGTGGCTGCAAAAGTAGCTTCCTTATAGCTGAGCGCATCGAGTCCAGGCGTACTACACAAATCAACTAAACGAAAGCTGTCCCACATGAAATATTTACATACATCTACTTAATGCCTGCAAGCTGCCACAAGGGCGCGTGGTGGGGGGGTGTTGTGGTACCACCAGTACCAACAGAATAAAACCACATGCAAAAATTACAAAAGGATGCCAATTGACGCTCAAAGAGACGTCTTTATTCATACAAAACCCATTTTAACATGAACACATGTAAATGCATGTGCCAGAAACTAACCTTCACATGCAAAAGCACCTAGCACCAGATGTCTACGCAGCGTTTAATCTCGTTCTAGCTTGTACTATATATCAAATGGATTTACTATTCCTAATTACGACTTTGATTTCTTACCACAAGTATTATGTTTCCTCCGAGGAAAGAAAGAATATTTGTCTCTCTATGCGCTGGAGTATCTTTACCTTATCTTTGTTGTCTAACCTACCAAAATACGAGTAGTTTTGGGCTATAATAATTCCCTTTGTGTCACAGTTAAACTCATGTGTTCTGAACCTTGCGAAAAGTCAAAGTCTCGCATTTTTCAAGTTATATTCGAAAATATAGATAATAATTTGGTAGAACCTGTATATGTTTTACTTCGATTTTATACATGTATGCATATTTTTAAGATAATCGGAAGAGGTGTATTCCCGTTTGAAGGTTTCAGATTGTCTCACGCTGCCTTCGTGTTGCTTGAACGTCGGTCCGTTACTAAATCCTATTATCCATCACCTTGCACAAAGACCAGTGTTGCAAAAATCCATCGATATTTGCAACACTAGTCTTTTTGCAAGAAAAAACTTATCAGTAAAAGCAAAAACCTGTCTAGGTTTTATCAATTATTATATTTAATTTGTTCATCCGAGCTTCAAATGGTTGTCATTGGAAATTGTGAGCAAGTTAGGTTCTACGGGAAACGGTGTAACGGTGGCTTGAGTACAACCAAACACTGGTTTGAAAATGAATCACAGCAGTTGGTAGACTTTGTACTTACCATTCCTTTCTGAAGACTCGCATATCTTCTTTATTGAATCATTTTTCTGTCTTATCGAGCCATGTAGCGACTAGTACCGTATTTGAACCTGAACTTTAGAGCAATCATTCCGAGGAAAAGGCTTTCCCAACTCTGAAAATATACACAAAGTTTCACTCGCGTGCACTTAAATACTTGCCATTACTCTAAGGCGAATCGCTCGACTGGTAATTCAAGAACTACTTACATGATGAATGAGCGAAGATTGATGGGTGACGCACAACATGTACACTGGCTCCTCTATATTAGTGGGGATTTTTTTATTATTAATTCGATTGTATTGCGTGGCAAGACTTTTTTGTAGTTTTCTGAATTTAGTGCACACCAAACTCTTCGGCGAATTCACAAGTTCAACATGGTGGCACTACTTTCAGTTTGCGTCATAATAAAATCCTAAATTTGACTTCATTTTGGATAGTGACGAGCAGATCAAAGGAGGAATCCACAAAGTGACACGCGCGGGAGGAAGAAAAAGAGGAGTGTAGGACGGAAGACGAGAACATTAAACCTTGTGGGTTGGGAACCAATACTCGTCATGACGGTTTGCTACTCAAAACGACCTCCAGTTCCGCGTAATACGGTGAAGAGTAAAGCATTGTATTCCTCCTAGTAACTTTGTTTTGGCCAAGATTTCTAGACCCTCCCATATTAACGCTGAAAGTCAACGGCTCTCAGCAATAGACGAGAGTTCGGACGAATGAAAGTTGAAGAAGAGAACTGAAGCCTCTTATAACCAAAGCTCTCACAACCCCTGCCGCGAAGTTCCACTAACGAAAATAGTATCATAGTAAATACTAACACAAAAGGATGAACCACAGTTCAGAAACACAGTAATCAACTGGAAGGTCGGTTTGGTAGGTAATGATGAGTTCACCCAGTACTAAGCCCGAAGGCGTTGTAAGCCACACATCAGGGTGGGGGGGGGCGTTCCTTTCCCCGTACCGGTTTTGGTTTCCCAGAAAGATCTGGTACCCAAAAAATCATATAGCTTGGGTGGAGCTGTAGGTGCCCAGAGAGACTTGGAATCGAACCCGGGCCCTCCGGTCAGTAGTCTTACACTCTACCCCAGGACTACCACGACCCACAAGACCGTACATACCCAGGACTACCTCGACCCAAATAAGAGTGCATATATTCATACGATACATACCGTAGGGTACGTCAAAAATATTGCGCAAATTTTTATTCAAAGATAATTATCGAATCTATATCGTATATCCATTTATTCGATACTCCGATGGACGAGACCTACGAGCATATGAAAAAATATAAGCAGGATGACGAGGTACCGCGCAGCCTTCTTCTCAACACCATTCAACTGACTCTCTCTAATTTTTCCTTCTGTTTTTCTGCTTCATCATCATCATCCATATACCGATTTACCCAATTCCCCTCGTTAGGCGGCCTTCGCATGAAGGACGTCGCCAATTCGAGAGGCGCGTACGTTTCTTAGCCGTCTAATGAGTCGCTTATGGATCAAAATCAAATTCTGTAAAACTGTCGTCATGGCATAAATAACGAGAAACGCCCGGTCGCTGGTTTCAGAGGGAATATATCTGCATCATCATCATTAATTTTAACCATGAGGAATTAATCTTATTTTATTATCTCATGCCATGAGAAATTGGATGTGCGCATCTCAAGACGAAGATCAAGCGTCCATAAAACAAATGATTTTTAATGACCAATTGCTAGAAATCTCCTCAATCAATGAAACTCTCAACTATCTTGCTTTGTTTCCGTTCGCGTTTACCGTTTGGACCTGTCATGTATGAGTGGGCAAAATTCTGAACGAAATAATCACTAAAGCCAAAGCCAAAAATCACCAAAGAAATTCTTATGTTAATCCACGGACCTCGTTATTTTAGGTCAAACAACTCCTTGGAATGGTTTTAAAAATGGAGCGTTGACGGTCAATGAATTCATCGTCAATTTAATAGCCTCTTGGCTCAGCTTTGCCCAAGTTTTCATTCATTCCTACTGTGTCGGTGGGCGCTATTCTTTCTGAAGACGCACAAATACAGACGTACGTCATGGGGTTGCAAAAATATTTAGTAGAATTTTCAAAACCAAAACCAAATTTTACAAAGGATTAAGGAAAAAACTGATACTTTAGTACAGTACGACTTCTGTGCTTTTCTTTTGATATTTTTTCAATTGATGTATTCTTATCTAGGGATTTTTTTCTTCTACTGTAACATCTAATAACTACAGGTAACTACCAGGTAACATCTATAACTACCTGTACTTGTATACTGCTCACGTATCCCATGGGCAAATCAGCGTGGCTGGCCCAACTGTTAGTTTTAATAGGTGAGGGTTGAGCGATTAGCTTTCGCACCAAGTCCTAAGGCGTGTGAGTTTAAAGCATCGGTATTCTTTTCCCTGTGACGCATACGGCTCTCCACCACGTTCTGGTATCCAAAAAATCACATCGCCTGTGCTAACCTGTGGTGCTTTTCCGAGGCTTTACCCGAGAGATGGTCCTGGAACTCTTACACCGATATATAGTATGAACGTTCCCACGTTGGACTATTCATCACACCGCACCCTTTTCAAATAGATTTCCTATTGGAATTTCACCGTTTGGATGGGCACAGACTGGAAAACGATAACTTTTTTGCCCTCCGAACAAAGGACAACATGATATCCGGCATTACATAATATACAACTTTCAAACGTCGAAGTATATAGATAGCAGTCTGACTTCTGAGAGCCGAACTACTATCTATATAAAAATTACTGGGAATGGTCCACCTCGGACTAGGTTTCACGTTGGCAATTGGGACAGGACCTTGTCACTGAAGGTAAAGAGTACTTCTTTACCTTCATGACACATATTCCTCCAACTAAAATTACTGAACATTTTATAGATATTATTTGACGTTTCCACAGTTCCTCTCAACGACACAGTCGTGACAATAGTTCACGATCACCAGATGAAACGAATATGGAGCGCTTATGTTTCCAAGAGATCTTGTTTGCCAACAATCTTATGTTTATAAAGTATTCCCTAATTTTTGCCTCCCTGTTTTTGTTCCGATAGGATGCTTTTAGTCTCTTCACCCCTTTTATGATGCTTCCGAATTGAATTAAATTGCAGGGCTAAGGGAGAAGATTGATTTTCTTATCAAACATCATAAAGAGATGGATTTTATATTCCTTTTACGTAAATGACCTGAAATTTGAATGTGAAGTCGTAATAGTCGTATTCGTACCTTCTCTAACTGGTTTGGATGGAACTTCATCCACAAAAGAGCTCAGTTATCAGTGTGGAAATCAAATTCGTATGTTCTCAATAATTTCGATAATTTTCACCACCAAATTCGCAGGCAAAGGCGTTCCTTTTTCATAAATCGAATATTTTCTTTCTGTTTTCGACGGAGGTGTTGAGGCATATGCGATGACAGCTGACCTCCCGTTAATCTTCTTTTTCACACTACGGCTATCGCTCTCCCGGAAGCACCCGTCTCTTAAACAATGTTCCAATGATAATCCGGTATGTGGTAATCTTCGGTAACGGGCACTGTTACCAAAGATTCCTTGAGCCTGTGAAAACTCTTCTGTGGTTCAGGCATTCAGCCAGCCTCACGCCCTTATTAGTTTTTTTAATAGTTTGCTCAAAGTGGAAAACCAGAAATCCTTTATGATTGAGGTTTAACAGGGTTGAGAAATTTCAATACCCCTTTCTCTTTGTATTTACCCTAATGTCCTAAACTGATCACGTGAGACCCAGATATTTAATGTCATCGGCAAATAAAACTAATTCTTTATACTGAACCATAAATCTTTGTTCCTAAGTAAAACCTCTTCAATGTGTATCATGTGCAAGTGTTCGGATTGACTGCACACCACATTGGCATCTAAATAATTTGGCACACAACCGTAATTTATTTCGCGAAATATTTCCAGCAACAAAAGTTTGGTCGAATTTTGCTCTAATATGAAGAATTCAAAGGGAAACTCGCACCACCCGTACAGACCTTTTGATATTGTGAAAAAGCGTAAGTCCACTATTCCTCAGACTGGAGGATTTGATGGTATGTGGAATTTTGATCCAAAAACGGATGTATTCATACCTCTTTAAAATGTTTAAGTGCCCCTTCAGTTGTGGAGAAAGGGCTATGGAATCGAATTACGACTTTGTTCAATTGTCGGTAGCCGGCCACTAATTTCTGTCTCCTTTTTCAACTTCAATGAAGTTTGAGCCGATATCATTCAATGCTAATTTCATTCTCACCCCTTCCGTGAAAAATTCCTCGGGAAGTTTTTAGTTGGGAGGAAGATCAGGCGGAACAATCTCTTCGGACTACCGTCCCTTTGCGGAATGGTACAGTGGACGCTCATTGAGATCCCTGTTCCATCAGTCAACACATCTGCGAATCCGCATAAGAACTGCCTTGATTTTACCTTAATGCTTTCGTAAGTTCTTGTGAATTGACATACGAAAATCTGTTTTCGTATTTTAAAGATAAGTTTTTAGAGCTGAAGTTAAAATTATTTCTATTATTCTTGATTTCTGATATTATTCCGGTGAGCTTCGTAAAATCCGTCACGAAAATCACCGGGAAGGGCAAATGAGGAGCCAGCCACAAGTACCTCTTGAATCTACGACAAATAATTCACTTTTCTTTATAACTTTCCCATATAATATTACTTTCAAGAGTCTAGGCCGTAACCAGCTCAAAATAAAATGGGGTTGGAAAAAATTCGTTTGTTGACCTATAATTTCCAGTATTCACATTACCAGGGATAGTTTCACACTCCTCTGAGAGTTCGAAGAGAAATGAGGAGCAGCAGTAATATCCAATATGTAGCCAAATGCAAAACAAGGAATCCCTTGCGAAAGGAATATTTGGAAGAAGGTCGCATCCAGACCGTGTGTCCCACAAAGCCTTTTCCTCCGAACCAGGACGTGTGTTACATATCGTCGTGGGGGATCGGGATATTGAAAACGGCCTCGAATTTGCGAACATTTAGGTGATCGCAATTGGAGAGACTTAGTGGAAGGATACAATGAAAGGAACTCATTCGGACATTTCAATCACGCATTGGACATACCACGCGTTTCAGTTCAAAATGACTAATCCAATAAATTTTTCCTGACGGTGGCCTAATTTTATGAAATCGCGTGATGCATTGAAAGTAATCGTGTAAAAGTGTATCGTGTTGCTTTCGTGCGAACTATTAGTTCAGTCGATGCAAATTCATGCACAGAAAGTAGCGGAAGTCGGTAACGTTAACATTTTTTTAACCAAAGGCTCTATAAAATTTTCACTAGGACTTACTCCAAAGGCATCACTCCCGTCTACCGATTAGGAAATGAATCTAGAGAAATGCACTTCCTAAATGAAACACAATACTTGGGTCCTGCGGGAAGATATTTGAAGCTTACGACGTATTTCCCATGAAGATGAATGCATTGGTCTATATGCGCAAAAACAAATGCAAATAATATCTAAATATTCTAGCGAGGCTGAGAGCTGAACCAAAATTTAATGATACTAGTTTAGCCAGTGAAATATTTCCGCAAATATTTTCATTATTTAATTCAGGAGTGTGTAAATATATATAATTCTTATATATAAATGAATAAGTTGTAATGGCTTGGTTCCATACAGAATAAACGGTAAGGTCACGATAGGCATTCACAACTGCCACCTCAACACAATGCCACCTCAACTAATTATTCTTCAGCCGCACGTACGAGTATTCTCCATTTCCCAGAGTGCCTCCTCTTTACTATTATTTTGCTTTCTTTACTTCGCTTGCCTAACATTCTGCCTAACTTGACCTCCTTTAACATACCCTTATCTCTCTTTATATTTCCTGTCTCGCGCAAATTCATATTAGCACACTTCTCTCCTCTCCTCGTATGTCTGGCACTTCATTGTTTGCAGTTCTTTTCGCCCGAGTCATTTTCTCCACTCTTCTCCATACTCTTATCTCAAACATTTTCGATCTACGCTCTTCTCCTCTTCTAATAGGTCATGTTTTTTTTCACTCTTAATGTCGTTACTTTTCTGCGCATTTTCCACGAAATACTGCCAAGTTAAGCATTTTTCCAGGAACTGCTCTAGTAAATGCATCTGCCTCTATTCAATTTTATCTCATCCTACTTAGACGTTTAGGTTTTCTCTTCTATCACAGGAAAATCTCCTACTCCAGCAAAATCTCATTACTTCTATTCTTACACTTCATATTCATATCATGCTTTACATTGATGTTGTTGATCCAGTGAGGCACTCCGCATAAACTACAATACATTTGTTTTTTATATAAATATTAATAATTCGCAGATATAAATGACTTGGTCACAAAATCATAATTTGGTGAAAATTAGCGGTAGGAAGGTTCGTTAATGCAGAGATTTTTTTCAATATCTAGCTTAGGTAATGTCCGTGAGCCGTAGATTGAAGTGACTCACAGTAGGGAGAAGATGAGATAGGCTCGTAATGCAATATAATTCGTGTATTCAAGTTGATAACATGCATTTGTACAAGTTTACTTGTATTTAAGTGTTCTAATCTCTAATTACAGGCAAACGCTCGTTGTTGACTGGCATGATAGAAATTCGCAATAAGATATTTTACTGCCGTAAAGATCTTTATGTGCATTATACAAAATCAATATAACATTTGGCAAATATTAAGTAGCATATGAATCACCCTGTAACAACGAATGTTAGACGTTAGAGTCCAGACTTATCGTACAGGACGCAATAAAGAAGCGGATGGCTTCGTTATATAATATCTTAATATCTGTTTCCCAGAAAAACAGCTGCCAGAAAATCCAGAACTGATGAATAAGTGGCAATTCAAAGTGCCTCTTTCCTATCTCAGTGAAATTAATAAAGCAGAATAAAGAAGGGTCTGACAGTGGAATTAGAATAATGGGAATGCGGAGGCGAAGGTCAAGTTGCCTCTTAACGGTGTGCAGCGACCTATACATCACATCCCATGGCACTCTAATTATCCAACGCCACCTCACCCGAAATTGGAGCGAAGTTTTTTCTCGAGAGATCGTTGTTCGGAGAAAATGGTTTTGACTCAGCCTGTCCTAAAAAATATGGCCCTCTTCCTAACGTTTCTTCCGCAGGGTTTTTGCCTTATTTTGCATTCCACTTGAACCTGGCTGCAACTGATGGTTTCCATTTAGCCTCAACCTCTCAAAGAAGCATTAATTTACCCCAGACTGTGAATGATAGCCCTAACGAAACCTTCTTCCCTCCTCCATTTTACGTCAGACTCATGACTGCAGACGGACTTGTGATATTAAGATTAAAATTTCAATTAATACACACCTGCCACACTACACAATGAACGTTAATTGGCTTAATGTTCCCTTTAACTCCCTCCTTTTCATCCCTTTTCGACACCTGGAAGGATAGCAGTTTGGGCAGAATCGAGCTTTTTAAAAGGTCCAGCTGTGCCTGGCATTCTTTTTCCCTTAGATCATACGTCTTACATGTCCAGGGTGCGTTTCAAAAGTAATTCAATTGAATTTTCCGCGACTCTCCTATTGGTCAAACTGGAATTTAACTACTTAAAATAGGTGGGGGGGAAGTAAGCTTTGCCACGAAACCGGTCACAGTGCTCTCCAGGCTGTGGAAGCGGCAGGATGTCGGTGATCTGCGCGCCGACCGTGTCACGGAAAAAATGGAATCGACGATCGAGCTGCATTACACGATTACTAAGTTTTGAGCTAAACTGAAAAAATCCTTTGAGGAGGCTAACAAAGTGATTCGTGAGGCTTACGGGGACTCTACCCTGTCCTACTCACAAGTTTCGAGGTGTTTAAAGGCCTTTAAGGAGGGTCGGGAAAGGGTTCACGACGAACAACTCTCTGGGCGGCCGTCAACCAGCAAAATCGACACCAATGTGGCTCGTGTTCGACAATTGTTAGACTCTGACCGTCGATTGAGTATTAAGATGGTTGCCAATGAACTGAACTCGTCGCCTATTCTTGTGTTTCGCATTGCTCCTGAAGATTAAGCAATGAGGAAAGTGTGCGCCAAGCTCGTGCCCAATGTGTTTGTCATAACGCGCTATGAGTTAACGAGTTCCTGGCCAAGCACCAGGTGCCAACGCTGCCCCACCCCCCCCCCTATAGTCCTGACGTCGCTCCATCAGACTTCTTTTTGTTTCCTCGGATTAAGGCAGCCCTGAAAGGAATCGATTTTCCGTCCATAGAAGAGATCCAATCAGCCGTGACGAAGACCTTGCGAGAGGTCCCAGAAGACGCCTTCCAGGGCGCGTACCGTTCATGGCAGAGTCTCTGGAAAAATGTGTAGGGGCCCAAGGACAGTACTATGAAATATTTTAAGTGTTTGTGCAAAAGTGTTCAATAAATTAGAAAAAATAATTGCATTACTTTTGGAACGCACTCTGTATGATTGGTTTGAACGCTCTTAACTTTTTCACCATCTCCGCTATCCCCTTCGCTCACGATATTTCTTCCCCCAAAACGCGTCAGCGACTTTTCTCTCACCCCCATCAAGCCACTATCCCAATCCTCTCTCACCGTGACGGATACAGGTCGCTACACGCCATTACGAGGCTACATGACCTTCGCCTCCGCATTCCCGTGTAACTCTCCAGGGTCGACAGTTCCTTTCATTATAAGCCGAGCTCATGAGTTTGGTCTCCCGATATTCCCTGGCGTTTACTTACTCTCTCCCGCAGCCGTGCTGACCATAGATTACGCATTCCTTCTCTGTGACGCAAGGGCACCAGGGAATTATTGAGTTCTGCAGAGGTCAGATGGTTCAGTGCGAGAGTCGTGAGACACCAGGGTGCACGTTTTGTAAAGTAATTTCAATTATGTCTCCTTATTTTCCAACGCATTCTCATAATTTCATCCACGTTTTTCACGACTAACAAACATTCGAAGGTTATACTCTAGTTCCTGAAAGTTTCTTCTCGTGTAACTTCATAAGATATCTACCATCGTCATTTTAGCGAGGATAAATACTTTGAATGTTTCCGGTTTCGGTGGCATCCATTGACTCGTTCGTTTAGTATTGATACGGATGACTCCGGAGCCATCCTGTATTCAACTGATTACGAATATTAATGTTCTCGAAAGGTAACGGTCCAATTAACTCGAAGAGTACGTAGCAAGTTTAAGAGGAAGAAGTACTGTCACACGAGGGGTATGTCACTCACCAAGTCATTCCATCTTCGGCGGGGAGAATTTTTCTCGCCCCAACCATCTCATCCTTGTTTCAGTGTGCCTTGTCTTTGAGGGTGGTTCCTCAGGTTTCCTCGGCAAGGTTCTCCCACCGGCGCCGGCTTCAGAGAAACCATTGTCAATCCTCAACTGGTCCACGTAGCAGCCTTCCATCTATTTCTCTTCCATTCCCGTATCCTCATCCATTCTCACTACCAGCACATGTTCCGTCTTGCACACGAAGATCCACTATGCCCCACGGAGTAGTACCATCGCTTTAAATCGCGTTCGGCTGACGCTTTTGTTCCATGAATTATAGTTTTTGCGGAATGAAAAATCCGGCTTGGTTTTTTTCTGAAATTTTTTTCCTTCCATCGCGAAACTGTATCGGAAAATTCACATTTTTTTTAAATTTTGTAGCCTCTCTTGACCAATTAACTCGTAAAATTTCCCGAGTACTCGAAATTTACTCGCAAAAAATTTCAGAAAATTATAATTCCTAGTCATCATTTTTCACGTAAAAACACCAAGTGAAGGAAATCGCCCCATTATCCTCCCCTGCCATAATAATTATTAAATATATTATGATATAATCAATATGGTCATGCCTGAAAAATTAAGTCTTGTTTTTTTTTTGCTTCATTGAATGTACCTTCTTACCTTCCACCGCTTGTAAATTATTGTGACTTTCATTCCATTCTGTTTTGACTTCCTGTGGCTGCCAGAAATAATCCCATATTCACACTTGGGCTTTTTTCCGTCACGTCGGTCGATAGTCTGCTAACGTCGTGCTAATAGCTCCCTGGCCACCAAGCCCGTATGCACAATTACCTCCATAACTAACCGGGAAATCAGTAACTGCTCCACGCCCAACACTACCTGCACTCCCGTGACCATGAAAGTGGCCCGTTTACCATAACTGAAAGTACGCCTCCACCCACCGCTCTTCAAAATAACGCGGCGCTTGTCTTCGATAAGTTCATATGCGGGATGCGGATATAGAGACTCGATTGACGTGGAAGTCATTTACACTTCCTGCCAACGGATCTCTTTTCAATGTCGACTGTTTCGAATCGCTCCGTATTTATTAGTGGGACGGTGGCTTAAAACGATCATTCACCATTTGATTAATTTTACTTAAAATATTTCCAAGTAGATCGACGAATTAGACTATTCTTACACAAAATTTCTCCCTCTCTCTCTCTCC